>NW_012108275.1:327701-329459 GCF_000951045.1 Mandrillus leucophaeus | reverse complement strand
TGGTTTAACATATGCAAGTCAATAAATGTGATACACCACATAAACAGAATTAAAAACAAAAATCACATCATCCTGTCAATACATGCAGAAAAAGCATTTGAGAAAATCCAGTATTGCTTTATGATGAAAACTCTCAGCAAAATTGGTATACAGGGGACACACCTTAATGTAATAAAAGCCATCTATGACAAACCCATATCCAACATAATACTGAATGAGGAAAAGTTGAAAGCATTCCCTCTGAGTACTGGAAAAAGACAAGGATGCTCACTCTCACCACTCCTTTTCAACATAGTTCTAGAAGTCCTAGCCAGAGCAGTAAGATAAGAGAAAAAAATAAAGGGCATCCAAACAGGTAAAGAGGAAGTCAAACTGTTACTCTTTGCTGATGATATGATCATTTATCTGGAAAACCCTAAGTAAGGACTCCTCGAAAAAGCTCCTAGAACTGATAAAAGAATTCAGCAAAGTTTCTGGATACAAGATTAATGTACACAAATCAGTAACTCTTCCATACACCAACAGCGACCAAGTGGCGAATCACATCAAGAACTCAATCCCTTTTATAATAGCTGAAAAAAAGTACTCAGGAATATACCTAATAAGTAGCCAAAAGACTTCACAAGGAAAACTACAAAACACTGCTGGGAAAGAAATCATAGATGACACAAACAAATGGAAACACATCCCATGCTCATGGATGGGCAGAATCAATATTGTGAAAATGACCATACTGCCAAAAGCAATCTACAAATTCAAAGCAACCCCCATCATAATACCACCATCATTCTTCACAGAATTAGAAAAAAACAATTCTAAAAATCATATGGAACCAAAAAAGAGCCCACATAGCCAAAGCAAGACCAAGCAAAAAACAAATCTGGAGGCATAACACTACTTGATTTCCAACTACCCTATAAGGCCATAGTCACCAAAACGGTGTGGTACTGTTATAAAAATAGGCACATAGATCAATGGAACAGAATAGAGAACCCAGAAATAAACCCAAATACTTACAGCCAATTGATCTTTGACAAAGCAAACAAAAATATAAAGTGGGGAAAGGACACCCTTTTCAACAAATGGTGCTGTGATAATTGGCTAGTCACACGTAGAAGAATAAAACTGGATCCTCATCTCTCACCTTATACAAAAATCAACTCAAGATGGATTCATGACTTAAACCTAAGAGCTGAAACTATAAAAATTCTAGAAGATAACATTGGAAAATCCCTCCAGACATTGGCTTAGGCAAGGATTTCATGACCAAGAACCGAAAAGCAAATGCAATAAAAACAAAGATAAATAGCTGGGACCTAATTAAACTAAAGAGCTTTTGCATGGCAAAAAGAACAGTCAGCAGAATAAACAGACAACCCGCAGACTGGGAGAAAATCTTCACAAGCTATACATCTGGCAAAGGACTATTATCCATAATCTACAACCAACTCAAAGAAATCAGTAAGAAAAAAACAATCAAAAAGTGGGCTGAGGGCATGAAGAGACAATTCTCGAAAGAAGATACACAAATGGCCAACAAACATATGAAAAAATGCTCAGAATCACTAATGATCAGGGAAATGCAAATCAAAACCACAATGCGATACCATTTTACTCCTGCAAGAATGGCTATAATAAAAAAATCAGAAAATAGTAGATGTTGGCGTGAATCCCATGAACAGTGAACACTTCAACACTGCTGGCAGGAATGTAAACTAGTACAGCCACCATGGAAAACAGTGTGGAGATTTTTTTTTT
>NW_012108275.1:300699-327436 GCF_000951045.1 Mandrillus leucophaeus | reverse complement strand
TCATTACAAGTGTGAGCCACTGTACCCAGCTGAGATTCCCTAAAGAACTAAAAGCAGAACTACCATTTGATCCCACAATCCCACTAGTGGGTGTCTATTTAGGGGAAAAGAAGTCATTATTCAAAAAAGATACTTGCATGCACATGTTTATAGCAGCAAAATTTACAGTTGCAGAATTGTGGAACCAACCCAAATGCCCACCAATCAATGAGTGGATAAAGAAACTGATATATGTATATATATGCATATATATAAATATATATATAAATATATGAAGGAATACTACACAGCCATAAAAAGGAATGAATTAACAGCATTTGCAGTGACCTGGATGAGATTGGAGACTATTATTCTAAGTGATGTAACTCAAGAATGGAAAACCAAACATCATGTGTTCTCACTGATATGTGGGAGCTAAGCTATGAGAATGCAAAGGCGTAAGAACTTTGGGGACTTTGGGGGAGATGTGGGAGGGGGCGAGGGAGAAAAGACTATAAATACGGTGCAGTGTATACTTCTCGGGTGATGGATATACCAAAATCTCACAAATCACTACTAAAGAACTTAATCATGTAATCAAATACCACTGGTACCCCAATAACTTATGGAAAAATAAAAAATAAAATAAAATAAAATAAAAACCTCCAAGGAACTGGCTGTAGGTGGGATACTGGCTATATCTCAGTTCCAGCTCCAGATCATTGGGAGCAAGAACCATGCTGATTAAACAATAGCTGCTTAATATGGTAGCAACACAGGTTACTCCAAACTTGCTTGGATAGTTTTGTCCTTTTAAAATGTACAATTCTACTTCTTAATACAATGCAGACAACTCCATCTACTTTATACTTTAGTCATAATAAAATAGAAATGACTTTTACTCTTAGAATATTTAAAACTTGTTCAAAGATTCTTTCACATTTACTTCTTTTGATTCTTAAAATGGCTTAATGGCTTTTTTTTTTTTTTTCATTCTTACAAAAGAAGGGAAGACATTTTATAGACGAGGAAACCAAGATAGCACAAGACAAATGACTTTTTAAATATCGTATAACTGAATACTGACAGCACTAGGATTAGAAACTGCAAATATACCAATGCCTGTGTCATTTACACTACAACAAACTATGGGAAAAGGAAGAGGTACAGAAAAATATCTGCCCTCAGAAGTAGGTTGCTTGCTTCTTGAGATATTTCAAAAGACAAGTGATGAGCTAGTCAGCCTGTGGAACTATTCTACATGTTTATAATCAGAACAATTTCTTTTCTGAAATACACCAGTTCTAATAATGGATATTATGATTTTAATAGCTATGTGCTTCACAAAATGCAGTTCAGGAAAATGGCTGAGAATATCTGAATCCATCATAAACTAGGCAATTTTCCCTGGGATAACAGTGATAGAAATGCTTCATTATCTCTCATTCTAAATACATGTAAGGATTAAATCCAACTACATTGTTATAGCAAAATTAATATACTGCATTTAGAACAGACACAATTTTTCACTCCCTCCCATTAAGATATATGTGAAAATACATATGTGGCTTTAATTAGCAGATTATAACATTCTGTTCCACGCAGTTAGATACATAGCACCTGTGTCCTAAAGAATAATGAATATATTCTCCAAAATCTATTCGTCTGTGAGTAAGGTTTCCATCACCCACACTTTCGTTTACATATAAGTGATGGAGACATCAAGGACACATGGTCTCACATGGCAGAGGGAGCATATTTGCTCCCTGTTTCTGGTTTATAGGCTAATTGGAATTTTAAAAAGATTTGCCACATTATGCTGGCAGATGGTATTTTGCTTTATCATTATTCATGGGTATTAATGACTTCCCTCTGGAGCATGTGTATCCTGTCTATTTTGAATTTCATTACATTTCATGCTGACTGCTTCGAATAGAATCGGATCCAGTATTTTCTGTGTGGTGTTTGAGCTGTAGATTGTGTGATTGGTCAAAGTTTTAGACTTGATTAAGAATTAAGTAACTCTTTGAAATAAAGAAATCCTTTTTGGTCACTTTCCTGAGTGTTCCATCAGACTTCTCATTTTGTTCAGCTTGCTATCCCACAGGGTTGCATATAATATCAGATGTATATGAAGGCAATTCCAGAGTAGATGCATCTTTCATTAGCCTGAGATTATTAGACATCCTTTCTTTCTTCCTAGAAAGACTAGGATTTGGTTTCCTAAAAGGAGAAAATGCATGAGCACGTGCTGTCATAATCCAGCCACAGAAAGTCACTTTTAATTAATTCCTTCAACAAATATTTATTAGAGAACAGCCTCCTCTTCATTTAGTTGATCTCTGAAATGCCTAAATGTGACAGCTGGTACAGTTGATTTCAACCAGCTAATTACCTGAGGGAAACACTACACCATAGAGAAGAAAATTGTGGTAGGTGGAGGCCACAGTCCTTCCTTAGAGTGAAAAACAAGAAAGCCAACGCAGTAGGATAAAGAATAAAGCTTACTGGAGCCTTCTGATAAAACTGAAGCATTCCTGCAACCAGAGAACACAAAGTATGGTTGCAGAATTTCAGAACAGGGAACTAAGTAAGGCTAGTGTAACCAGACCTGGTAGCTTTACTTCTGCAGTCTCTGTCTTTGCTTTAATTCCAGACACTTTCATGGCCACCTTCACATCCATCCTCCCCAACTATTCTTCCATGTTATTGAGCTCGGCACTGTTTTAGGTCCTGAGGTTTGGTAATTCATACAACAGACAAGATTCCTCTCTATCATGGAAGAAAGAGAGAGTCCCTCTCTAGAGCAGAGGGCAGATTTGCTTGGTGTGCAATATAATAAAGACGATGTCTCCCTCTGGGACTAACGTTTGTCAGGTTTGCTTGCAGCTCATTATAAAAGATTGGGGTTTCCTAAATGTTGCAGTTTTTAGTGCATACACACACACACACACACACACACACACACATATAGAGAGAGAGTTAACTTATTTATAAGTATTTCATGTTTTTAGCTGATGCTATTGTAAATGGTATTTTTAAAATTTCTATTTCTATCCAGTTTATAGAAAAGCAATTGACCTTATCTTCTGCAACCTTGTATATTCCTTAGAATTTTAGATGTAGACAATGATGTTAACTGCAAGTAAAGACAATTTTGCTTCTTCCTTCCCAACGTGGATGTATTTTATTTCTTCTGCTTACCGTATTGCACTGGCTAGGAACTCCAGTACAAAGTGGAATGGAAATGGCAAAAGCCACATCCTTGCTTGATTCCTGATATTAAGGGGAAAGTATTCAGTCTTTCACCATTAAATATGATGTTAGTTATAGAGTTTTCATGGACATTGCTCATCAGTTTAAATACGTTTCTTTCTGTTCCTAGTTTGGTGAGAGGTTTTTAACTGGAATGGATGTTGGGATCTGTGGGAAGCGTTTTCTGCCTCTATTGAGATTATCACATAGTTTTCTTTTTTTCATTTCTTAATACAGTCAGCCTTTCAATCTGCAGGTTTCACATCTCTGGATTCAACAAACTGTGGATGAAAAATATTTTTAAAAAACCTATGAAAAATAATAATGCAGCAATACAAATAATACAAATAAAAAAATCTGGGATAACAATTATTTGCATGGCATTTACGTTGTATTAGGTGATATAAATAATGTAGAGATTTTTAAAGTATATAGGAGGATGTGCATAGGTTTTATGCAACCGCACCATTTTATATAAGGGACTCGAACATTCTCAGATTTTGATATCTGCAGAGGGGTCACAGAACCAATCCTTCACAGATACTGAGGGATGACTGTATGGTAAATTATATTGACTGGTTTCCAAATGCTAAAGCAATTTTGCATTCTCCAGTTTATACCATCTTAATTATGATATGTTTATATATTGCTAGATTCAACTTGCTAATGTTTTGGTAAGGAGTTTTAACTCTATGTTTATGACTGATATTGACCAGTAGTTTTCTATTCTCATCCCGTTTTTGCCTTCATTTGATAACAGAGTAATAATGGCATCACAGAATGGGTTTGTGTAGAATTGGTATTTCTTCCTTAAATGTTTGATGTAATTTACCATTGGATCCACCTGGATCTGGTAATTTTTTGTTGAAAGTTTATAAATTACTAATCCAATTTCCTTAATAGACATAAGGCTATTCAGGATAATTAATTAATTAATTAATTACTTTTTAGTGATGAGCTCTCCCTCTCTCACTCAGGCTGGAGTGCAGTGGCACAATCATAGCTCCCTACAGCCTCCACCTCCTGGGTTCAAGTAATCCTCCTGCCTCAGCCTCTCCTCAGTAGCTGGGACTACAGGCATGTGCCACCATGGTCAGCTAATTTTTAATTTTTTGGAGAAACAGGGTTTCGCTCTGTTGCCAGGGCTGGTCTGAAACTCCTGGCCTCAAGCAATCCTCCCACTTTGGCCTCCCAAAGTGCTGGAATTACAGGCATGAGCCATCATGTCCGGCCAGGATATTTACTTATTCATGAGTAAGATGGGATAGTTTATGTTTTTCAAGGAATTTGTTGATTTCATATGTTATTGAATTTACTAGCATGAAGTTGTTGATAACATTATTACTCATTAATATTGTAGAATCTGCAGTGTCCCTTCATTCATTCATGATACTGATAATTTGTGTGGTCTTTCTTTTCCTTTTGACGATTTTTGCCTAGAGGTTTATTAACTTTAGCAATAATTTCAACAAATCAGCTTTTGGTTTCATTGTTTGTCTACTCCCTATTATTCGTCCCATTTTATATCATTGATTTCTACTCATTATTACCTCTTTCCTTCTGCCTACTTAGGTTTAATTTGTTATTTTTCCTTTACTTTCCTGTGGTAGAAGCTTATATGATTTATATGAAATCATAATTTTTCTTTTTTTCTCTTTTTTTGAGACAGTCTCACTCTGTCATCCAGGCTGGAGGGTGGTGAGCAATCTCGGCTCACTGCAACTTCCAGCCAAGTTCAAGCGGATCTCCTGCCTGAGCCTCTCAAGTAGCTGGGATTACAGATGTGTGCTACCACGCCTGGCTAAATTTTGTATTTTTAATAGAGATAGGATTTCACCACGTTAGCCAGGCTGGTCTCAAACTCTTGACCTCATGTAATCTACTCGCCTCAGCCTCCCAAAGTACTGGGATTAGAGGTGTGAGCCACCGCACCTGGCCCATTCTTTCTAATATAAGGATTTAATGCTATGTTTCCGTCTAAGCATTATTTTAGTTGCCTTCTACAAATTTTGATTAAATGAAGTATGGTAGGTAATTCAAAGTATAATCAGACTACAAAGGAAAGAGCTTTTAGTCAGGCTAGAAGTTGAAGAGAAGCATTTGAGTTGAGGTTTTTTTGTTTGTTTTCTTTTTTTTTTTGAGACAGAGTCTCGCTCTGTCGCCCAGGCTGGAGTGCAATGGTGCCATCTGGGCTCATTGCAAGCTCCACCTCCCGGGTTCACACCATTCTCCTGCCTCAGCCTCCCAAGTAGCTGGGACTACAGGCACCTGCCACCATGCCTGGCTAATACTTTGTATTTTTAGTAGAGATGGGGTTTCACCGTGTTAGCCAGGATAGTCTCGATCTCCTGACCTCGTGATCTGCCCGCCTTGGCTTCCCAAAGTGCTAGGATTACAGGCGTGAGCCACCGTGCCTGGCTGAGTTGAGTTTTGAAGGATTTTTTTTTTCTAGTCAGAGAAGAAGGTAAGAGTATTCTAAGCCAAAAGAACAATAAACCATAATTCATTAATTGATATTTCTATTATAAAGTGGGCTCATGAATATTTAATAACTATAATCTACAGACAGAACATCTCTTTGAAAGGCAGGGACAGAGCCAGTCATTCCCATGAACCAAAAGTGATGATGGAGCTGCAAGGTGTTTGACTCTTGAAGTCATCCTCTTGAACTGATCTCATTTTAAATGAGTATGGTATTGGTCCAATATAGAGTTAAAACAAAAATTCTCAAATGTGAAATTCTTGGATGTTGATCAGAATAAAAACAAAATGAGGTTCAAATGGAAGCAATGGGGTAGTGGTCTGGTTATACGTCTCAGATACAGGTACAAAGTCATTTAGATACATTTATTTATCAGAGAGATATTACCTTGGACACTCCAGCTTTCTATTTATTTCTACAGCCATAAGATCCTTGTTGTATCATTTCTTACCCTTTGCTGCAGATGCTGTATACATGACCGAGTAGATTGGCTCACTAAACATATGTTCTAAACATTGCCATTGTTACTTTTTTCTAATACAAGTGTTGGAAAGCAACATACTCAAATTCCCTTGCAGATGGAATTTTATTCTGGCCAGTAAGATGTAGGTGCAATTTCTTAGGAGGACTTCCTCAGTGCATTGAAAAAGTAAAAGCTTGAGGAAAAGGTTCTGTCTTTCTCATTTTGCTCTTCCCATTTCTTTCTGCCTGGAACTTAGAATCACTGCCTGGAGTTGCAGCAATCATCTTTTGACCATGAAGTTAAAAATTACATACTAAAAGTGGCAGTCCAGGAGACAGAAGACAGGCTTTTAAATGATATTCTTGCATAGTTGTATTAGCCCTGACCTATATACCTCCAGATTCTTTTTTGCATGAGAAAAATACTTCTTTAGGTGGCTCTTTTCGGTTATCCATCCTTTGTAACAAATAACATTTATAAGCATAAGGGATACAACTTTTTTGCAACAAACTAAAAAGTTGTGTAGGGATGTCTGTCATTTTAATCTTTAATGCAAGCTTTCTTCATTGGGCTTCCAAGACATCAAACTCTTGTTATTTCTTCTGCATTACAGGTTGCTTTTTACTCAATTGCTTTGCTGATCCTTTTTTTTTCCTGGCCTCTATTCGTGTTAGAGTGCCCCAGGTCGCTAGGTTAGGTGCCGCAGACTCTCTAAGAGTCTTTGAGACTCTTTTTGTCTGTTTGTTTTTCTGGTCTCATCTAACTTCAGGGCTTCAAATACTATCTATATGCTGGCAGATCCTAGATGTATATTTGTAACCCAGGCCTCTCTCTCTCTGTCTCTCTCTGTGTCTCGAGTTGTGTGTCCAATTGCCTACTCAACATCTTCATTTGGATGTCAAAAAGTTGATCTATCTATCTATCTATCTATCTATCTATCTATCTATCTATCTATCTATCAATCATCTATCTATCTATCATCTGTGTATCTGTTTTAGAGATGGGGTCTCACTACATTGCCCAGGCTGGACTCAAAGAGATCCTGTGCTCAAGAGATCATTCTACTTCAGCTTCCCAGTAGCTGGGACTGCAGGTATGCCAGGATATAAAGTAGTTGACCACTTATCTTCAAAACAATTTCCATCACTTGAGCCCAGGAGTTTGAGACCAGCCTGGGCAATGTGGCAGAACCCTGTCTCTACTAAAAATGCAAAAAATTAGCCAGGCATAGTGGTCCATGCCTGCAGTTCCAGCTACTCAGGAGACTGCGGTGGGAGAATCACCTGAGCCCAGGAAGTCGAGGCTGCAGTGAGCTGTGATCACGCCACTGTGCTCCAGCCTGGGCGATTAGAGTGAGACCCTGTCTCAAAATGAAACAAACAAAAAAATTAACTTCCAAGCCAAACGTGGTGACTCACGCCTGTAATCCCAGCACTTTGGGAGGCTGAGGCAGGCTGATCACGAGGTCAGGAGTTTGAGACCAGCCTGATTAACATGGTGAAACCTCATCTCTACTAAATACAAAAATTAGCTGGACATGATGGTGCGCACCTGTAATCCCAGCTACTCGGGAGGACGAGGCAGGAGAATCACTTGAATCCAGGAGGCGGATGTTACAATGAGCTGAGATTGTGCCATGCACTCCAGCCTGGGCGACAGAACAAGATCCCATCTCAAAAAACAAAACAAAACAAAACAAAATCCCAAAAAACAAGAAACTTAACTTCTTCCTTCTCTCAAGCTTGATCCACCATCAGTTGATGGTGACTCTAATTTTCCAGTTGCTCAGGCCCCAAATCTTGGAGTCGTCCTTGGCAATTCTCTTTCTCATGTTCGGCGTCTAATCTGCCAAGATTCTGGTTCTACCTTAAAAGCATACCTGAAATGCATTCAGAATCTGACCACTCTCACTCTCTCTAGTGCTACCATCCTGGGTCACGCCACCATCACCTTTCACCTGTTTAACTGCAGTAGTCTCCTCAGAAGTCTCCCCACCTTGCTCTTTTCCCTCCCATAACAGACTACTTTCAAAGCAGCGGCTAGAGGAATCCTTTTAAAGCGAAGTCATGATCACTCTTCTGCTCAAAACCTTGCAATGTCTTTCCATCTTACCCAGGGTAAGATTAAAGTCTTTAAATTACTTGTCAAGGTCTGTCACGATCTGGCCTTCATCACCTCTTCAAAGTTCTCTTCTGTTCTCTTTGTTTACTTCCTTTCAAACTCACTGGCCTCACTGCAGTTTCTAGAGCACAACAAGAACACGCCCCTGTTATGGCCTTTGAACTGGCTGTTCCCTTTGTATGGAATGCTCTTTCCCTAGATGTCTTTGGATAATTCTCTCACTTCCTTAAAGTGTCTCCTTAATTTTATTTTTTCCAAGAGGCTGACTTTGACTGTCCTATTTAACCTTGCCATCGGCACCATCTCACCATGTCCACCTCTATGCTGCCCCCTGTCCCCAGCACATCCCATCCCACCTACCCTGCTCAACTTTCTCTTTCTTCCCCTACGACGTATAATCTTCTAACTTACTGTATAGTTTATTGATGTGCTCTTGGTTATTTTCTGTCTCCCCTTCTAGAATGTAAGCTATGTGATGACAGAATTTGCATGTTTTGTTCACTGATACATCCCTGGTGCTTGGAACAGTACTGGTTCAGAGTAAGTGCTCAGTAAATATTCGTTGCAGGATTGAATAAATTACCCATTCACAGAAGAATTTATGGGGGAGCTTCAGGGCAGCAGACTAATTGAGAAACCAACACTCAAATCTGGCAACTCCTGAAGCCAAATTGAATGTTGACCCCAAAGTTCCTTCCCATGCGCATCAACTCAGAATGCTTACAGCACAATGACTGTGGCCTTCTCTAGTGAAAAAAGAACAACAGTCATGAGAGTGACTGTATGGGAAGCTTTTAGTAGGGACACAGCTGAAAAGCATCCTTTGCAGTTAAATAGAGCTTCTCTTAAATCTAGAAAAACCAAACACTCCATAGAATGCACTCATTTGCCATCAGACTTATGGGAATAATTGTATTGCAGATTTTAAACAAAACCCAGAGTTTTACTGGCAACCTGTCCGAGCCTGGAGTGAGTGAGGCTAAAGGAAGAAGAACTAGATATAGGGAAATTTTTGATTCCAAGCACTACTGGAATTAAATACATGTGTGATCCTGGGTGGTGGCTACTTTCATAAAATGTGTTTTTGTAGAACTTGTGAATTTCTCAGAAACACTGACTTGCTAAGGTTGAGAATTTGTTCTACTTCTGGTCTGAATAAGCAAACGTTGTTTAGTTTCAGTTCCTCTTCAAATCCAAGACTCTCGTTAGATTTCTATGAAAGCTGCTTGGCAAAGGACCCAGTCCATCCATAGAGGCCTGCTTCAGCGTGGAGTACAGCACACAATAGTCTGTATTTAGATTATGCTACAGCTGAGGGCTAGCCACTTGATAGAGCTCCTCTATGTTAATGGCGTTAGAATGGAAATTCTTTATCCTTGTAGCTGTAACACAGGGTGGGGACCAGGGACACTCAACAGAGTTGGGAGTCCGTGTGCCTCCTTACATTTTGCACCTCGGGCATCTCACATGCCTCATCCTGGTTGTGATCCTGCTGTAATCTGTTCTCACTCTGAACCACATGGAGTTAGCATTAAATGCTATGGGAAATCTAGAAATTTTCTCATGCTGAGTTCCTTTAAAGAGGGTCACCATCTTGGTTCTGATACTCTCTGAGTGGTCTTGGACAAGCCTTTCTTTGTTAGCAACTTGAAACTGTGGGAGGCTCTCTGTGGAATTACTGTTATGTTTTGGAATAACAATAACAGTATTTTGCTGCTGGAAAAGGCCATTTTCCTTCTGTTTACTTTTTTTTTCATGTATTGCCTTTCTTTTCTTTGTAAAACATCTTTTGTTTCATTTTTTGTTCTCAAATCATTGTGTTTAGAACAACAATAATTGAGAGTCTAGCGGGAAGTTTTTATAAACTAACAATTGGGTTTAAACAAAGGCTTAATAGTCAAGTTCTGAATAGTTGGACTCCTGAAAAGTTCTAGCTAGAATAATCATAAAGATAGCCTTTTTAAAAAGTATACTAGGGGAGTCCTTTTTACTAATTTTTCCTTTTTAAGTGAAGAGTTTCGTATGCATTAGTTTTGTATGCAATCCAGTTTCTCATAGCTCTGTATCTGTTGCTTGGTCAGATCACAGTGGATTTACCTGGGTTATAGGATACCCTGCACCTGGACAGGGGTGAAGTTTCATGAACATGGATTCATTGACTATATTGTGCCTGTAAGAGGCTGAGTTTGCTGGGAAAAAGGCACTAGCAGATCACATTCTTGACAGTTAGTGATAATAATGAACATGATTATGTTCATGATTAATGTGCAAAGACTGTTATCACTTTTTTTTTTTAAAGAGATGGGGGCCGGGTGTGATGGTTCACACCTGTAATCCCAGCACTTTGGGAAGCCAAGGTGGGTGGATCACAAGGTCAGAAGTTTGAGACCAGTCTGGCCATTGTGGTGAAACCCCATCTCTACTAAAAATACCAAAGTTAGTCGGGCATGGTGGTGCGTGCCTGTAGTCCCAGCTACTCAGGAGGCTGAGGCAGAAGAATTGCTTGAACTTGGGAGGCAGAGGTTGCAGTGAGCCAAGATCATGCTACTGCACTCCAGCCTAGGTGACAGAGCAAGACTCTGTCTCAAAAGAAAAAAAAAAAAAAAAAGAAAAGAAAAGGAAAAAAAAAAAGAGATGGGTGTCTCTTTATGTTGACCAGGCTGGTCTCAAACTCCTGGTCTTAAGTGATCCTTTCATTTTGGCCTTCCAAAGTGCTGAGATTACAGGCATGAGCCACTACACCCGTCCTGTATTGTATATTTTAAATAAGCCTCATGACAATCAAATAAATTCTTTTTATTACTCATATATTTTAGGTGAGCAAAAGAAAATTCAATGAAGGTAGTAACACATCTAGAATTACAAAGGAAAAGGTGTGATTTGTGCTCAGGTCTTACTTTTTAAAGCAAATTGAGGCTGAGCATGGTGGCTCAAGCCTGTAATCCCAATGACTTGGGAGGCTGAGGCAGGAGGATTGCTTGAGGTCAGGCGTTCCAGACCGGCCTGAGCTGGTGAGACCCCCGTCTTTACAAAAAAAAAAAAAAAAAAATTAACTAGTTTTGGTGTTGTTGGTGTATACCTATAGTCCCAGCTACTTACGAGGTTAAGGCAAGAGGAGCGCTTGAGTCTGGGAGGTTGAGGCTGCAGTGAGCTGTGATAGCACGACTGCATTTCAGCATAGGTGACAGACTGAGACCTTGTCTATAAAAACAAGATAAACAAAAGGAATTGAGTGGTGTCACACAGAAGTTAATGCCATTGAAAGATTTTTATTACATTTCCCAAGAGGAGAAGGCATGTCACACAGGGTCACATGGGGAAGTATTAGAGGTCAAGAGGTAGAAGGGGAAAGCATAGGCCACAGCCTGGACTGGGATTTCTGCAGGAAAGGCAAGGCAGGGCAGGGTAAACAGTGTAGGACTGGCTAGTCTGCAACCTTCTAGCAGGCTTTGGGGCATTGGGACCGTCCCTAGTCATCTGGTGCTTGGCCCTTGGGTGTGTGAGTTTGATAGGGGAAGTGATTTGGGGTAGGAACTGAGGACTGGTTGGAAGGTTTGTAAATGATTTTCATGCACCTGTGAAAACTGGATTTCTGGGGAGACGTTAACAACTTTGGTCATTAGTTTGGCCCTCTGATTAATGGATGCCAAATAGAAAACAGAACAAAGTGGCATCAGGGCAGGAGCCTTACTCCAGAGGCAAAGCTCTTTCCAAGAAACCATCTAAACTCATCCAATTCCAACTAAAGCCACTGAGTTGCTTTAGTTGGAAATCTGGCCATTTGCTAAGCCCTTCAGTTCTCGTCACACTTGTCTCTTCAAGCTCTCTTTTTCTTTTTTTATGCCGCCCTCCTTGCCTTGGGTCAGACTGTCTTGACATCACAGTGTCCTAATCCATCCTTCCCCTCCAGCGCAACCAAGCTGCACCCTGTTTCCAGGACGATCTTTTGTAAATGATAGGTTTGATCGTGTCACCCCCTTCCTTACATCTTACATACCTCCCTATTGCCTTGAAATTTCTCAGCAGAACACAAAGAGCCCTTCATGAGCTGACCTTTGCCTACTTCCTGACTGTCTAGCTTACAAAACTGTGGTATTGTGTCCATTGATTTACCTGAGCACAGATTTTATGAAACGTTTGGAGAACCGGGGAGACAGAGAGAGAGATTCTTAACTCAGTTGGTTCTCTTACAGAATGAGCTTCACTACTGTGCAGAAAATGGATGCATTGCTAGTTTCTTTTAGGCTACTGTGAACTTTTTCTTGAAAGCTCTATGAGATTCTTGTGCCTAGAA
Organism: Mandrillus leucophaeus; assembly: GCF_000951045.1. NCBI lineage: Eukaryota > Metazoa > Chordata > Mammalia > Primates > Cercopithecidae > Mandrillus > Mandrillus leucophaeus. The sequence goes on along the minus strand of NW_012108275.1, from coordinate 314,842 downwards.
GAGGGATTCTAATGCATCTGAGGTATCAGTTTCTTAGCGTTCAAACCTCTTGCAGCTAAGAGCGGGCCCTGGAAGAGGCACTAGGCTGCAGATTGTTTCAAGTACCACAAGGGGCTGCTAGAGAGCAACAGAAGCGCCAGAGAAATTTCTTTAAAATTTCCCCTTTTGGTCACATCCTCATTTCCTTAGTCTTGGTAGGAAGTAAATTGCTTTCCTCTTTTTGGAGTTATATTAGTGGCTACAGCTCTGTCACAGGTTACCCATACCTGTCTACTTGTAATAAATTTCTGTATACCAATCCCTCAAAGTGCTCATCTGCCTTCTCGGCTGTTTGGAGGGACTCTTGATAAGCCTTCCCATGCCTCAGCTTGAATGGATATGCCTTCCCATGTCTCAGCTCTTTGAATGCCATTTAGAGGAGCAAGATGAGTGCATGTATCTACCAGGGGACTTGCTAGCGCATTAGCATCTCAGTGTCAATTGCCAAAGGATGCCTCCTAAGGGGGACAAATTGTAAAAAGTACTGCTGCCTCCAGGCCAAACTGGCCCTACCCCTAGGTAGTCTTCGGGCAGAAAGACCCAGTTGGATTTTGGCCTTCACTTACTTCTTTTGTCAGGCAACCTGGAGACCAACTTCTAGAAGAATTAGTGGACTAACAGGAACTGAGAATCACATTATATATACATATATAGGTGTGTGTTATATATATACACATATATACACAAAATATATATATATACACACACACACTTTTTTTAATATATATATATATACATAATTTTCTGGAAATATTGCAAGCAAACTTTGTACAGAATGGATATGCATCCCAAGCAGTTGAGATACCTGCACTTTCTAAATTGTCTGAAACAAACTTTGCAATTATTCAATTATAGTTGTTAGGTCTTAATCACATTGAGCACAATTTTTGTATTTGCTTTCAGTATACGGAATTGACATGCCCTTGTGATTTCAAAGATGCAGTTACTAATAGACTCCCAAGGGGAGGTACTTGGGACGTTCTGCTTTGGTTGTTGCACTCCCAGTTCAAGACATTGAAAGAAATGTGGAAAATTTCCCTGATGATATAAGACAGAACATTTTCTTCTTTCATGCAGCAACCCAATCTGTGTTATCTTTTCTTGTGTATTCCTATACAGTCTCTTGAATTCATGTCATGTTTGATTATTGTACCTATCAGTTAGATTAAGCTTGACTGCATAAATCACACAATCCAAATATCAGTGGCTTATACAATGCAGAAACTTATTTTTAATTTCATGTCACAGAAACCTGGAAGTCACTCAGACTGATAAGGTGACTTCACAGTCATCAGAGACCCAGAAACTATTTTTCTGCTCATTCTTCCACTCTTAGTGTGTAGCTTCCATCCTCAAGTTTACTTCATGGTCCAAGACGGCCAGTGGAGCCCCAGCTGTCAGGTCCAAGTTCCAGGGAGGAAATAAAGAAAAATAGAAGAGCCAAAGGTTATATGCCTCCTTGCTGAGTCAGCCCCCTTAGGACATTTTTTAAAAGTCTCATTCAACAATTTCCATTTATACCCCACTAGCCATTCCTATCTGCAAAGGATGCCAGGAGGCCTAGTTTTCTAGCTGGGCACATTGAGACTTTTGACAATAGAGGAGTCTGTTGCTAAGGCAGAGGAGAGAATAGGTATGGGGTAAGCAACCATAACCTCTACCACATATGAGAATTTAATTATCTGATGCCCAGGAAAATGCAGACTAGAAAACAAAATGCAGGAGGAGTTGCCACACAGAGTTGCTGCATTGCCCTAGACAGTCATGGCGGCCTAGCCACTGGCCGGTCGGTGGACTCTCTCAAGATCCTCTTACCTGGACCCGTCCTGTTCATTTACCATTCACGCTCTCTCTATTTCCAGCACTACCCTCTTTCAGTCTCCAGACTCACATAGCAATTACTGACCATATGGCACCTCACAGGACACTAAATTCAAGATGCTCCCAAATGAGCAAGGAACTGGCTCCTTCTCTTAGTGCCCATGCCTCAGCTGCCAAAACCGCAAACCTGGGTGTTATCCCTGACTCCTTCTTCTGACTCGTATACTTTACAAGTTCTTCCTAAATTACTCCCAGATCCTCCCTGTCCTCCTCATTTCTAGGACTGCCACCAAAATCAAGCTTGCATCACCTTTCACCTGGACTGCCACCACAGCTTCTTGACGGTCGCGCCTTCTTTATTTTTCCCTCTCGCCAAACCATTCTCCACACAGCAGTCAGAGAAATTAATATTTTTTTAAAAAAGAACAAACTTGATTATGTCACTGCATGGCTTACTACGCATCAATGGCTTCTTACTACCCTTAGAGGAAAGCCCAGCTCAGTAAGGACTGAAGGCCCTGTGTGATCTGGCCCCTGCCCCCTCACTCCATGCCCTTCTCCCCTTTTCTCTGGCCCAGCCACAGTGATTTTCTTTCTCTCTTGCTAATGAGCTAATCCCTTCCCTGCCTCGGGCCTTGGCATACGCAGTTCTGTCTGCCTGGCACTCATTTTCCTCAGATCTCCATCTCTTTGTTCAGTGCATTAAACAAAGCATTTTTTGAGGCATTAAGTCCATGTACCCCCAAACCATGCCAGGTTGCTAGAGACTCTCATAGGTCACTGCCCTTGTGCCTTGAAGCATTCCTCAGCCTTCTAATTACTTGCCCCACTGTAAGATCCTTGAGGCCAGGCATCCTCTGTCTATTCCTCTCTGGATCCCCTGTGCCCAATACAGCCACTGAACACCTATTCATTCAGTAATACAGCCCTTCATTCAATCACTCATTCACTCAAAGACATTTATTGTCATCTCTGTCCGCATTTCTGGTTTGGTACTGGAGAAAGACTTGGTAAAATAATTACCCAAATAGTTTCTTTATTAGAGTCAAAATCAGGACTGCAAGCAGAAAGAGAAGGCGTTATGAAAGATGTAAACAGGACACAGGAGGTGCAAGGAGGGTGGAAGGTGGATTTTCTATCAAGAACATGAACGGGTAGATTTTCTGCCATCTCAACTCTAATTTTCATCTCCATTTTCACCCCGAACCTTACACTAGACCAAGTTACGTAAACCCAGTGTGAGACAAGTTTAGTTGAAATATTTTTTTAACCAATTAATTGCCATTAGTGCTGCCTCCTTGGAGCTTCTGACTTCAGAAAAATAATCCAGGAAGGTTCTGCCACTAATTCTTCTACCTTGCCCACCACCATTTTTCTGATTATTTTTCTACTCTCAGACACTGTGTCCATCATAGGCTGGCTCTGTTCATCTTGGAGTCAGTGTAGAACAGGACTCCATGTGCCAAGCTAAATCTGCCCTGCTTCATCATCGCTCAGACTCCCAAATTGGGTCAATATAGTTTTAGAATGTAAAAGTATATTTCTATTCAGTATATATATTATATATATAAAATATGTATTTATATATTCCAGTATATATACACTAAAATACATATTTATATATTCTAGTGTGTATATATATATACTGAAATACACATATGAAATTTATAAATTGTATTTACACATATGAAAGGAAAGAATAGGAACACCAAGGAAGGCCTGAGGGCAGCTTTGATGAAGATTATAGGACGGTTAACCACCCATATTGTCCAGTCATCCTGGACAATTGGCCATTGCTTTCAGTCTATTAACACCCTCAAGATGCACTGAACATATGTTGACAGTCAAGCACTGATGTGTCTTAGAGCATCAGCCGGTGAACAATGTTAAGTTTCCTGGCTGGAATTTGGAGATCAGAGACTATTTTGGGGGCCCTAATCTTCAAACACCCAGATTTCTTGTGGGCCAATCTGTCCTCCACCTACCTTGCCCATGAAGGAGTAGAGAGTGGATGAAGAAGCTAGATTTCTTCAGGTGAAATCTCTGAGCCTGGGGCATGGGAGAGCCCACCCAGGCTCAGGCCCCAGCCCAGGCATCTTACCTGCCTAGATGGTAATCCCTGAAAGGGGAAGACCTTCTGGAGAATTCTTTACTTCCTGTCCAAAGCGGCAAGTTGGCCACAAGGGGGAAGCATCACACAGAGAGAGTGTTCCAACCGATCTGCTGTTTGCTCTGACTTTCCTATTGTTATCTGGGCCAGGAAGGCAGGTGAGGAGGGGCCACTGCAGACGGCTGTGGTTCAGCTGAGACCATGCCCACCTGGTGTCTTGAATACAGCCATGAAACCAATGAACACTCGATGAATAGTAATCGACATGTGATGAATATTCAGGATTTAAATTATTAATGAAATTAAGCAGAGCACTGGAAAAGATAAGTGTAAGTGGCAAAATTCTTAGATCTGAAGATTCATCATATGCTGAACACTGGGAATTGAACAGTCTGGTTCCAACATGGGCCCTGTGATGCAGTCACTGGTCGTGGACTTTTCAGGTCATCTTTTGGCCTCATCTGTCACATGGTAGCATTCCCCTTTCTGTCTTTATCACAGTGCTGCTGTGAGGATGAAGCAAGAGAATATGAAACTGGTGATGAGGTAATGCAAATGTACAAGACCTACAACTCAGGCTAGCAAAAAAAAAAAAAAAATGCATCTGACTATTACTGTAGATGGTCATGACCTTCCTGAGGTGGGGTGCATGTGTGTGTGTATGTGTGAGATTCAGCCTGGCATAACTTAGTTTAAATCTTGGCTCAACTTAATAATTGAAATAGCCTTTTAAGGCTATGGTGCCAACCTTCCTGTTTTCCAGGACTTTTCCAGTTTTAATACCCAAAGTCCTGGGCCCTGGAACCTCCCTCAGTCCCAGGCAAACCAAGACTTAACTCAAGTCTCCTCAGGCTCTCTGATCCCCTCCCCATGTTCATTTCTTCTCTAAAAAGACTCTAGGTGTAATGGCGGAAAGGCGTGGCTCCCGGACTCTCAGCAGGGAAGAAGAGTCCAGACCTTTGGGTCCCTGTGCAATACGCTGAACCCTTTCTGCCTCTCTTGAGGGTGGCAGGACTGGCTTTGCAGACTTCATGAGTTCCCATGCTGGGACTCACTGCTAGAGTCTTGTGGCTTTTGCTCTTTGATCTCAGTCTCCACCAACTCCATCCCCTTAACTCTGCCCTCTGGCCAGGCCAGCAGCCCTCATGCCCACCAGGGCCGCTCCCTCCACCTGTGCACTTCTGAATCATCTGCTCACCATGGGGAGGCCTTGGGCAGCTGGAAGTGCTGCCTGTGGCTCATTTGATTATCCACCTCCACAACAATGCCCATAACTGCTCTGTCCCATTACAAGCTGCTGTGGCAGACAAGGGCTTTTCCTGAAGGCTTGCGGCCTCCCCAGAATGCCTGGGGCCATGAGCACTACAAACATGTCTCCAGCCTTCCCCACACATCACTGGGTACAAGTGATGGCTTGTGCTGGGCAGAACTTGAAGATGACCCCCAGGATTCCAGGCCCTTGGTGCACACACCTTCTCCCAGTATTCAAACACTCATGTAGGTGCTGTGTGTGGTGAAGGGCTTTTGTGGATGTGATTAAAATCCCAAATCAGTTGATCCTAAAAGAAGGAGATTACTCAGGTGGCACAGACCCAGTCACACGTGCCCTTTAAATACATGTTCACAGGTTAGGAACAGATAAGTCAGAGAGATTGGAAGTGTGAAACAGCCAGAAGGAGGGGCCACATGGCAAGGAGCTGAGGGCATCCTCTAGCAGTCGAGAGCCATCCCTGCACAAAAGCCAGCAAGACATCGGTCCCACAATGGCCAGGAAAGGAATTCCAGAATTCTGCTAACAACTGGAATGTACTTGAAAGTGAACCTTTCTCTACTTGGTCCACCAGATGGAAATACAGCCTGTTGACACCATCTTCTGCCTTCTTCCCTCGGCTGAGGGTCCAACTGAAACATGCAGTCTCCTGACCCATGGAAACTGTGAGATAATAAACGTGTGTTGTGTTAAGCCACTAAGTTTATGATAATTTGTTACATGGTATAGAAAACAAACACATTGCCCCTCCTTTGGGTAGATGGGAAGAAGAAGCACCTTTACATCTTTCTTTCTCCTCAACTCCTTTCTCTCTTCTCCTTCCCTACAATCCTTCCAATCGGACAGGCAGACTTTTCCTTCCTTAGTACAGCCAGACCTGTCGTCTTACTGCCATGTGGGAAGAGTCTTTTCTCAACAATTCCAAGGATGTACATGATTTGAGACCTCCAGGTGTAAAATGACTGTGCTCTGAGTACGCTAGCATGACTTGGAATTGAAGACAACTGAGGATTAATATGGTGGTTTACCATTCCCCAAATACTATCCCCCTTACACGTTATGAAGATGCAAATGTTATTTATGATCACAGCAAATGCTGCAAGCTGGTGGTCTGAACAAGGAGCAAAACAAATTTTACTCCTTGACATTTTCTGAGTAGGTGTTCAAACCTACTATTCCAAATTTATTTATTTCACTAATATTGTCTATTCCAAATTAATTTACTTCACAAATATTGCCTCGACTTTCTGTTACTGGTTGTCAACACAGACTTAGTATTGGCAAATCATCTACTCATATTTGTGAAATGTGTGTCCATTACCAGGGGCCACTAGGCTATGTGTTAAGGCCAGTTAGAAGCAACAGAATCAAAGCAACACTTTAAACCGGAGGGTCAATTTTATTTGAAGATTGTTAGAAAAAGTTAAGTACTTTTGATTTGTAATTCATTTTATTATTTTTTTGAGATGGGATCTTGCTCTGTTGCCCAGGCTACAGTACAGTACAGTACAGTGGCATGATCATGGCTCACTGCAGCCTCAACCTCCCATGCTCAAGCAATCATCTCACGTCAGCCTCTTGAATAGCTGGGATTACAGGTGTACCACCACACCCGACTAATTTTTTTTTTTTTTTTTTTTTTTTTCAGAAACAGTTTCACTGTGTTGCTCAGGCTGGTCTTGAACTCCTGGGCTCAAGCGATTCTCCACCTCTGCCTCCCAAAGTGCTGGGATTACAGGTATGAGTCACCACTCCTGGCTTGATTTCTAATTTAAAGCTTATTCATAACATTTAAAAGGAACAGTGATCAGTTGTGGAGGTGAATGGAACCACGTATGAAATTTCAAGACAAAAACAAATGTTTTCAGAGAATGTATAGGCTTGATTTAGCCTGTGCCACAGAACTCAGGGGCCATGTGACCATTCTCTTCTATCATTGGCAATCCACTGGGAGATTAGAAGACCATTACCTAACCACACGTAGAAAATGGATAGGGGAGAGAGAAAGGAGGAAGAAGTATCAGGGTGTATGAGAAGAATGAAAAAAGATGGTGGTGGTAGGGGTCTACTCCCATGGTAGGAATACCAAAGACCCAAGGCTGGTTAGATTAAAGTCATAGAATCATAGCACATTTGAACTAGAAAGCTTTAGTTAGTCAGTTTTTAGATGTGTAAATGGTACTATGTTTTTATTTGTACATTATTTTCATATATTCAACCAGAGGTACAGTCCCTCAAGGAGGACTGGGATTTTTATAGTTGGAATACAAAGAGAATTAAGAAGTCAATGTTAAAATTTTGACAACCAGAATTCACTCTCAATGCCCATTTCAGGAATAGTAGTTGGGAAAGCCACACATTGAATTGCAAGAGCCAGATACTTGAGAGAAAAAATAGCATATTTTTCAAATTTCAACAGCTTTTCTTTAAATATTTAGTAACAGAGCTTGGAGGACCAAGCATAAATTTTTTACTATAAACCAAAAAGCTAGAAGAATGTAGGATATGACAAATTCAATTTCCTGCCACACAGGAAGGCAATTTTAAACTTTCTGAAGTGGAAAGAAGAGCTTGTGGGGAGAGGAGAGGAGAGAGCAAGAAAAGGCCAATGACCCTGGGAGAAGGTGAGCATTGGACACTCCCTAGGCAGGTTTGAGGGTGAGAGGAGTGAGGAAATGTCTATGCCATATCCTGACTGAAACTCTATGAGGATGAAGCTCGTTAAACACCCTGAGCCTATGCAATCAGATAATTAAATTAACATTTAAAATTTTGTGTGATCTTTCAGCCCTGAATTCTATGATGATAAATCTTCCTATGCAGATTGGATGCATATTTTGGAAATCTAGATTACTGGCTTTACTGAAATTTTTTTGAGTTTCTTCTGATTGTGAAATGTTTGTTAGATTATGGTTACAAGCACTTTAGAGAAGTGTGAGGTAGGGATGAGTATTCCTCTGCTCACAACCCCTTTTTCTACTGTGGGCTGAGGGTGGGTCGTCAGCTTTCGCAGATGACTTCTGTGAACTTCTGTGAGAACTCTGACAGCATGAGCCTTTGGGTTTCCTTCTTCGTGCTGAGAAAGTAACTAGGAAGAAAAACCAGTGACCAATGGAAGACAATCCCAAAGGGGAGACCCATATGAACTGCTGGTCATTGCCTCATCTTATACTTCATTTTTAAAAAGGGTCTTATTGCAATATAATTCACATACCATACAATTAACCCAAAGGGTACAATTCAATGCTTTTTAGTATATTCATAGATGTGCAGTTATCACTTCAGAATGTTTTCATAACACCCAGAGGGAGCCCTGTAATGCTTTAGCTATAATTTTTTTCCTCTCTTTGACCCACCTCCCCCAACCCTAGGCAACTAATAATCTACTTTATTTATTTAAATTGAATTATATTTATTTATTTATTTATTTTATTTTTTTATTTTTTAGAAACAGGGTCTTCCTCTGTTGTCCAGGCTGGAGTGCAGTGGTGCAATCACAGCTCCCTGTAGCTTCAAACTCCTGGACTCAAGTGATTCTCTTGCCTCAGTCTCCTGAGCAGCTGGGACTCCAGGTCCATGCCCAGCTAATTTTTTAAAATATTATAGAGATGGGGTCTTGTTATATTGCCCAGGCTAGCCTCAGGCTCCTTGGCTCAAGCAATCCTTTCACATTGGCATCTCAAAGCACTGGGATTATAGGCATGAGCCATTATGCCTGGCCTACTTTCTGTCTCTATAGATTTTTCTGTTCTGGACAATTTATATTTAGGAATCATACAATGTATACCCTTTTGTGACTGGATTCTTTCACTTAGCATAATATTTCAATGTTGTAGCATCCAACAGAACTTTATTCCTTTTTATGAACAAATAATATTCCGTTGTATAAATATGGCACATTTTGTTTATCCATTTATCAGATATGAACATTTGGATTGTTTCCTCCTATACTACATTTTGTGTGTCCCCTAGTGTCTGGGGTTTACTACTAAGCTCCTAACAACGATCTACTTCCCTTTTCTGAAAACATAGGTGGACTGAGAAACCCTGTTCCCTCTGGAATTCAGACAAATCAAATTATATATGTGTTGAGTGACACTTGCGGTGATGCCAAAGAGAGAGACTTAGAGAGTACCTTGTAGTGGTTTGTAATGATGGTGATCCAGGCAGAACCTGAGAGGTTCAGAGTCTTACATTCCCTCAGAGGTGATCAGGCTTAGGAGGCCTGACTCACATCAAACTCAACTGAAACCCCAACCTAAAGCCAAACCACTTTATAAACCAGGACGCTAATTTATGATTTTACAATATTTCCAAACAGACCTGGAGGCCAGAGTTGGCTGATTTACATATGACCTTCCTGTAGGAAAGAGCACAGGAGATGTCAGGTTACTATCAGATAGTTGCCTTGCAGTGCAGGCATAGGGGACTGGATAAATTTAAATAATTGACATTTAAGCCATAACATTTGAACATGCTTCCATATATGCCTGATAAGCTTTCTTCTGGTCATGACACTGCTTCTCAATAGTACTGGGTAAACACTGACCACCTCTTGCCATTTTCACCATCTCCTTCTTCTCATTCCAAGTTGAACACTAGCCTTTTATGTAGGCTGAAATTTTAGAACGCAATTATTTAGAACAGTAATATCCAAAAACATTTTGGGGAGTGCTAATCCCATATATATTTATTTATGAATTATATACATGCACTAAAATTTATTTGTATATTAATTTATATGTTAAATATTTTTCCAAAAGTCAACAAATGATGGATATTTCTACAAATAAATAAAAAAACAAATTGTCTTGTCCTCCCCATTTAAGGATCCCTGTTTTGCATTTTGTTGTTGTTCTTGCATTAAATCCATCTCAGGTCTACAGTTATATTTTAACCATCTAATCTTTTGGTTGGGTTTACTTTCATTTGTACCAGCCTTAGAAGCCTATCTTTTAAGGGAGGTTATTTAGAAGAGAGCAGAAAGGCTATCTCATCTGTTTTATATTGATTCCGTTAGTCTCAATTTTAGCTGAGGTGACATTTTTTGTTTGCCTCCCAAGATTCCAGAGAGAAGCCCTCTGCAGCCTTCTAAGCACTGACTGAAACCTTGCATGAGAGTTATGTTATGGACTTAGGCTTCTCTGAGAAGAGAAATGGTAGGAGATGAGTGTCTGGAGTGGGCAGGGAGAGTTACTCCTAGCCTAGCAGAAATGTGCGTTAATGGTACCAAGATGGTGAAATTGGGGGTAGTAAAAGAACATGGGAATTGGCAAGAATGATTGAGAGCCAATGCTCATTAGCAGTTAGCCTGTTGGAAGTAGGCACTGTGTTCTGCCTTTGAACTACACACAGTAATGTATCTATTGGACTGTGGAGATACTCAGAGAAATTGAAGTGAGACTGGATCCCCTAGAGCACAGAACATGATGATTCCAGGAAATTATCTGGTGGCAAATAAGAGACACCATAATTGAGAGATACCAGTAAATTAGAATTTGGGTTCTCTGGAGGGAAGAGTTTTGGCTTAAAAAAAGAATGAGCTGGGTTTCAGATGAAAAGGAACCTGCTTCCTGGGAGGTCAATGTTGCTAAATGAGAGAATTCTATCCTTGAACTGTCAGTGGTTTTTAAAGTTGCAAATTGGAATAACCTGGGAAGCCATAAAAATGCTGGTGCCTGAGTCTCACTTCTAGACTTTCTGATTTCATTCATTTGAGATGAGGTTTGGCCATTGAGATTTAAAAAACCACACACAGAAAACCTCCAGATAATTCTAATGTGCAGCCAAGGTTGGGAACCACTGCACTAGAGGGTGAAAGAATGGAGTGGCTTAAGGAAATTAGAGAAGGAAGCTTGGGGAGGAAGTGGAGGGGCCTGGAACAGCCTAAGTAATCCTAGAAGGCTGAACCTCAGAGGCTTTGTGACTTCAACCGCCTCACTCCCATAGACACTGTGGAGAAGGGATTCACAAGGAAAAGGAAACAGGAAAAGCCTGGGATTTCTATTGCATGTCAGGAAGGTGACCATGAAACTGAATCGTGCAGCCTTCTGTTTAGGAGCTGACCTCCATCTTGGTTACAACAGCAGCTGTTACTCAATAACTCCCTCAAAAGTCCAGTGCTGGAAGCAGCAAAAGTGCTCTGTAATTGGTGTCTCTCATTGGATCCTTTGCCTTCTCTCCCTTCCCTGCACCAAGCTCCCCACCCCCACCCTTGCCTCTCTATACAGGGAGCCCTCCAGCCCAACCATGGGTTTCCCTTCAATTCTACCACTCTCCAGGCATGAGAAGGAAGGGGAGGGAATGACTTCCTTTGGCCTAGAAATATCTGGGAGAACCTCCTATATGGTCCTTGAGCAGACACAAAAAGAGAATATTCTGGAGCTGCATTTTCCAAAGTGTGTTTCTTAGATGCTGGATCCTCAAGGTGTTTTCCCTGTACCCACGCAAGCTTGGGAAATGCAGCAGGCTTCTGCGCCCTCGTTGAGATTCACACCACCTGTGAGTAGAGTAAATGCTTTGAGATCTGAAGAAAGAAACCTGTTTGTTTTTCTTTAACCCTCACATCCCCAACTCATCTGGCCATGGAATTGTTTTTTTCTGCTTAGCACATTAACATCTTGCCTCTTTCTCATGACACACTTTTGGGAAACTGCCTCAGAAGCTACAATCAGTGGCTTCATTCACAAAGGACAAAGAAGGCAGCTGCATCCTGCACACATGAAACGGGGCAAGAACCCCAGTTAGGCCCTGGCCTCTCTTGGTAATTGTGCCCTTTTTCCACCCCCTCTGTAGCCCCCCTCCCGTTGCCATGGCAACGCCCCAGCGAGTAAGGACTAGGTCTTCTATTTCTTTCCTGCATCCCTCCTCCCCACCCTGCTCTGTGTCTAGAAGAGAGCTGAACACGCAGTAGGTAATGTTTGGAAAATTTGATTGATTGAGGGTTTGGGGGGTTTCATTTGGACCATCTGCAGGTGGGCTGGGTAGCAGGAGAAGGCCTCCCACAGTTTGCTTCTATGTATCTGGGTAGAGGAGTCGGAAAAGACGGTGGGAGAGTGCAGGTCTGGGAGCTCACACAGCTTTGGCACTGCCTGTTTTGTTTTTGTTTGTGTTTAATGCTACAATCATAAATATTTCACAAATTAGGAATGGTGAAGGGCATGACAAAAAAGAAAACATTTTGATTTCTTGGTATGTCAGGGTTCAGGGTTAAATTTTTCTTTCCATAAAATGTCTGGTCATGTTGTTTGTTATAATGTTGTTTTTGTAAAAAATGATTTCCTTTTAAGTTGGAGGGAAAAAAAGAATGTCTTACTTTTGCCTATATCTTTAAATGGTGACCATATGTTCAAAGCCCCAAGGCAAGACACAGAGCCTAATACACAGCCTTACAGGACATTTGAAATAGGGGGACTGCTAGGACAGAGTATTTGGAGTGGAGGTATCTGGCCTCCTAGCTGCTGCGCCCAATGCCTTACGAGTAACATCATTTCTAAATTACAGATGCAGTGAGGCCAATTTGGATATCCATTGGGGAAACCCGGGGACAATATATGTTCTCAATTGATATCTGCTTATCTATCTATCTATCTATCTATCTATCTATCTATCTATCTATCTATCTATCATCTTCTATCTATCTATATTTCTCTATTTATTGCCAGAAAGTCAAGAGCAGCCTTCCCAGAGGACAAAACAACAATAAAACCTACAGAAATTCTCTCTAGAATCTCAGTACATGCAAGACCCAGCTCTTTGCTGCCTGTGCGGCTGCCCAGCCCCAGCCTCAGCAATCTCTGAATGAAGGGTTTGTGGGCATCTGCATGATGCAAGCCATGTGCTGGGGAGCCTCACAGTGCGGATTCTGTCTTCTGGCTGGCTGAGAAGGCTTCCCGGGTTCTGAAAGTATCAATTCTTCAGGCGAGAGCGTTGGTGGAGGATTATCTTTTAAATCAGTTGGTTCTTATTTTCTTAAGTGTGAAAGAAGGAGGGTGGTCAGGAGTGTGTGTGCGTATGTGTGTGTGTGATGGGCCAACATTTGTATAGTATCTGCCATATGCTGAGAACTTTATGCAAATCTTGTATATAATTGCCATCTATCTATAGATATGTATGTATATATGGATGTATATATATGTTTGTGGATATAGGTATATCTATAGATAGATAGCAATTTATATATGTTTTATGTATATCAGATATATAGCTATATATATTTCAGATATATATCTGAATGTATATCAATATATCTATACACATCAAGTTGTTTTATTTTTACAACACTCTTTTAACGCTGATAAACAGAAAAGAAAATGGGCTGGGCACAGTGGCTCATGTCTGTAATCCCAGCACTTTGGGAGGCCCAGGCAGGAGGATTACCGAAAGCCAGGAGTTTGAGACCAGCCTGGGCAAAATGGTGAGACCCCCATCTCTACAACCATTTTATTTGTTAGAGAGAGAGAAAAGAGAATAGAGGCTGAAAGTGGGAAAACAGAAGGCTTACCTTGGTCACACAGTGGGAGAGCAGCTGAGCCTTGTTCCCAGGTCAGGGTTGTCTGATCCAGAGAGTTCTCTCCATGTCACCATTTTCCCTACCATTTCAACCTTTAGAATACTGTGGACTAAGGCAAGAATGAGACTGAAAATATGGGCCAGGGATAGTGCAGCAATCCCAATGCCTGCCTGAAATTTCCAATTGAAAATTCTACTCTCCAGGTGCTGCGGCTCATGCCTGTTGTCTTGACAGTGTGGGAGACAGAGGCAGAAGGATCAGTTGGGGTCAGGAGTTCCAACACCAGCCTGGGCAACAGCGAGACCCTGTCTCTACAAAAAAGAAAAAAGGAAAAACAAATCCTACCTTCCTTCCACACCACACTTCCTGTCCCTCCCTCCCTCCCTCCCTC
>NW_012108275.1:288525-300614 GCF_000951045.1 Mandrillus leucophaeus | reverse complement strand
TCCTTCCTTCCTTCCTTCCTTCCTTCCTTCCTTCCTTTTTCCTGGGTCTTCCTCACAGCATAATCCTGGACCTGGACTCTCCTATCTTTCTCCACAATCACTTCCTAGATTATTTTACCCATTTCTAAGGCTCTACACACCATCTCTACAGTCTGATAACTTGGAAATTTTTATTTCTTGCAAAGATCTCTGTCTTCCGAACTTCAAATCTATATATCAAAGCATCTACTCAACATTTGCCCTTGGATGACTCATAGTCATTTACCCAAATATGGCCCAGATGGAACTTATGACCCATTCCTCCACCTGCTTCTTTTGAGTTTCCTATCAGCAAATGAACTTCATACCCCAAGTTTCTCACACCGGAAACCTTAGGGTTCTTCTTGATGGCTGCCTCCTTCTCATTCCCACATTCAGTGAGTCCCCAGATACTGTCTGCTGTACCTCCTAAATCTGTCCAGAACCTGTATTCTTTTTTTTTTTTTTAATGCAATGACTTATTTACTGGGCAACTAATGTGAGCTAGGTACAGCTTTGGTAAAGGTATTTGAACTGCCTAAAAGCCCAAGCAGGTATGGATGGTTTTCTCTATTTTCAGGTGAGAAAACAGAGGCTCAGAGAGGTCTGTTACTCTCCTAGCATCACATAGCTATTCTTTTAAGCCTCTTGTTCTTTTCAGCACATTTTGATATCTACCCTTGAAGGCCCTCCATAAAGAACTCAGGGTCCCAGGTTCTCAAGAAGGTCCTAGTAGTTCACAAAGACGTTTCTGGAAGCTTCTGGATTAGAAGTAAATGCCAGAGCTGTGCAGGAACTCTAAAAGGAGGGGACAGGAGGTGGGTGAACAATGGAGCCTGGAGAATCATCCAGGCAATTCTGACAGTACTTATTCCATGAAAGAAGGAGAAAATCAGGCTCTGAAGATATTGCAAATATGGAGAATTACTAACATTGGCCTGGGCAGCGATGGTTGTCACCCTGTAGAGCAAGACCTGGCAACTGACATGCTGGACAAGGTTCCTAGGAGGAAGAGCGGGGAAGGAAGTACCTCGACATTCCTTGGAATGCCTTCTGGTGTGCGAAGCCAGCTAGTCGACAAAAACTAGGGAGCCTGTGAGGGCTGTTTCTATTTTAATTGCCCTGTGTGGTGATAGTCACCCAATGTCTCTGTTTAAATATTTTTTTCTTATGCTTTGACAGTTTATAGCCTTTGTAGATCAATCCTTATATTTCATGCAGGGGAGAGAGACAGAGAGAAAAAAGCAAGGTTATTGATGACCTAAACTGGATTAACAGAACCTGTATTCTTATGCCCACATCATCAGCCTAGTTTAGGCCACTGTTATTTTTCACCTTGTCGAGTATAATAACCTCCTAACTAGCCTCTTAGCATTCATTTTTGCCCTCTTTCCAATATATTCAGCATACAGTAGTCAAAGTAATCCTTTAAAATATACATTTGATGATGTCAGGCCACTGTCTACAATCTTCTAGTGGCCTCTCATTGGATTTAGAATCAAGTCTAAAATTATTTCCATATTCTACAGGTGGATGATATTCAAAATATTTACTCCTCTATACAGCAGAAGCACAAACAAATTAGAACTGATGTTAATTTCAGCGCTGGAGCAAGATTTGGAGATGGGTGCCTGTGGTGCTGCTGTCACCTCTTTAATCCCAGGGAGTCCAGGGGGTTTCTGAGAAGGGCCACAGCAGCAGGGAGTGGGGAAGTGTCATCCTATTTGTTGTCAGCATTCAGTTTAGCAAACCGAATGTGTTGAAACACCCTAGGTATTTCAAACACAGGAGTAATCAGGAAATTTGTCACACAGATGCCCGGATATGAATAACTTCGGGAAGCAGCTACCATTCCTAGGACTGAAGCAATTAAAAGGGAAGAGGTGGAGCCAGAAAGTAGCAACTCAGAGAAAGGACTCCTGCCTGCTGGTCCTGGCACCTCAGGAAGGACATGGTGGGGCTGGTGATGGGTGTGACAAGAGTGGCGCAAGGCTGGAGGAGCTGACCTGTGTTGTGGGAGTGACAGGAACTGATATTTTTGCATGGTATACATCCAGCCCATTGTATATTAGCTGACTGGTAGCCTGCCTCCAAGGATGCCTTGGTCTGCCCGCTCCAGCCCCTTCTGTCTCCTTTTACTCCACACCCTCCCTTGCTCATTGTGCTCCAGTCACACTGGCTTCTTTTCATGTCCTTGGACAGGTGAAGCTCTTCCTGCCTCCAGTCTGTTACTCTCATTGTATACTCTGTCTTCTGGTTATCTATTGCTGTGTAAATGACCACCCCAAACTTAGTGTTGGAAAACAACTGTAATCATTTATTTTGTTCACACAGCTGCAATTTGCAGGCATTGGAGAGAAGGCTCGTCTGCTCCATGCAGCATCACCTAGGGTGGTTTGACTAAGGGTCGCAGCATCCCCCCAAGGTGGTTCCCTCATGTGGCTGAAAATCTGCTGCTGTCAACTCAGCCACAGCTGAGGCCTGGGGTCTCAGTTCATCCCCACAGAAGCCTCTCCATGTGGCTGGGTTCCAAGGGTGAGCTTCTAAGACAGGAGGCTGATTGGAAGCTGCATCACCTTTTATGACTTACCTCCAAAGTTATATGACATCATTTCAGATATGCTTTCTTGGTTAAAGCAGTCACAAAGACCTGTCCAGGGACAGAAGGAGAGGACGTGGACTCTAACACTTGATGGAGGAGGGACAGGTTCCAGAAGGGCATGTGGGGCAGACATATGGTAGTGACTAGTTTTGGAAATACAATCTGCCACTCCATTTTAAACGAGTCATTTCTGAGAATCTAGTTTAAATTTCATGCATTTCCCTAGGTTAGTTACCCCAGACACAAATACAGTCAAGGCATTCCTCTCCTCCTTTGTGGCTCTTATCATAATTTCACACTATACAGTAATCTATGTAGCATTTTTGTTTATCATCTTTTGTTTCTTGTTTGTCTTTACTGTAGACTGGAAGCTTCTGAATCTAAAACCATGTCTTCCTTAATCAGCCCTAATCTGTAGTACTTGTTTCATCACCTGGCATGCAGCAAGTGCTAAATAAAATCTCACCGAATGAATACTGTAATAAATGTTGAGCAAAATCTGCCCCCTGCAGTCCAGACAGATCATGAATTCAAGTAGTATTTGGTCATAACTTCATCACGAAATCATGCATTAAATGACTGCAAATAGAAAGGAACGGTAACACAAATTTCAGTTATCACTTTGTAAGTGGCTAAAAATTTCCTGACTTAATTTCACTGTTGTTGATAGATGTTCAGTACAGAAAACCACATATTCATGTGGGCATTTCTCCCAGAAAGGCTCTTTTCAAACCAGAGACAAGTTTCATTTGAGAGACTTTTGGCCCAAACAGCCTGGTTATCACTCACAGGGCTGATATAGTAACCTCCAGCCAGGGGGAGTCTGGCAACATCACAGAAAGGACAATTTCTCTTCTTTCTTTGTAAACTGTTCACCTTCAGGCTGAGTGTGGTGGCTCATGTCTATAATCCCTGCATTTCGGAAGGCTGAGGTGGGAGGATTGTTAGAGTCCAGGAGTTCAAAACCAGCCTAGTGAGACAACATAATGCAACATAGTGAGACCCCATCTCTAAAATTTTTTTTAAAAAATTAGCCAAGCATGGTGGTGTGTGCCTGTAGTCTCCGCTAATTGGGAGGTTGAGGTGGGAGGATTGCTTGAGCCTGAGGATTGCTCAAGGCTGCAGTGAGCCATAATTGCACCACTGAGCTTCAGCCCAGGCAACAGAGGGAGAAATTGTCTCAAATAAAATAGAATAAAACAAAATAATTAAATTGTTCACTTTTGGTCAGAGACTTTGAACATCAAATCAAATAAAAATATTAGTAATTTATTCAAACTCAGAATCCTAAGATGTTAGAGAAGCCACTGCTGTCATTGATGAGGTGGGGGCGGGGATGAGATGGAGGAACTGGTGGAATGGAGAAGGGGGTTCGGGTGGGGTGCTGGGTGGAATATTAATACTGGTTAAGGACAAGCTTCCTCCCAGGTGCTTTACACGTGTGATTTCATCTCAACCTTACTATAGTCCTATAGGTAGGTAGGGCCATCCCCATGTGAAAGATGAGAAGATCAAAGGTGCAAGTGGTTCAATACTGTGCCCATAGTGACACAGTTCACAAATGTATGTGTTAGGATTCCTTCTTCAGTTCTCAGTGGTTCCAAAGCCCACATAATTGTTACTGCACCAAAAATGCAGGTTCAAGTCAAGAGATGTCAACAAGCTGTTATTGGGGGCTCTCAGGTACACCAAGCCCTGAGCAAACAGTGGCCCAATAGGGCACACATATACTTCCTCCATTTGCTGATATGGGTCCAATTCTTCCAAATCCTAAAATTATAATAAAATAGGGATATCAGTGGCAGAATAAATTGGTATTTCAGAATGTCAATTTTCCAAAATGTAGTAAGAGACTAAAAAATCTTTTTATCTTAGAATTCCACAATTCTTCAAGGAAAATAGATAATCAAGATCATGCATGAGGCCAGGTGCAGTGGCTCATTCATGTAATCCCAGAACTTTGGGAGGCTTAGGTGGTGGGACTGCTTGAGGCCAGGCATTTGAGACCAGCCTGGGAAATGTAGGAAAACACCATCTCTACAAAATATAAAAATTAGCCTGGTGCAGTGGCATGTGTCCATAGTCCCAGCTACTCGGAAGGCTGAAGTGAATGTACTGCTTGAGCCCAGTTCAGGGTTGTTGAACTCCAGATAAGGATGGCCATTGTAGTTATACCTACAAAATAGAAAAGAAAAAAAGAAGGCAGGAAATCCAGTAGGGGATTTAAAAAACTGGTATTTTTATACAATGGAACATTATGCAGCCATTACAAATCACTCTTTGGGAAAAATATATAATAACAAGGAAATGCTGAAGATATATTTTTAAAGTGCAAAGAACCAGCATATACTCTTGTTCAAGCTGGGCTACTTTATTCTTCCCTTGCTACCCCACAGTAGAGCTAAGATACAGCTCTAGCATTTGACTGGACCATATGATCGGTTTAGAGAAAATGAAAAATACAAACATAGAGAGTAATAAGAACTAGACAGGCTGGCCTGTGACCTGCAGGTTATTCATATTCAGCTGTGACTCCATAAGGAGATGCCTCTGTCTCTGACCCTGGTCATGGGCAAGGGGCATGGTTAAGCCTCTGATAGGAGAGTATCTTTGGGAGTGAGAAACATCCAAGTCTCCCAATCTACCCATAAGGCCCATATTCCAAATTTCATCCTCCTGTCCACCCACCTACCTCTTCCTGAATGATCAATACAGGGAGCACCCAGCTTGTCTGGAGAGGACCACAGGACTGTAGATTGGAGGTGCCAAGAGATCAAACAGCATCAGAATAGGCACATGAAACACAAAAACTACTTTTAGTATATACCAGTATAAAAATCTTATTTCCCCCAGGTAACTGGAAAGAACTAGAGCTTTGAATTGTGTTGATTTCTGAAAGAATGGCTTGTTAGCTCAAACTAGCAAATAATTAATGGAGATTCTGTGTCCTCCCTTAAGAGTCTAGACCCTCACTAGTCCAATAGAAATATAATAAAAGTACCTATATAATTTAAATTTTTTTAAAATAGGCACATTTAAAAAGTAAAAAGAAACAGGTGAAACAAATTTTGTATTATAAGTAATTAATAACATGTTATTTAACCCAACATATCAAAAATATCACTTTATCATATAATAGACATAATGAATTATTAATGAGATAGTTTATATTCCTTTTTTGGCATCAAGTCTTGGAAATCTGGTGTGCATCTTACATTTATAACACATCTTAATTTGGACTGGCCACATTTCAGGTGCTTGATAACCTTGTGGGGCCGTGGCTACGTATTGAATACCAGGTCTGGACTCTAAAATAAACCTAAATAGAAATTGGAACTAGAGGATCATGGTGGATGGGAGGCAGGACTAGACTGCACCTCCAGAGAGAGCAGCATGTGGAGGCTTGCATTGTGAATTTTAGCTCCAGATCAACTGCAAGAACAAACCAGCAATCCCGAGAGGACCCACAGACCCTCTGATGGAAGTGGACTGCCCCTGCAGGACCAGGGAGACACCCCAAATACGGTGAGTGGCCCAACTGCAGAAGTGGGAAAGGGAGACCCTCCTCTCCTGAATGCACACCTCCACCGGAGAAGCTGAAGGTTCGTTTGATGGAGAAGTTTCCGACTTTACCTGGAGCTGAGTCAAGTTAGAGAGCCGAGCAAAATACGGGGGTAGAGGAAGCAGCAGAAAGGCCTTGGGAGCTCGCTGGGTCCCCAAGCAGTCCATTCCTGCCCGGCACCACAGGGATCCATCGGGAGGGTGGCCAGAGGGGCAGGGGGTAAAACTCCACAGAGAGAAAGAATTGTCTAGCTGAACTTTGTAACAATTGGAATGGGGCAGGAAGCCTCCTGGACAGAACTCAGGGGAGGGCACAAATCTGGAGTACAGAATTCACAGGCAGGGGAAGAACTGAAGCCCCCCCTTTTTTTCCCACAGCTGGGAGACAGCCTCGGGCAAGTTTTCAAGCCCTTCTTGCCCTCTGCCTGGAAACATACTCAGGGATGTTGGTGGGGGGTCACGGTGGAAGTGAGACTGGCGGTTCAGTTTGCATGGGAGCTGGGTGAGGCCTGTGACTGCTGGCTTTACCTCACTTCCTTGACAACCTGCATGACTCAGCAGAGGCAGCCATAATCCTCCTAGGTACACAACTCCAGTGACCTGGGAATCTCACCTTCATCCCTGACAGCAGGTGCAGTAAGACCCACTCAAGGAGAGTCTGAGCTCAGACACACCTAGCCCTGCCCCAAACTGATGGTTCTTCCCTATCCACTCTGGTAGTGTAAGACAAAGGACATATAATCTTGGGAATCTAGGGCCCAGCTCACCGCCAGTTCCTCTCCACACTACTGCAGTTGATGCTTTCTGGAAAGCACCACCTCCTGGCAGGAGGTCAACCAGCACAAAAATAGAGCATTAAACCACCAAAGCTAAGGACCCTCACAGAGTTCATTGCACCCTCCACCACCTGCACTGGAACAGGTTCTGGTATCCACGGCTGAGAGACCCACAGATGGTTCACATCACTGGATTCTGTGCAGATAACCCCTGGAAGCAGCCCAGAGCCAGGTAGACTTACTGGGTGGCTAGATTCAGAAGAGACACAACAGTCACTGAAGTTCGGTTCACAGGAAGCCACATCCATAGGAAAAGGGGGAGAGTAGTACATCAAAGGAACACCCTGTGAGACAAAAGAATCTGAACAACAGCCTTCAGCCCTAGACCTTCCCTCTGACACAGCCTACCCAAATGAGAAGGAATCAGAAAACCAACCCTGGTAATATGACAAAACAAGGCTCTACAACACCTCCAAATAATCACAGTAGTTCACCAGCAATGGCTCCAAACCAAGAAGAAATCTCTGATTTACCTGAAAAAGAATTCAGGAGGCTAGTTATTAGGGTAATCAGGGAGGTACCAGAGAAAGACAAAGCACAATGCCAGGAAATCCAAGAATGATGGAAGAAGCAAAGGGAGATATATTCAAGGAAATAGATAGCTTAAAGACAAAACAATCAGAAGTTCAGGAAACTTTGGACACACTTTTAGAAATGCGAAATGCTGTGGAAAGTCTCTGCAATAGAACTGAACAAGTGGAAGAAAGAAATTCAGAGCTCAAAGACAAAGTCTTTGAATTAACCCAATCCAAGGAAGACAAAGAAAAAAGAATAACAAACTATGAACAAAGGCTCCAAGAAGTCTGGGATTATGTTAAACAATCAAACCTAAGAATAATCGATGTTCCTGAAAAAGAAGAGAATTTTAAAAGCCTAGAAAACATATTTGGGTGACTCATTGAGGAAAACTTCCCTGGTCTTGTGAGAGACCTAGACAACTAAATAAAAGAAGCACAAAGAACACCTGGGAAATTCACTTTAAAAATATCTTCACCTAGGCACATTGTCACAAGGTTATCCAAAGTTAAGATGAAGGAAAGAATCTTAAGAGCTGTGAGACAGAAGCACCAGGTAACCTATAAAGGAACACCTATCAAATTAACAGCAGAATTCTCAGCAGAAACCCTACAAGCTAGAAGGGATTTGGGGCCTATCTTCAGCTTCCTCAAACAAAACAATTATCAGTTAAGAATCTTGTATCCAGTGAAACTATGCATCATATATGAAGGAAAGATATAGTTGTTTTCAGACAAACAAATGCTGAGATAATTTGCCATTACCAAATTTGAGAGAATTTGCCATTACCACCACTACAAGAACTGCTAAAAGGAGCCCTAAATCTTGAAACAAATCCTGGAAACAAGTCAAAACAGAACCTCTTTAAAGCATAAATCACACAGGACCTATAAAACAAAAATACAAGTTATAAAGCAAAAGCAAAAAACAGAAAAACCCAAAGTACACACATAACAAGCTTTAAAGCAACAATGGTAAAAAGAGACAAAGAGGGACATTATATAATGATAAAAGGCCTTGTCCAACAAGAAAATGTCACAATCCTAAACATACATGCACCTAACCCTGGAGATCCCAAATTTATAAAACAATACTAATATACCTAAGAAATGAGACAGAGAGCAACATAATAGTGGGGGACTTCAATACTCCACTGATAGCACTAGACAGGTCATCAAGACAGAAAGTTAACAAAGAAACATTGGATTGTTTCTTGGAAAAAATGGACCTAACAAATATGTACAGAACATTTTATCCAACAATCGCAGAGTACACATTCAAAAGTGCATGGAATTTTCTCCAAGATAGACCATATGATAGGCCATAAAATGAGCTTCAATAAATTTAAGAGAATTGAAATCATATCAAGCATTCTCTCAGACCACAGTGGAATAAAACGGGAAATCAACTCCAAAAGGAACCTTCAAAATCATGCAAATACATGGAAATTAAATAACCTGCTCCTGAATGAGCATTGGGTCAAAAACAAAATCAAGGTAGAAATTTAAAAATTCTTTGAACTGAATGATAATAATAGCACAACCTATCAAAATCTCTGGGATGCAGCAAACACAGTGCTAAGAGGAAAGTTCAAAGCCGTAATTGCCTACATCAAAAAGTCCAAAAGAGCACAAACTGAAAATCTAAGGTCACACCTCAAGGAATTAGAGAAACAAAAACAAACCAAACCCAAACCCAGCAGAAGAAAGGAAATAACCAAGGTCAGAGCAGAACTAAATGAAATTGAAACAAACAAAAACATACAAATGATAAATGAGACAGAAGGCTGATTATTTGAAAAGATAAATTAAGTAGATAGACCATTAGCAAGAATAACCAAGAAAAGAAGAGATAAAATCAAAATGACGACACTAAGAAATTAAACAGGAGATATTATAAGTGAAGCCACTGAAATACAAAACATAATTCAAGGCTACAATGAATACCTTTACATATATAAACTAGAAAATCTAGAAGAGATAGATAAATTCTTGTAAAAATACAACCCTCCTAGCCTAAATCAGGAAGCACTGGATATTCTGAACAGACCAATAACAAGCAGCAAGATTGGAATGGTAATTAAGAAATTACCACCACCAATAAAAAAAATGTCTAGGACCAGATGGATTCACAGCAGAATCCTACCAGACATTCAAAGAAGAATTGGTACTAATCATTTTGACACTATTCCACAAAATAGAGAAAGAAGGAACCCTCCTTGATTCATTCTATAAAGTCAACATCACCCTAATACCAAAACCACAAAAGGACGTGTCCAAGAAAGAAAGCTAGAGACTGAAATCCTTGGTTAACATAGATGCTAAAATTCTTAACAAAATACTAGCTAACTGAATCCAACAACATATCAAAAAGATAATCCACTATGGTCAAGTGGGTTTCATACCAGGGATGCAGGGATCATTTAATACATGCAAGTCAATAAATGCGATACACCACATAAACAGAATTAAAAACAAAAATCACATAATCCTCAATAGATCATGAAAATGCAGATGCAGAAAAAGCATTTCACAAAATCCAGCATTGCTTTATGATTAAAACTCTCAGTAAAATCAGCATAAAGGGATATGCCTTAATGTAATAAAAACCATCTATGACAAACCCACATCCAAAATAATACTGAATGAGGAAAAGTTGAAAGCATTCCCTTTGAGAACTGGAACAAGACAAGGATGCCCACTCTCACCATTCCTCTTCACCATAGTACTGGAAGTCCTAGTCAGAGCAATTAGACAAGAGAAACAAACAAAGGTTACCCAAATCAGTAAAGAGGAAGTCAAACTGTCACTGTTTGCTGATGGTATGATCATCTATCTTGAAAACCCTAAGGACTCCTCCAGAAAGCTTTTAGAACTGATAAAAGAATTCAGCAAGAGAGGTGCGCCCAAGACGGCCGAATAGGAACAGCTCCAGCCTCCAGCTCCCAGCGTGAGTGACACAGAAGACAGGTGATTTCTGCATTTTCAACTGAGGTACCGGGCTCATCTCACTGGGGAGTGTCAGACAGTTGGGGCTGGTCCACGGGTGCAGCCTGAGCAGCAAGAGCTGAAGCAGGGCGAGGCATTGCCTCACCTGGGAAGCACAAGGGGGAAGGGAATTCATTTCCTAGCCAAAGGAAATTGAGACACACAACACCTGGAAAATCGGGTAACTCCCATGCTAATACTGCACTTTACCAAGGGTCTTAGCAAACAGCACACCAGGAGATTATATCTCACACCTGGCCCAGAGGGTCTCAAGCCCACAGAACCTCCCTCATTGCTAGCGCGCAGTCTGAGACCTAACTGCAAGGTGGCAGCGAGGCTGGGGAAGGGACGCCTGCCATTGCTAAGGCTTAAGTAGGTAAAAGAAGCCACTGGGAAGCTCGAATTGGGTGCAGCCCACCACAGCTCAAGGAGGCCTGCCTGCCTTGTAGACTCTGCCACTGGGGACAGGGCATAGGTAAACAAAAAGCAGCAGAAACCTCGGCAGAGGTAAATGTTCCTGTCTGACAGCTTTGAAGAGAGCAGTGGATCTCCCAGCATGGAGGTTGAGATCTGAGAACAGACAGACTGTCTGCTCAAGTGGATCCCTGACCCCTGAGTAGCCTAACTGGGAGACATCCCCCACTAGGTGCAGACCGACACCTCACACCTCACACGGTTTGGTACACCCCCTTAGATGAAGCTTCCAGAGCAAGAATCAGACAGCAACACTCACTGTTCTGCAATATTCTATCTTCTGCAGTCTCCACTGCTGATACCCAGGTAAACAGGGTCTGGAGTGGACCTCAAGCAAACTCCAACAGACCTACAGCTGAGGGTCCTGACTGTTAGAAGGAAAACTAACAAATAGAAAGGACACCCACACCAAAATCCCATAAGTACGTCACCATCATCATCCACGACCAAAGGCAGATAAAACCACAAAGATGGGGAAAAAGCAGTGCAGAAAAGCTGGAAATTCAAAAAATCAGGGTGCATCTTCCCCTCCAAAAGAACGCAGCTCATTGCCAGCAATGGAACAAAGCTGGATGGAGAATGACTTTGACGAGTTGAGAGAAGAAGGCTTCAGTCAAACAAGCTTCTCAGAGCTAAAGGACGAACTATGTAACCAGTGCAAAGAAACTAAAAACCTTGAAAAAAGATTTGACAAATGGATAACTAGAATAACCAATGTAGAGAAGTCCTTTAAAGAACTGACAGAGATGAAAACCATAACATGAGAACAATGTGACAAATGCACAAGCTTCAGTAACTGACTCAATCAACTGGAAGAAAGAGTATCAGTGACTGAAGATCAAATGAATGAAATGAAGTGAGAAGAGAAGTGTAGAGAAAAAAGAGTAAAAAGAAATGGACAAAACCTCCAAGAAATATGGGATTGTGTGAAAAGACCAAATCTATGTCTGACTGGTGTGCCTGAAAGTGAGGGAGAAAATGGAACCAAGTTGGAAAACACTCTGCAGGGTATCATCCAGGAGAACTTCCCAAACCTAGTAAGGCAGGCCAATATTCAAATTCAGGAAATACAGAGAACACCACAAAGATACTCCT
>NW_012108275.1:274753-284880 GCF_000951045.1 Mandrillus leucophaeus | reverse complement strand
TTTGTAGGGACATGGATGCAGCTGGAAACCATCATTCTCAGCAAACTATCGCAAGAGCAGAAAACCAAATACCGCATGTTCTCACTCATAGGTGGAAACTGAACAATGAGATCACTTGGACACAGGAAGGGGAACATCACACACCAGGTCCTATTGTGGGGTGGGGGTAGGGAAAGGGACAGCATTAGGAGATATACCTAATGTAAATGACCTAATTAGGAGATATACCTAATGTTAATGGGCGCAGCACACCAACATGACACACGTATACATATGTAATAAACCTGCACATTGTGCACATGTACCCTAGAACTTAAAGTATAATAAAAAAAAAAAAAAAAGAAAGACACACAGAAGTTAAGTGACACAGTATAAATCATGGAGATAATGAATGCCCATCCTAGAGCAAAACTCCCGTTCTTCTATTGTGCAAACTGGTACCCTTTCTTTGAGTCCACTTAAAGGTGATACCTAAATACTTTGCATACATCTTTCAGCAAATTTACACTCTTTAATTCATATCCAGCAGAAAACATTATTTTTTCCTAGGATTTTCTTTGGAATTGACATGGCATTTTTCCAGTTTTATTCTTGCCTTGCCTAAGAATGCCTCTGAGACAAGTGACCATAGGCTTACTTACTTAAAAGGTGTTTAGAACAGCAGAGCCTTTCAAATAATTTTAATGATTTTAAAAGGTGGTATGGAAAGCATTTTTATTTTAACATTTTAGAAGGCATTTCCAGAATACAGTTGGTTTAAGGAAACTCTGGAATATGTTAAATGATGAAATGTGTTGTGATAATAAAGAAAATACATCAGCTTAAAAAAAAAAAAAGAATTCAGCAAATTTTCCAGATACAAGATTAATGTATGCAAATCAGTAGCTCTTCTATACACCAACAGCTACCAAGCAGAGAATCAAATCAAGAACTCAACCTCTTTTACAATAACTGAAAAAAAATGAAATACTTAGGAATATATCTAATGAAGGAGGTAAAAGACCTCTATAAGGAAAACTACAAAACAATGAGAAAGAAATCATAGATGGCACAAACAAATGGAAACACATCCCATGCTCATGGATGAGCAGAATCAATATTGTGAAAATGACCATAGTACCAAAAGCAATCTACAAATTCAACACAATCCCCATCAGGATACCTCCAATCATTCTTCACAGAATTAGAAAAAACAATTCTAAAGCTCATATGGAACCAAAAAAGAGCCTGCATAGCCAAAGCAAGACTAAGCAAAAAGAACAAATCTGGTGCATCACACTACCTGATTTCAAACTTTACTATAAGGCCATAGTCACCAAAACAGCATGGTACTGGTACAAAAATAGGCACATAGAACAATGGAACAGAATAGAGAACCCAAAAATAAACCCAAATACTTACAGCCAATTGATCTTTGACAAAGCAAACAAAAACATAAACTGGGGAAAGGACATTCTTTTCAGCAAACGGTGCTGGGATAACTGGCTAGCCACATGTAAGAAAATAAAACTGGATCCTCATCTCTCACCTTATATAAAAATCAACTCAAGATGGATTAAGGACTTAAAGTGAAGACTTGAAACTGTAAAAATTCTAGAAGATAACACTGGAAAATTCCTTCTAGACATTGGCTTAGGCAAGGATTTCATGACGAAGAACCCAAAAGCAAATGCAATAAAAACAAAGATAAATAGCTGGGACCTAATTAAATTAAAGAG
Organism: Mandrillus leucophaeus; assembly: GCF_000951045.1. Lineage (NCBI taxonomy): Eukaryota > Metazoa > Chordata > Mammalia > Primates > Cercopithecidae > Mandrillus > Mandrillus leucophaeus. The sequence goes on along the minus strand of NW_012108275.1, from coordinate 283,162 downwards.
CTTTTGTACGGCAAAAGGAACAGTCAGCAGAGTAAACATACAACCCACAGAGTGGGAGAAAATCTTCTCAATCTATACATCTGGCAAAGGACTAATATCCAGAATCTACAACCAACTCAAACAAATCAGCAAGATGAAAGTTAACAATCCCATCAAAAAATGGGCTAAGGACATGCATAGACAATTCTCAAAACAAAATATACAAATGACCAACAAACATATGAAAAAATGCTCAACATCACTAATGATTAGTGAAATGCAAATCAAAATCACAATGCGATACCACCTTACTCCTGAAAGAATGGCCATAATAAAGTAAAAAAAAAAAACAAACAGTCGATGTTGGCGTGGATATAGTGAACATGGAAGACTTCTACACTGCTGATGGGCATGTAAACTACTACAACCACTGTGGAAAATGGTGTGGAGATTCCTTAAAGAACTAAAAGTAGAATTACCATTTGATCTAGCAATCCCACTACTGGGTATCTACCCAGAGGAAAAGTAGTCATTATATGAAAAAGATACTTGCATACACATGTATATAGTAGCACAATTCACAATAGCAAAAATGTAGAACCAAACCAAATGCCCATCGATCAACGAGTGGGTAAACTGTGGTATATATACACAAAGGAATACTACGCAGCCATAAAAATGAATGAATTAACAGCATTTGCAGTGACCTGGGTAAGATTGGAGACTATTATTCTAAGTGAAGTAACTCAAGAGTGGAAAACCAAATATTGTATGTTCTCATTGATATGTGGGAGCTAAGCTGTGAGGATGCAAAGGCATAAGAATGATACAATGGACTTTGGTGACTTGGGGGGAACAGTGGGAGGGGAGCGACAGATACAAGAATGTAAATATGGTGCAGTGTATACTGCTCGGGTGATGGTTGCACCAAAATCTCACAAATCACCACAAAAAAACTTACTCATGTAACCAAATATGACCTGTACCCCAATAACTTATGGAAAAATAAAAAAATTAATAAAATAAAATTAACATAAATTCAAAAAAATAAACCTAACTAATTATTTATAGAGGTGAAAAAAGGAACCCATTTAAATAACTGACAATGCTGGATTGGTTAAATAAACAATAATCTATACAATAGAACCTTATGTTATCATTAAAAATACTGGTTTTTTGTTTGTTTGAGAAAGTGTCTCACTTGTTGCCCAGGCTGGAGTACAGTGGCATGATCTCGGCTCACTGCAACCTCCACGTCCCAGGTTCAAGTGGTACTCCTGAGTAGTTGGGATCACAGGCATGCACCACCATGTCCAGCCAATTTTTGTATTTTTTGTAGAGACAGGGTTTTACCATGTTGTCCAGGCTGGTCTCCAACTCCTGACCTCAAGTGATCCACCTGCCTCAGGCTCCCAAAGTGCTGGCATTATAGGTGTGAGCCACCACACCTGGCCAAAATATCTATATATACTGTTTTAAAAGAAGCAGGTTACCAAATGGCCTTTTTGGTACTATTTTTCTAAATCATGTGTTGTATGTGTGCATGTACATAGACTCCCATGTCTCTCTCATTCTCTAGTCCCTTCCCTGCTACTTTTTTCTTCTTAGCTGAAATCATTCAATTATATAACATATAATAGGATACATTTGCCCAGTCATTTGTTCAATTTCTGTCTCCTCCGAGAAGACAAAAAGCCTATTGTGCATAAAACATGTTTCTAGGCCCTGAGTATCAAACACCAAACCAAAATCTAAAATACGTCCCTGTCTGCCTGAGGCTTAATTTTCAGTGGGAGAAGAGTGTAAACAGACAACCGAATGAGCAAATCTGCCATATCATATATAACCTCCTTCCAGATTTTATCATCTTACATGTGCTTTAATGAAAAGAGCAACACAGCAAAACAGAAAAGTCCAAGGATGAAGCACAGTGAGGAGAATGGGGAGCCCCTTTTTTAAGTAGGTGTTGAGGGAGGATTTCGTAGCTGCTGTTTAAATAGAAACTTGAACGAAGTGAAGGAGCAAGTCAAGCAGGTATCTGGGGGAACAGATTTCCAGGCAGAGGGAACTGTAAGTCCAAGAGTGTTTACAGAAATGGAAAAGACTGTGAGAAGATGGAGCACTACGGGGCTGGAATCAAGATTTCAGTGTGGCCATTTTAAAGTTCAGATGCCTTCGTCAAAATGAAAGTGTCAACTGGTGTCTAACAGGCTGGTTAATCAGAAGGGATTCTCAATAAATCAAAACTGATACCATTTATAAACAAACAGTAAGGCCATATTGGAGCCTACCAGGAATGCCTATTAGATGTCCAAGTGGAGATATGTAATTCTGGAGTTCCGGGGAGAAATTTATATCAGGGCTGGAGATAAAATGTGGGGATTATCAACATACAGGTGGTAATTTAAGGCATGGGACTGATGAGATCACTAAGCAAGTTGGTATAGAGAAAAAGAAGTGAAAAGGTTGAGCACTGGGCCAATCTTAGGGTTGGGGAGAGGAAGAACCTGCAAAAGTGAGAAGTGGTGGTGGAGACAGGAGTAAAACCAAGAGAGGATGGTGTGCTGGGAACCAAAAGAAGAATGTGTTTCAAAGAAAGTGGGATAGATGTCAAGTGCTCCTGCAGGATTAAGAAGAGCACTGAGGACTGACCACTGGATTTGGACATGGGGAGGTCACTGGCCTGGACAAAAGCAGTTTTAGTGGAGGGGCAGGAATGCAAGCCTGCGTGGAGTGTGTTCAAGGCACAACAGGAGCCAGGGAGTCTAGACAACTTTGAAGACTGTGTGCTAAAAAGGAGAGCAGAGAAACAGGGCTGCCGTGAGAGAAGGAGAGAAGGATGTGGGGGCCACAAAGAGTTGTTCATTGTTTGTTTCTTTGTTCTGGATGGGAGAGATTACAGTATATTTGCTTACGGATAGAAATTGTTTGGCATGGGGGAACCACTGATTAGTAGCTAATTGCAGAATGAATCTCTGAGTAGGTAAAAGAAAATAAAATCAAGTGCAGAATAAACAGTAGGAACACGGTCAGTTCATCCCTTGTACCAGGAGGGAAGGCAGGGTATATAGACACAGATGTGGGGTTGGTAGACCGGTGGGGGAGAATGTGAAAGTTGTTTTTTTACTGATTCAGTTTGTTCAGTGAAATACAAAGCTAGACCATTATAGCTGGAAGGAGCTATGTCAAGGTGTTAAAAGTGGCTCTCTCTGATAAGTGGAATTATGGGCATTTTTTTTTGCTTTTATATTTTAAATTTCTCTCTAATATCATACATCTTTTCTTAATGATAGGCAGCATCTTTAAGAGACCTCCTTTTCTGCTACTCATAAGGGTGAACCTAATCTACCACTTACCAGTTGTATGTCTTTGAACTACGTACATTTTTTTTACCTTTTCAAAATTTAAAATTTTTATTTTTAAATGGGCAAACAGTTGTACATATTCATGGAGTACACAGTGATGCTTCAATACATATAATGTAGAGTGATCAGATCAGGGTACATAACATATTTGTAATCTCAAAGTTACTTATTTTGGGGGGTGGTCTTGCTTTCTTATTTGTAAATGGGGATGATAATGTCTGTGCTATTTAGTCCACTGGTCTGGAAGAATCTTAAATGAGAAAATGTATATAAAAATAACTTGAAAGGAACCAGTATGGCATGGATAGAAAATGTTCCTATTGTGGTTATTTCTGGTTTCTGTAGGGAAGTAGGAGGCAGGGGAGGGATCTAAGAATAGTCTGGAATCATCAACTCATTCCTTACAAACTACTCCATAGCAAACTACTGAAGAGCAAAAACTACTTTTCTGATTCAGATAGTGCCGCATCCTTTAATCAAACTTCTGACTAATGTTAAAAGCTTTGTGTTCAGCCTTGGAAAACAAAACACAAAACATGTTTCCTTTGCTTTTACATTGAGTTAACTTTATTATTTGACACTCTAAGTTAAAATGTTTCCTACCGAGCCAGGTTTTTCTTTCTGGCTTTAGATACATTAATTTTGAACATTTACCCACATTTTTGCATTTGCATTCAAAACCAGCCAGAGAATATATAGCCGTGATTACTCTTTTGTTATTTTTTCAAATTACTGTGATTGCATTGTTAGATATGCTTCAGCACATGGGCCCTGCTGGCCTGTCATCATTAGACAAATTCATAGAAATCTACCAAATAAAAAATCACAAGATAAAGATAAAACCACTTATTTAAGGCACTTTGTATGAATTAAGTAATGATAGTGGAGTCACATAACTCTTCCTAAAGTATAATTCTGAACTGCTTTTGTATTTCTTGGCATTTGAATATTTCATTGTCAGACTTAAGATTATAAAATAAAGACAATACTGAGCATTTGCTGTTCTGCAATGTGTATACTATTGAAGATAAATGCTTGTTAACCTTTGCTTTCAATTTATTTACAGCCCCCTTGCCCTTTTATGGTAAGACAGTATAACCCCAGCATTAAAGAACATTTTGAAAAATGAGAAAAACACGACCACTGCATCATCTGAATATAATTATTTTCCCTTTTGTGTGTTCCTGGTCTACTTTTGTCTTTTTATGTACATAGCTTTACATGGTTTCAATTGCAGTATGCGTACAATTTTGAATATAAATTTAGGGTTTCATTTAAAAGAGAATTTTTTCAGGCTACAGCATAATTTTACGTTTCTACCTTTTTTCAAAACTTGACTGTGTCAAACAAAGCCTGAGATCAGGAGACCTTGTTAAGACATCTGAAACAACTTCAATGATCTCACTGCTCTGTACTCCTTCAGGACTGCAGAAATAATTGATCACCTTGGGTACCTAACAAACCCTTCACAGGCCTGCAGTGATTTCATTCTGAAGGGGCCCCAGACTTGGAATAATCTTCCATAGAATCATCAGGGATCAAAGGACTCTTCTTTCAGAGCGAGAAATGCCTCTTAGGGGGTGGGTCAGGGACAGGATCTGATGGGTGTCTCTCGTGTCTTCTCAGATGGTCCTTAATTAAAATTTTGAGTACTTTTTGGTTTTCATCTTGGTGAAAATCCTATGATCTACACTGTTTCAGGATAATTACAACAATGAAACTTATTTCATAATTGTTGCTTATTTCCTGTACCATTATGTTTCCAGTTTGTGGTAGGTTGATCACAAACGTGGCCCCAATTTTCCCTGCTTCTTGTATTCATACCCTTTGCAGCATGAGCTTGCAACTATTCCCCATCTGGAATCTGGGCTGGCCTGTGTTATGCTTTGGCCAATGGAATGCAGTAGAAGTCATGGAGGATCAGTTCTGAGTTTAGAATTGAAGAGATTGTGCCCACATCCTCTCTCCTTGGTGGAACACTATCTAGCTGCCATGTCCACTAGAGTGTGTTAGCCTGTGGGAGAATCATGTGGATTAGGAAAAAGTCAACCCAACTGAGGCCCAGACCCCAAACCTGCTGACCACACATGCCCTGGGGGAGCCCAGTCAAATTTAGCTAAGCCCAGTACAGGTAAGCAGAACTGTCTAGCTGAGAAATCATACCTAATTGCTATTTAAGCAAGTAGGTGTTTTTTGTTGTTGCTGTTGTTGCTGTTGTTTAAGACAGAGTCTCACTCTGTCACCCATGCTGGAGTGCAATAGTACAATCTCAGCTCACTGAAACCTCTGCCTCCCAGGCTCAAACCATCCTCCTGCCTCAGCCTCCCAAGTAGCTGGGACTACAGGTGTGTACTACTACAGGGTACTACATGCCCCGCTAAATTTTATATTTTTTGTAGAGGCAAGGTTTTGCCATGTTGCCCAGGCTGGTCTTGAACTTCTGGGCTCAAGTGATCTGCCTACCTCGGCCTCTCAAAGTGTGGCTATTACAGGTGTGAACCACTGCGCTCAGCCTACATTGTTTTTAAAAACTATTTATTCATTTTCCATTTTTTGTTAATGAAACACATTTAATGCATATGCCCTTTGACCCAGCAATGCCACATCTAGATTTTACAAATATGTATACATTACATACGTGACATGACAAAGTACAATGACTTTGGTGCACTGTTTATGATAGCAAAATACTAGAAACAGTCAAAAGTGGTGAAATAGGTTATGTGCATTTATTTACTTGTTTCTATTTATTTTATTTGTACAAATTTATGGGGTACAATTCTAATTTTGGTTATATGGATATATTGCGTAGTGGTAAAGTCAGGGCTTTTAGGGTATCTATCAAACAATGTACATTATACCCATTAATTTCTCATCACCCATCCCCTCCCACCTTCCCACCCTTCTGAGTCTCCATTGTCTATCATTCCACATTCTAAGTTCATGTGTACACATTATTTAGCTCCACTTACAAAAGAGAACATACAGTATTTGTCTTTCTGTGTCTGAGTTGTTTCTCTTAAGATCATGGCCTCCAGTTTCATCCATGTTGCTGCAAACAAAATAAAACAAACAACCTCTTTTTTTTATGGCTGAGTAGTATTCCATTCTGTAGACATACTACATTTTCTTTGTCCAATCATCCACTGAATGGACACTTAGGTTGATTCCATGACTTTGCTGTTGTAGATAGTGTTGCTATAAATGTGTGCGTTCAGGTGTCTTTTTTAAATATAATAATTTTGGGGGGTTAGATTTTAAGTAGTGGAATTGCTGGATTTTATGGCATTTCTATTTTTAGTTCTTTGAGAAACCTCCATACTGTTTTCCATAGAGGCTGTACTGATTTACATTCTCACCAACAGTGTAAAGTGTTCTCTTTTCTCTGCATCCTTGTAAACAGTTGTTGTTTTTTGTTAAGTGACTAAGTAGTTGGGTGATTTACCGTACAGCAGTATTTTGGAAATACATATTAATAAAAGGTTCTAACACATTTTGGACAATTATTTTTTTCCTCTTGGGTTCCTACTGTTGCAAAATTGAGGTGGGGGGGCCATAGAAAGAGAGAACATGCCTTACTCCCATTACCACTACTTATATTCCATGAGAGGCCTAAGATTTTCTGAGGCTGTAGATTGAATGAGGAGGACTTCTAACTGCCCCTGCCCTTGAATTCTTGAGCTCAGTCGACCTTAGAGCTCTCATGTTGCTTTCTTAAATAAGATTAGTGTGAAGTAGGACTACCTTTATTTTATTTTTTTCCCCTTTTAATCCAATCTATCAAACCTGTAATGTATTCTCAACAGATTTTCAGGTGAGCAGGAAACCAGGAAAGATAAATGAAAAGTTGAGTGGTATTGTTAAAGGAGAAACGGTCTCTACAGCTGTAAGGTAACATCTAATTAACCTCAGATTCAGGCCAGGACTCAGATAATAGAAGTACTCAATTCAAAAGGAACTCACAAACCACCTGAAATGTAAGCAATTCCTCTTTACATAGGAAATATGCTGTTGCTTTTGTTGTTATTTATTTTCATTCTAATTTTAAATTATTTATGATATTTAAAATTCATACCTTTATCTCAGATGTAGCATTTCTTAGTACAGCATATATGTAACTACATAATTCATCATATAAAATTATGTTGTTGTATGGGCTTAGGTATCTCATAGACCAAGAAAGTCCCCAGAAATAGCAACAATTCTTCAACGACCAGGCCCAGTATCAGCTAGTCTTGGTCCTGTATGTGACACTGAGTTCCTGATTTCTTAATTAATGTGCTCTGATGAGGAAGTTGATTGAGTTATTTCAGGAAAAGAAAGAGGTGAACTAAATCTGCCCTTCTTTCATATTTAAACATTCATTTTATACATTTTATTGTAAATAAACATGTATACATATACACACACAACTAGTTTTAGAAATTATCAAAATACAGAAAGATAGAAGGAAGAAATCTAGTCCCTCATAATCCTATCACCCCGAAACAATCACTATGAACAGCTTGGAATATTTATTTCCAGTGTTTAAAATTTTTTCCTATACCTAATTGGAACTGCAAATACATAAACAGAAGACACTCATATAAAACCTAAGTGAGAGACTGGGCATGGTGGCTCTCACCTGTAATCCCAGAACTTTGGGAGGCTGAGGAGGGCAGATCACCTGAGGTCAGAAGTTTGAGATCAGCGTGGGAAACATGGTGAAACCCCGTCTCTACTAAAACAATACAAAAATTAGCTAGCGTGGTGGTGTGCGCCTGTAATCCCAGCTACTTGGGAGGCTGAGGCAGGAGAATCGCTTGAACTCAGGAGGTGGGAGTTGCAGTGAGCCATGATCACAGCATTGCACTCCAGCCTGAGCGACAAGAGTGAAACTTCATCTCCAAAAACAAAACGAAACAAAACAAAACAACAACAAAAACCTAAGTGAGGATAAGAGCAAAGTCAGAAATTCTTCTGTATTTGGAAGACAAGTGCATAGCTCTCCACCCATTTCCCTCTGTGAAGGGTAAGCACAATGATGGTCACAGGGAGAATGGTGGTGATAGTGAAGTGAAGTCGT
>NW_012108275.1:274197-274703 GCF_000951045.1 Mandrillus leucophaeus | reverse complement strand
AAGAGACAAAGAAGGCCATTACATAATGGTAAAGGGATCAATTCATCAGGAAGACCTAACTATCCTAAATATATATGCACCCAATACAGGAGCACCCAGATTAATAAAGCATGTCCTTAGAGACTTACAAAGAGACTTAGACTCCCATACAATAATAATGGGAGACTTTAACACCCCACTGTCAAGATTAGACAGATCAACAAGACAGAAAGTTAACAAGGATATCCAGGAATTGAACTAAACTCTGTACCAAGAGGACCTAATAGACATCTACAGAACTCTCCACCCAAAAGCAACAGAATATACATTCTTCTCAGCACCACATCGCACTTAGTCCAAAATTGACCACATAGTTGAAAGTAAAGCACTCCTCAGCAAATGTAAAAGAACAGAAATTATTACAAACTGTCTCTCAGACCACAGTGCAATCAAACTAGAACTCAGGACTAAGAAACTCAATCAAAACTGCTCAACTACATGGAAACTGAACAACCTGCTCCTGAATG
>NW_012108275.1:273604-273971 GCF_000951045.1 Mandrillus leucophaeus | reverse complement strand
GAAAGATCTAAAATTGACACCCTAACATCACAATTAAAAGAACTAGAGAAGCAAGAGCAAACACATTCAAAAGCCAGCAGAAGGCAAGAAATAACAAAGATCAGAGCAGAACTGAAGGAGATAGAGACACACAAAACCCTCCAAAAAATCAATGAATCCAGGAGCTGGTTTTTGAAAAGATCAACAAAATTGATAGACCGATAATAAGACTAATAAAGAAGAAAAGAGAGATAAATCAAATAGACACAATAAAAAAATGATAAAGGGGATATCACCACCGACCCCACAGAAACACAAACTACCATCAGAGAATACTATAAACATCTCTATGCAAATAAACTAGAAAACCTAGAAGAAATGGATAATT
>NW_012108275.1:257166-272463 GCF_000951045.1 Mandrillus leucophaeus | reverse complement strand
CACTCATATAAAACCTAAGTGAGAGACTGGGCATGGTGGCTCTCACCTGTAATCCCAGAACTTTGGGAGGCTGAGGAGGGCAGATCACCTGAGGTCAGAAGTTTGAGATCAGCGTGGGAAACATGGTGAAACCCCGTCTCTACTAAAACAATACAAAAATTAGCTAGCGTGGTGGTGTGCGCCTGTAATCCCAGCTACTTGGGAGGCTGAGGCAGGAGAATCGCTTGAACTCAGGAGGTGGGAGTTGCAGTGAGCCATGATCACAGCATTGCACTCCAGCCTGAGCGACAAGAGTGAAACTTCATCTCCAAAAACAAAACGAAACAAAACAAAACAACAACAAAAACCTAAGTGAGGATAAGAGCAAAGTCAGAAATTCTTCTGTATTTGGAAGACAAGTGCATAGCTCTCCACCCATTTCCCTCTGTGAAGGGTAAGCACAATGATGGTCACAGGGAGAATGGTGGTGATAGTGAAGTGAAGTCGTGGACAAACAGGCTTAGCTCAGGACCTGGTAGAGTGCAACATTCACCATTAATCACAACAAAAAGAGCAAATATCAATCTAGTGCTTACTACATGCCAGACACTGTTCTAGTGACTTCCTATATTTTAACTCATTTAATCCTCCCAGAAATCCCACTAGAAACGGGTATTAGAATTCCCATTTTACACTTGAGGAAATGAGGCACAGAACCATTAAGTAACTTGCTCAAGATTGGAGCTTGGATTAAAATCCACAGTCTGTTTATGGTGTCGTTGCTCTTAAACACCATGTGCTTATTTTATTATTTTCTTTATTATAATTGTCCATCTCACTCCCTCGTGGACTCCAACAGGCACGCTGACCATTTAGAAGGGCCCATTTGGCACAGCTGTGGAGACTTCGTCTCACCACTGCAATCATTTATCGACTTAAAAGCATATTCCTTTGAAACTGAAATCTGAGTGTCATCCATCACAATTCATTTGTATTATTGCCCATCCATACATTTTCGTCTTTCCACTTTTCTTTCAGAACACAATAAATTATATTCAAATGGCAGTCAAGGAGGAAACTTTCCTTCCTCATCAACAAAGCTGATCGATGGGCACTGAAGCCCCAGGGAAGCAGCATCTGTTGTAACTCAAGGATCCCGGCTTGAGCTGAGAATGAAATTAACAGGCGCAGAGTGGTTGGCAGCCCAACATTTGTGCAAGTCTGGCACATGCACACATCATTAGCAACTATGCTGGAAAGAATGATCAAGGAGGTGAGGAGGGGAATGGATCTGATTAAAGGAATGTTCAAGAAAGGAAATTCCGAGCACTTGGGTAAAAGCTTCATAGCTAAAATGAATGAACTCGAGAGCAAAGCAAACAGCCAGGTACATTTGGGATATGCCGACAGACAATCTGGATAATTCTGCCTCTGAAACTTTCAAAACAAAGTCATTTCATGCAGTGAATTCCCCAGAGTGGCTGCCTCTTTCACTTAGCTCCTTTAGCTGTGTCTCCTTCACTAAAATGAAGCCCCCATGAAGGCAAAGATTTTGCTGTCTTGTTCATGGCTCCAATCTTGGCTCCTGGTTGATAATATTAAATTTTCATGGAATAAGTTAATGTATACTTGTGTTGACTCAAGCTAGGCAGATAAGGTCAGAGATATTCAACAGCATTCAAAAGCAATGTGCATGCTGGAAGAATGGCATGGTTCAACTAAAACTGATTGTTTATGAAAGTGTATGGAATCAGTGGTGAAATACTGGCAGAATATCTCTTTGTATGCCCACCACTACTGTAAGCAATGGAAGAGATACAACAGAAACACGATCATGATCAGCAGCAAACATTTGTCGAGGGCTTGCTGTTGGCCGGCATGTTCTAAGCTCATTACTCTCATTAGCATGTGTAATTCTCTCAGCACCACCTATGGGGTAGGTAGGTACAAGTGTAATCACCCCCACTTGACATACAAGGCAGCTGGTGCCAGGTCGATTTAGCAACTTGCCCAGAGTCCTACAGCTAGTACATGGTAGAGCTGGGATTCCATCTGCTCTGCTGTTTCCTGCCAGTCTCTGTCGTCCTGACCCTCCAGGAATTTACCCTTAATTTAAGGACACAAAAGGGATACATATGAAGAAGAACAATTAAGTCTTAAACTCTGTGGCCCTGGAAACAAAAAAGAGAGGAATAAGTGTAGGCTGGTTTTCAGAGACCTTCTGGAAGGAGGCAGTACTTGCACTGTCTTGAATTTCATCATTAGTTGTATATCCATCTAGCCAACCTCCCATCTAGTCATCCTCTCATCCTCCCATATACTCGCCTAACAAACATTTATTAAGCTCCAACTATGGGCCAAGCCCTGAGCACTGAAGTGTGGGTTTTGTGCTGAAATAGTCATATTTCGGTTGCTTGCTCATATAGGGGGTTTTCCTTAGGAAGGACAGATTGGTGCTGTTGATCAAAACTGAAAATGCTCACACCCTGGGTACAGCAATCCCAACGGAATTATCCATGGTGAAATGATCTGTGTTTAAGGTTATTCTCTGCAGTACTGTTTTTGACAACAAAGGATTAGAAATAGCCCACATGTTCATCAAAAGGGAACTGCTTAAATAAAACATGATAGCATACCTAAAGAGATTACTAAGCTGCTGTGACAGGAGTGAAGAAGCTGAGAGGGAGATATCTTAAGACATTTAAGTGAAAAAAGCAAAGAGGGTATGTATAGGATGCCACCATTTGGATAAAGGGCAGGGGGGAATAGAAACATCTTTGGTTATTTATCTATAAAATATTTCTGGAAAGATACACCAGACACTGATAAGATTTATGGCTTTTGGTGGAGGGAACAGGTAGTTAAAAGGCAAGAGGAACAGGAGGGGTTTTCACTGAGTGTCCCTTGGTATGTTTTAAATTTTGAACCTTTTTGGTAATGTATTATCTATATTCCCCTAAAAAACATACAAACACAGTAAAACCAAAACTCATGTGCCCGGACCCCAGTGTTAGTCGTATATCAATGGTGGAGTTCTAGTTTGGTTCCTCAACTCTCCCCAGGCAATTAGAAGGGAATGCTGGGTGCCAGGATGGGTTCCACAGCTGCCTGACTTTCACCTAAGTGACATATTGTTTCTGTCCTTGGCTGAGCCAGGTTCCCTCACAGGGTTCCTCTCCTTTAGCCAGGGAGCTTCTTCCTCCATCTTGTGTTTGCAATTTGGAAGAGGGTGGCCAGCATGGGCCTGACTGAGAGGGTGACATTTGTGCAAAGACTGAAGTAGGTAAGAGCATGAGCCCTGAGGGCATCTGAGGGAAGGGAATTCCAGAAAGAGGGAATAGCAAGTTCAAGCATTGGAGGCAGACGTGAGTCGGGCCAGGTGGCAAGTGTGCCTAGAATAAAGTAAACAAAAGGGAGAGAAGCAAGAGGCAAAGACAGAGGGAATGCACATTTTGTGTGGGAGTAAGGGAGGTGTGAACTGTGCTGAAATAGTCATACATTTCCTTGGAAATTCCACATCCAGACACTGCAGTTTGTTTGCTCTGCTGTTTGTTGGCACTGATGTCCCAGTTCTACTAATTGGCTTACCTGTTGGTTCCTGAGCCCCACTCCCCACCCTGCCCTCAGGTCTGGTGTTGGTGTCCCAACCTCATTCCCTGTCTTGGTAACCAGCTCTGTAGCCTCGTCTCTCCCAGCTGCCACCTGGGAATGGGGACCTGTCGTGGAATCCTGGTCTGGGCTAGAGAGTGCTCCCAGTTCAAACCCTGCGGGTACTACAGGACCATGAAGAGGAGAGACTGGAACAGGGAATCCAGGAGCTCTTCCTTCAGCCCTGGTGCTAAGGCAGTCTTCCTGATGTCTCCCAAACCACACACCTTTACCTCAGGTAACTTTGAACTTGTTGACTTTGCACAAATTACTTCCGCATTTCGCTCAGGTGAAACATCCTTGGTGTCCTCAGAGAGGCACTCCCTAACCTTCCGATGTAAAGTAGCTACCTTCTAGCCCAGTCTCTGTCCCCATACCCGTGTAATTTCTTCGCTGTGTATATGGTTTTGTTTATTGTCTCTCTCTCCCCACTGAATGCCGGCTTGAGGAGAGTCAGGGCTTTATCTAGGATCCCAACACCTGCGGGCAGTTTGGCCTCCTGTTACTTGTCTCAGTGAGAGGGTCTGGTTCTAGATTTGGTTTCTCCAAGTCAGTCCTCTGTCTCACTGAAGTGCTAGACTGACCACAGTGGGAATGGAGAGTCCTAGGAAGTTGGATGAGATGTGTGACCACACAGAATGGCATATGGATGGGGTGCTAGGAACATAAAGCTCTAGCCCTGGTCCCCATCCTGAAGCAGAGGTGACAGAGACAAGAAGGTAGCATTCACCAACACTTTGCAGAAAAAAATACAGGTCCTTTCACCTGCTCTAAATTGTACTTCTCTGGTATTATTAGAGCTTTAAAATGAGTGTAAAGTGCTTATTATTTGAAGGGTCATAATTGTCATGAGATGGCAACCCACTTTTATTCTTATTGATTCTTTATTCTTGAGAAGAAGTTTGACACCAGTAGATTTGGGTTCAAATTCTGGCTCTCAAACTTGCTGACTTTGGGCAAATCAAGCCTTTCTGAGCCCATGTTCTCATTTAAGATGTGGATGGGGCAGTGGGAATGAGGGGATAATATCTACCTTCACTATTGACAGGATATAACATGTGGAGTAGAGTCTTTAGTACATAGTAAATGCTCTATGGATGTTCAACATTTTTCTTCTTCCTCAGCCCTCCTCCACACCTGCCATTATGAAAGGTAGTTTTCATGTACTTAGTGGTCTACAAGATTAATACTTGCCTGGAAATTGTGAGGACTATGAAAATAAAGCCTATGATCTTTGAGTTCACTCTCATTTATTATGTTCTTTGATGTTCAATGTCCTGGTCACAGTTTTAACATCCATAAGAGTGCATCAATTAATATTTTTCTTGTATAGGAGTCACACTATAATTCAGCCCATTTCTTCACCAATGCACAGGTGTGTTAGTCAAAGTCTAGGCTCAGCTGCTGTAACAAAAATACTCCCAAACACAGTAGCTTAGTAATAGGAGCTTATGTCTTCTTACATAATAATCTGGGAAAAAGCTGGCTGGGTGGAATTTGTGGCTCTGATCTAGAAGGATATCCAGAGGCCCAGGTTCCTTCTTTCTTGTTGCTCCACTATTCCCTAGGTTGACACTTCTGTCCACACTATCCAAAGGAGAGCAACACCAGTATATCCACATTGTAGTCTGAGGGGAGAGAGAGGAAGTCCAAAGCTTATCCTTTCCTTTTAAAGAAGTTGCATCAGCTGGGCATGGTGGCTCATGCGTGTAATCCCAGCAGTTTGGGAGGCTGAGGCAGGCGGATCATCTGAGGTTGGGAGTTCAAGACCAGCCTGACCAACATGGAGAAACCCTGTCTCTACTAAAAACACAAAAAAGTAACCTGGTGTGATGGTGCATGCCTGTAATCCCAGCTACTCGGGAGGCTGAGGCAGGAGAATCGCTTGAACCCAGGAGGGAGAGGTTGCGGTGAACCGAGATTATGCCATTGCACTCCAGCCTGGGCAACAAGAGCAAAACTCCATCTCAAAAAAAAAAAAAAAGAAGTTGCATTAACGGCTTCTATTTCTAATCTTTTGGTACAAACTTAGTCATGTGACTGCGCCTGGCTCCAGGGGCATTTGCAAAATGTTATCTTTAACTGAGTGGCCATAGGCTCTGTGAAAACTTAGTAACTGGAGGTCTATCACTAAAAGGAAGAAGAGGACCAAAGATATTGGGGGGGGGCTGGGGGCAGTAGACTTCTTTACACTCTTGGTCTGAATGGAATCAGATGAGGGTATGTCCGGCTGGCTTGGGGCAAGCCAATGGCCACTAGAGAAAAGCAACTGCTGACAGATGCCCAGAGCTTCCTCTGAGCCTGCAGGTGGTGGGTTTTGAGTAAATAGTGAGTACATACTTTTTTCCCCTACCATTAAAAAAGATGGATGTCATCCAACAAAACCAAGGATAAACAATATCATGCCCATATTGTATTTTTAATTGTTTCATACATTTGTATCCATCTAATAATTCCATAATTGGATCCAGGTTGCTTTAGAACTCAGTTGAAGTTTGTCTGAAACTCAGAAACAAGATGTTGCAGCTCAGGAGGTCCTTGTGACCCTCGGCCATCTTTAGGGTCAGCGCAGAAACTGAAAGCTGATGCGGATCATGTGCTCCTTTGATGGTGTCTGTGGTTGCATGGAAAGTTGTACGGTCACAGGCGAAGCATCTGCACCAGGGTGCCAGGCCTTAGGCTTCCTAATTCCAGCTCTCACATTGATAAATTCTAACTTCAATTACCTCAGCATTCATGCTTCCAATTCCATTTCCATTATTAAGGCCAGAAGGAGCAGGGTGCCACAGTATTTGGGGGAAAGAATAACTTTTAACAATCATGAAGTTCTCTGCAAATGTCAACTACAGCTGCATGGTGCTAGGATCTTCAAGATCCTCGGACTGAGTTGAAACACACACAGTAGAGAGCACACTTCGCTCCTGCTTGTATTCTTATTTCAGTTTAGGAAACAACGGTATAGCCATTCTCTCCTTTGAGCCTCCATTTGAGGTGGATAATTATTGTATTATTATTATTATTTTCATTTTACAGATGAAAAAACTGAGATGCAAGGAGATTGTGGGTATGATTTGAGGACATATCAGTGATAGGTGGTTCTCTGCTGTCTCTAATTCCATGATATTGAGATCAATTTTTTTTTTTGAGACAGAGTTTCACTCTTGTTGCCCAGTCTGGAGTGCAATGGCGTGATCTCGGCTCACCACAACCTCCGCCTCCTGGGTCCAAGCGATTCTCCTGCCTCAGCCTCCCGAGTAGCCAGGATTACAGGCATGTGCCACCGTGCCTGGCTAATTTTGTATTTTTAGTAGAGACTAGGTTTCTCCATGGTCAGGCTGGTCTTGCACTCCCAACTCCAGGTGATCTGCCCGTGTTGGTCTCCTAAAGTGCTTGGATTACAGGCGTCAGCCACCGCACCTGGCAAGATCGATTTAAAAAATTATATCAGGCCATATCTGTGAAATGAATGGGTAGTACTGGAAAAAAAAAAAAAAAACAGTCATGTTAGAACACTTTAGACTCTGTCCTAGTAAAGAGAACTCCTGTGGTCACCTCAGTTAACTTTCCACCCACTCCTGCTTTGGGTATCAAGGTAGGAAATGGTGTCAGTGCTATGCAACAGGTAGTCTTTTGGGAACATCTCATGTGTTTTGGCCACACTCTGGTTGATAAAACTGGTTCACACAAATCAACAGGCCTGTGAGCTGAAGGAAGATGGGACTTAGTCATATTTCTCTTTGCAGGTACTTCTAAAATTCTGTGGGATGAATGCTCTTGTTTGGTCCTCAGGACAGCTCAGAAAAATAAGCATTCCATGACATTTCCATGGAATAGGCCCAGAGATGGAGGCTGGAGGAGGCCAGGTCATAGGCTGGGTGTCACAGAGCTAAGACACCGCATGGCTGGGACTGGACAGTGGCTCCCTGTTCTCCTATCTCAGTGCGTCTCTCGCCCCTCACCCTGCTCAGCGCTCCAGCTGCCTTGTCTCTGAACCCAAAGCCCTCATTTGTATGCCCTCTGAAGCCTCCTGTGATTATCCATTTTCTCTCAGAAGAAGCTGAAGTCTTTTCCTCAGGGAATAAATTCAGAACTTGAGACAATTGGTCTGCTTCTTGCTTTCAATAAACGTGGAAATGCATCCATTAAAATACACAGTTTCTGCTCTTGAAAATACAACTTTGTTTTCCTCCCCTTCATCCTTGCTACAGAGATTTGATCACAGGTCTATTTTATCACTTGGTTTTTCTAACAAATGAACAGAATCAGTAGAACTATCTTCAGAGTCCCTGAGGCCTCCTCTTGTCCTCTGTCCCAGAAACCCAAGTCTCATTTTCCACAGCCTAGTCTCTTTTTCCACAGTTAAACTGAGATAAATTCCAAAATTCTCTTCAGATCCTATTTTAATCTCCATTGACTCTAAGATTCACCACCGTACTCTTTGCCCCTCAAATTGGACCCTCTTTTTTAAAAATTAAATAAATTAATTAATTCGTCAATTTATTCAGAGACAGGGTCTTGGCCTGTCACCCAGGATGGAGTGAAATGGCATAATCATAGCTCATTGTAGTCTAGACCTTCTGGCCTCAAGCAGTCCTCCTGACTCAGCCTCCCAAAGTGCCGGGATTATAGGTGTGACCCCCTGTACCTAGCCTAATTCACTCTTTTGATAAATGGCACCATTTATAAGTAAAAATCCCAGGCACTACCTCCCTACCCCTCATGGCAGGTGGATTGTAGAATGACCCCAATGATTCCTGGTGCTACCTTCTGATGTAATCCCTCTCTTTGAGTGTGGACAGGATGTGGGGGATGTAGAATTGGCTTTTTTTTTTTTTTTTTTTCTGAGGCAGAGTCTCACTTTGTCATCTAGGTTGAAGTGCAGTGGCGCGATCTCAGCTCACTGCAGCCTTGACCTCCCAGGTTCAAGCGATCCTCTCACCTCAGCCCCGCTAGTAGCTAGGACTACAGATGCACACAACCACACCTGGCTATTTTTTTTTTTTATGTAGAGATAGAGTTTTGCCACATTGCCCAGACTGGTCTCGAACTCCTGAGATCAAGTGATCCACCTGCCTCGGCCTCCCAAAGTGCTGGAATTGCAGGCCTGAGCCACCACACCTGGCCTGGAATTTGCTTTTAACCAATAGAATATGGCAAAGGTGATGGGACATCACTGCTGTGGTTAGGGTACATACAATTGCAAGTCCTATTTTGTTAAAAGACTTAGTCTTTCATTGAATTTGATAGTTTGTGAGTCTGGGTTGGGAAATGGGCCCCTTGCTGTCTTCTCCAATCCTTAATCTCCTCCAAGCAGACCCCTGCTGCCGTGCAAATCCGCTCATGCACATACATGCATCGGACATGCTTGAGGCCTGGGCTCAAACTGGCTTCACCTGTTTTGTGTGTTTAACTGCTGGAGCTCTGCAGGCAGGACTGGGTTTTGTCTTTCTCTGTATGCCAGCAGTGTTGTTTGTGCATGGTGGGAGTGTGATGAACACCCTGTGGATGGACGACCTGCCCAGCATTCCCCGAGGAAGTGGACTGAAGGATGCCCACAGCAGCTGGGTCTTAGCAGCAAGAGTGTCATCTGTAACCATAACTACCCTTTGATAAGAAAACGAGAGCAGGACCATCTGTAGGCCATCTGGGAGACCCAGCTCTGGTGACTGGGTCCTGGCACGTGTATTTGCTTTGGCTGCCCCCTTTTTCTCTAGAGAGCAGGGACTTTGCATCCCCAGAGTCCAGCACAAGCAGGACCTCAATCAGTGTAAGGTTGAATGGGGTTTCCATTGCTATCCAGTGTCTTAGCTTGGATTCTCCTCAAAGCAGATCCTAGGACAAGACTTGGGTGCAGGTTGCTTGTTCAGGATGTGATCCCAAGAAGCAGAAGTAGAGGAAGTGATATTGGGAAGAGAGAAAAGTCCACGAAGTGCATGTTATTGCGTGAGTTACTGCTGTGGGCCAGTGGGCTCAGTCCTGTCAAGGTGGTCCTGGGGAAGGTTGTGCAGCCTCCACAGTCACCCACCAGAACACAGGGAGACTGGGCAAATTCACCAGCTCCATTCCCATTGGTTAAAGGTTGCAAAAATAAAATAAATAAATAAATAAATAAAAACAAAAAAACAAGGTTGCCTCCCTGGGGACTTAATTTGCCACACTTCTGGGTCGTTCCTGACATCAGAGCAGGCTCCGGGATGTGAGGAGCCCTCAGGCAGAGAAACAGAGAGTGCGACAGGCCAGAGATGGGAAGCTGTCAGCAGGCTGAAGCTAGCTGTCCACCTCTGCCGCAGGTGAATGCGGGTAGATGCAGGTGGACACAGGCAACTCGAAATGTGGTCGGGGTGGGTAGCAAGGGGCTCTGCTACCCCAGCCTCTGGGATTGGGAGGGGAAGGAAGCACAAAATCATTGTTTTTCATTGAAAAATATCTGCTCCTGGAGTCAGTCTCTTTGAGGCAGGCTTGACAATTTATTTTTGGAAGACGCAAGAAAGGTCATTATCTTTAGTTATTAGTTTTAGTAATTATTAATGACACCTCCATTCTCCAAAGAGTTCTGCTTTGGACAAAAAATTGTCACAATACCATTAGACAATAACTGACCACACCCACCCACTCGCATTCCCACTCCCATCACCAAGAGCTTGTTGCACATGTGTTTTGTGTCCACCTCTGTCCTGAACCAAGAATCTTCGAAGCTGGTCAGGCGCAGTGGCTCATACCTGTAATACCAGCACTTTGGGAGGCCAAGGCAAGTGGATAACTTTAGGTCAGGAGTTCAAGACCAGCCTAGCCAACATGGTGAAACTCTATCTCTACTAAAAATTCAAAAATTATTTGGGCGTGGTGGTATGTGCCTATAATCCCAGCTACCTGGGAGGCTGAAGCAAGAGAATTGCTTGAACCCAGAGGCAGAGGATACAGTGAGCCAAGATTGCACCACTGCACTCCAGCCTGGTCAACAGAGCTAGACTTTGTCTCAAAAAAACTAACAAACAAACAAAAAAAAAAAGAAGAAGAAGAAGAATCTTCAGAGTCAATAGGTGACTCTGTGAAGGCTGCAGAAGCTCCCCCAGGGAGCCCTTGGGGGGTGGAGCCCACTGGCTCACAGCAGCAGCTCACTCATTAATATGCCCTTCATGGACTTTTCTCTTCCCAAATCACTTCCTCTACTCCCTCACTTCTACTTACTGGGATCACTTCCTGAGCTCGGAATCTTCTAAGTCAATGATATCCAAGACTGCAGGGTCAGGAGCTGGCTTCATCCCTATTTATGTAGGAGAGCGGGACACTCAGAGGGCCAGGGAGGGGCACCCCTTTTTCATTAATTCACTGCAGCCTGCCTCCCTCCCTACCCTAGCGGAGGGCTTGGCTTGCCCACTTGTTTAGCTTTCAGTCCATCCTCATGTCCCAGGTTCCATTCCAAATTCCTCTGGAACTCCCAGGTGTCTCAGACCACTGGTCAGCTGGTGCCTTGACCCTCTCATCTTCTTTCAGCCTGTTTTCCCTAGGGCTGGACCCAGCTTTCTGATCCTTCCTTGACTTACAATGCTAAATATGAAGCACTCACATTTTTGCCAGAAGCCCTCTCCGTGCCCCGCACCCTTGGCTCAGACCTGAGTCCTACACTACATCAGAATTGAGTTCATTGCACCCCTTGGCCTCGAATCTGGGCTGCTGGAAAGGTTTGCTTTCTGCTGCTGCCTCAGTTGTGTTCCTCTCATTTCCATTTCACGCAAGTCCTGGTATTCCCGGTGTGCTCTTCGACAAAGACAGAGTCCGGTGGTAACAAGATTTGGCACAGAGGGTGCTGAAATAAATGAGAAAAACTGAAGGAACAGAAATGATGAGTTCCATGAGATTCATTCTTTCATAAAAGTATGACTGAAATATCGAGCAACACAGTTCCAGAATGACAGGAGGTACTTAATGTTTATGGACTTGCATAGACCAGGAGCAGGCCCAGAAGTCCCAGGGCTTCTGACAACCAGATGGGTGAGAGTAGGGAGGCACCATCCTAATTCATCTCCCATGCAACTGAGAGTGCGGATTCCCCTTGTGGCTCAGGAAGGATGGCGTTTGGCCAGGAAAAGTGCATTGCATGTAGTATATCAGCTATATGGCCCTGGAAATAGCAATAGCGTTGGAATGTTTTTTACTCAGGCCTCGAGTTTCCATGAAGCAGGTAATTCTGTCCTCTTTCTGCCCGCTATTCCTTCATCCCCCTGCCTGCTCCTAACCTGGCTGCTCACAGGAAGGACAATTCAGCTCTGCTCTAAGTTTTATGGGGCCAGGCATCTGGAAGCAATTCTGTGATAACTCCCTGTTGCTGGGGCTTTGGTGAGGAGTCTAATACTGGGCTGCAGCATTAGAAAGCCTAAGCCTTAAGCCATGTTCTCCTTATTGGCTACATTGTAATAAAGGATATTTTGATCTCATTTTCCAGATACTCATATCTATCTCTCAATTAGTTCTCAACTCCAGTGGGAACAGGGAGGTTAATGTTGGACTTCCTCAAAACTCACCACATCATTCCAACTTCATAGCATTGGTAAAAGGATTCAATGAGTCTTTAGAACAGGGCTTAGCACTTAGTGAAAGTTCAAAAGAGTTGGCTATTTTTCTATTATTAGTAATAATAACAGTAACTCAGCCCCTCGTTATACCTACACTTTGAGAAAAAAATGAACAATATAAAGTATGTACTTCAAGCATTGGCAAATAACATTTGGGACAAGGGAAGGAGAAAGCATACAGCAAAATGAGAATTGGGAAAAAAAGTGGGCCCTACGGATCAGTCACTCCAAGACCTAAGGAGAGGCACAGACTGCCTCCCTGAAGGAAGGCTCAGGACCTTGCCTCCAGCTGGAGCCCTGGGCTGCTGTGGGCAGTTGGTCAGCTCCTTCCAGAAGCAAATCCTGAAAAGGATCATTCTACCATTGTGTGGCAGGAGTGCCACACCCATTGTCACCTCAAAGGCCAGGAGTGGGGAAGAAGGTAGTGTCTTTTTCTCTTTTTCCATTTCTTGCTCATGGAGGGAAAATGGAGAAAAGGAGAAAGCAGCCCAGAGCCTCCAAACCATGTTAAGTCAAGGTCTTGCTGAGGCCGAGAGAAGGGCCATGAATGCAGATTTCTTCATTTGTTTGTTCAAAGTCCTGTTGATGGGAAAGTTCATCTGTTCTCATTATTTATAATTAAAATATTGATGGAGTGGCTACTATGCATCTACCTCAGCTCACTATTTAATTTGGGTGTTAACTTGCCCAGGGAATATCTCTAAGAAAGATGCCAATAACTCATTAGCAGCTTATAAAGGACCCTTTTACTTTTCTTCCAAGCTATTTTAAAATGCAACAGTTGGGAGATTTATCAAGCATTTGTTATTATAAGTAATTACTGGGTGTTTCTTATAACTTGCCTGAGGGTGGCAGCATTTACAGGGGTCTCCCTAATTTTCCAGTGACTCCCCAAATGCACACTATGACTTTCATTTTTATTTTGAAGGAACTCAAAGAAATTTAATAATCGTAAGAGGGCGTGCAAATTGTAGAGAGATAGATATGGAAATGGAAATGTTCCATTTTACATTATTCATAGAGACAGCTAAAGAGCCTTGCTGGCAGCAAACACATTGTCTGGAGTGTCTCTAGCAAGTCTGCACTAGGGGTAGTGGGTGAAGGGGAAGACTTGGTGCCCCGGCCTTTCTAGTGTTCTATTCTCAGGGCATTCCAGCTTCACCTGGTCCCCAGTGATTCAAGATGAAGCAGTATTAAAGGAGAGCCACTTCTTCAATCCCTTCAGTCTCTCTGACCATCTGACTCTTTCTTCTCCTCTGAGAAGATGGTTGGGATTGGGGGGGCTATGATGTTTGGCTCCAATAGCCAAGGGACCTGAGTCTAGGATTGGGTTTGGGGACTAGAGCTCTAGGTGCATGATTGGGTGGGATTGCATGAGAGAGACTCTAAGAAGCCTGGTAGTACTTAGTACTGAACCCCTAGGCACCTCAACACTCCTTCATTTATGGAGATTCCTACCACTCCCCCAAACCTGACTTATTTGACAGGATAACTCTTATTGCTATGCAGGGAATAATTATGGAGAAGGAAGCAAGAATGGAAGCAAAGAGAACTGTTAGAAGGCTACAGACATAATCCAGGGAAGAGAAAGTGACTTGGACCAGGGCAGGTTCTCCACCACTATTAATAGTTTATGTTGGCTAATTCCTTGTTGCGGGGTGCTGTCCTGTGCATTGCACAATGTTTGGCAGCATCCTTGGCCTCTATCCGCTAGATGCCAGTAGAACCTCTACCAGATGCCAGTAGAACCCTCCCCATGTGACAATCCAAAATGCCTCCAGATATTGCCAAATGTCCACTGAGATGCAAAATTGTCAAATGGGATTGAGAACAAGTGGACTAGGGTGATAGCAGTTAAGATGTAAGAAGTGATCAGATTCAGGATTTGTTGAGTTTATGCATGAGGGATGTGAGAGGAATCAAGGATGACTTCAAGGTTTTTGGCCCGAGTGAGGGAAAGGATTGAGTTTTCACTGACTGAGATGGGGAAGACCATTTGTGGAACAAGGTTGAGGGCAGGGCAGCCTGGAGTTCATATGAGAGTTCTGAACTGGAGTTCAGTATATGTATCACATTGCTTATGTAATTTCAGAAAAGGCAGGAAGGAGCTAATGGCTAAGTTCATGGAGATATAAATGGTATTTTAATGACAATAGGGAAAGGAAGCATTGCCAAGACTTCTGAGGACCTTGGGGCCACAGATATATTCTAGGCGGTCATGTCTTCTCAGGTTTGAGACTTAGGGTAAGGTATGTCTTATCTCAATGAGGGTCAGTGGTTACCCTGCACTTTAGATTCTTCCTATTAGAGAGGTCAACAGGATGTCTCTGGACCTTTAGAATCAAAGCAATGGGCTGGAGCCAAGTCTCTGATGTCCACAGCCTTGGGTCTGCATGGAATTATTTATGATTTCATATTTGCTTTAATTATTCAATGTTTGATTTCACCCCATGGAAGAGGAAGGCATAGTTTGGAGAATAAACTAATACTTAAATGACTTGCATACCTGATTTATCAAACTGAAAAAAAAAAAAAAAACCAAAAACCCATTTTCTTCATTTGCAAAAAGTCCATTGTGCTTTACCTATCATTCTTTGGATAGAGCCAGAGCTGAAAAGTATTTTGCTAAAGCACAGCTATATATAGAAACTTCTCATCTGTCTGAAGATATAAACAACTGCAGGAAGTTTGGAATATGTTGTTAAGACTGTTCTCTTGGTTTCCTCCTCACAGATCCTCTTGCTATTCTGCAGGGAATGTGTTTCTGTCTATTTGGTGTGTGGTTTCCGCTGCTCCTCTCTTCCTAAAATTTCAGCGGAGGCTCTTCTTACTTCACTATTGTTGAAGATACTGACTAAAAGAAAATGGCACACTGCTTTCCAATTGAATGAGCAGATTTTTTCAATGTCTGGGAAAACAATAAAATCTATCTCTTCTGCTCTCTTCTCCTCCTCTTCTCTTCTCTTCTCTTCTTTTCTCTTCTCTTCTCTTCTCTCTTCTCTTCCCTTCCCTCCCCTCCCCTCCCTCCCTTCTCCCTTCTCCCTTCTCCTTTCTCCTTTCTCTCTTCTTCTTCTTCTTCCTCCTCCTCCTCCTCCTC
>NW_012108275.1:211481-256896 GCF_000951045.1 Mandrillus leucophaeus | reverse complement strand
GCCTTGAACTCCTGGACTCAAGCGATTCTCCTGCCTTAGCCTCCCAAAGTGCTGGGTTTACATGTGTGAGCACCATGCCCAGCCAAAAATCTCACTATTTCACAATGTAGCTTGCAGGAGAGAGGGGTCAGGAGGTAGCGAGAGAGGCCCTGACTTAATTAATAAAAATTCTGCACTAAAGAATTTTGTTTTTACTTTATTTCTTTTGAGTAAATACAACAAAAACTAAGCTAATAAAAATTATTTAAGCAGAAGTTCTGCTGGAATACACTTTAATAAGTGTAAAAAATATATAATATGTGCACATTAAGTGCTTTTTAAAGATTGCCTAAAAACAGAATTTCCTTTAGAGTTCCTATATAATTAACTAAATTGGTACATTAAAAAAAATTGCAATTTCACAAAGTCTGTGTTAGTGGATTAAGATCAATGAGGTTTTATGCCTGATGCTCCCTTGCTGTTACAGGGCTTGCTAATTTGCCTAACAGATATGGTCTCTGCTGCAGGGTGATGGTATTTCAAACATAGGTTAAAATTAAGAGTAATAGGAGTAATTAATCATAAGGGTTTTTTTTTTTTCCTTTTTTGCTTACCTTTTTTTCAAGTTTGTGCCATAGGTCCATGAAATCATAAGTTTATTTTACCTTCTTAAATTTAGATAAGCCAGCTATTTCTCTGTTTGTTTTTCTTTTCAAAAATCTTATCCTCTCAAAGAAATAAAGAGAATTGCCTATATTATATTCGGGGTCTAAGATCTGGGGTCTTCATTTTCTCACCACATGCTTAACAAAACGACCACCAAGCACCTCCCTATTACCCCAAAACAAAACTTTTATGGGCATTTAGGAAGTTTCTAGGGTCTGCCCAATAGAACCTGCTGCAATGATGGAAATGTTCTACATCTGCTTTGTCTAACACAGTAGGCCTTGCCACTTGTGGCTATTGAGCATTTGAAATACGACTGATGATAAATGGAATTTTTATTTCAATTAATTTTAACATTAATAGCCACATGTGGCTAGTGGCCACCACATTGGATAGCTATACTAGCTACACTGTTTCAAGACAGTGTACTAAAGAAGTAGAATTCTTATATATAAGCTTAAGACTGTCCCTTCCCCCTTCCTCTCCCCTTCATCTCTCCCTTCCTCTGTCTATCCTCCCTTAAACCTGCACTAAGTATCTACCACCTGTAGGCACTGAGCTTGGCACTGGGGAGCAGAGACTAAATACAGCCTCTTTAGGAATCAGCAAAGAAAAACCAAAACCAACTCTAGGAACCAGCAAAAGTTGGGATGACAATGACAGGTTGTAGGAAGAACAGGTATGCAGTCAGTGCCCAATGAAAAAATATATTCATATCTCGGGTATCTATTTTTGCCTGATCTCATTTTTCTTGTATGCTAAAACTCACCAAAATATTCATCAAAAGTAGCCCAGTAAGGTTTATCAAAAAAATTTAATGAAAGATTGATGACTCTGAGATCCCAAAAATGTGGAGTGAGAGAAGCCATGAAGAAACAGAGAAATGGGAACAAGAGGAACTGGGGGTTAGTCGGGGATAAGTGGATGGGGAGGCTCCAGCTAGGGGCATTACATGGTGGCCTTAAATGGGTTAGGATGGTGAAGGCCTGGGAAGAGCTGCTACAGGAAGGATTCAGGGCATGAGGATGGGAGAACCTAGAGAAGGTCATAAGTACTTAGGTTCCAGTTTGTCTTGGCCTAAGAATTATGCCTGGAAACCTAGGCAGGAAGGATCTCAGCTTTTTTATTTACATAGTTGCCAACAGTGGGTTCTGGGTTGGACCTAGAATAAAGGGGAAATAAGAGATTAAGAGGCTAATGACCCGTTGACCAGCCAGGCTGATGGAAGCCCAGGGCATGTTCATGACTGTCCCTGGAACATACTGGGATCTCCAACTGCAATTAATGCTATACATAGTGTCTATCCCAGTCTTGCAGTGCTGTCCTTGATCCTACACTCCAGTGGATGTCTGAGTGTGATGTTACTAATGAGTCATCTCCGAAAGGGCAGATGAACTGTTCTGCCTTGGGCACATATTAGGAATGAGAGAATAAAAAGGAACAATCTGAATTACAGTGACTAAGTTAAAGAAGGCACTTTCCAGAACTTGAGCAGTGGCAGTAAAAGAAGTGGGGGGGTCTAAGACAACAGATGTCCTGTTGGAGGGTTGTTGGGCACTTAGGGTTCTAGCTGTCATTCACTTATTCTGTTATTGCATTCATTTATTCGTTCAACCCATATCTGTTCAAAATCTTTAATATTCATTCCAGAGACTGTGCTAAGTACTGTGGACACAGTAGGGAAAAAGACTTATGATGCAGTGGGGCAGAAGGATGTTAAATGATTATAAAAAGTACAATAATTGATTTATGTTTCTGATATATGCTGTGAAGAAGAGTTACAAAGTGCATTATATAGGAAACTGACCTAAGCTAGAAATCATGGTGGCATTTTCTGAAGATGTGACGCATTAGCTGAAGAGTTATGCAGGACAGGGTGGGAAAGAAGAGCATTTTCAGCAGCGGGAGCAATGCACCGTACTCTTCCTTCCTGGTACCTTTTGTACCTGGCATTATGTCGCCATTTATTTAATTACTTGTTGATTCTCTCTCTCCCCATCCAGACTACCCACTCCAAGAGGTCAGGGGGTGTATTGGACTCGGTTACTGCAACATGTTCAGTGTCCATCCTAGTAGTGCCTGGAACATGTGAGGTCTCAGTTAGAACCTATTGAATGTACATGTGTGGAAGCTCAGAAGGAATTTGGAGCATTTGAGAGTCTAAAAGGAGGTCATTGTTTGTAAGCACAGAGTAGGGAGTTGAGAGGTTCAAAATAGGATGGAAAAGTTACCCTGGGCCTTGTGAGCCACATGAAGGATTTGGGGCTCTATTTCAAGAGCCATGGGAACTGACCAAAAGGTGTTAAATAAAAAGTGATGAGATCAGATTTGTAGTTTAAAGATAACATTCTGACTGCTATATGAAGAGTAGGTTGGAAGGGAGCAGGAGTAGGCACAGGAAGGTCATTTGGGTTGCTTATGCAGTGGTCCAGCAAAAACATGATGGCATCTTTGACTAGGAAGATGAAAAGAGATGGATGGACTCAAGAGGTTAGCTAAAAAGATAACTGCAGACCGGTCACGGTGGCTTATGCCTGTAATCCCAGCACTTTGGGAGGCTGAGGCAGGTGGATCACCTGAGATCAGGAGTTTGAGACCTGCCTGACCAACATGGTGAAACCCTGTCTCTACTAAGAACACAAAAATTAGCCAGGCGTGGTGGCACACACCTGTAGTCCCAGCAACTCCAGGGGCTGAGGCAGGACAATTGCTTGAATCTGGGAGGGAGAGGTTGCAGTGAGCCGAGACCATGCCACTACACTCCAGCCTGGGTGACAGAGTGAAACCCTGCATCAAAGAAAAAAAAAAAGACAATTGCAAAATGGTCAAAGGATCTAAGTAAACATTTCTTCAAAGAAACTATGCAAATGGCTAATGAGCATAAGGAAAGATGCTCAACATCATTAACCATCAGGGAAATACAATTCAAAACCACAATGAGCTATCACTTCATAACCACTGGATGGGTAGAACCGAAAGGACAGATTATGACAAGTGTTGGTGAGGACAGTGAGAAATTAGAACCCTCAAACACTGCTGGTGAGAGTATATAATGATGCAGCCACTTTGGCAGTGCCTCAAAATGTTCAACATTAAGTTACCATATGACTCAGCAATTCTGCTCCTAGGTATACACTCCAGAGAAATGAAAACAGAAGTCTAAACAAGCAGTTGTACACAAACAGATGTCTACACAAGCAGTTGTACAGAAATGTTCATAGCTACATTATTCATAATAGCCAAAAATGGTAACAATCTGAATGTCCATCAACTGAAAAGTGGATAGATAAAATATGGTATAATTATACAGTGAGATATTATACAGAAATTAAAAGGAATAAAGTATTGATATATGCTACAACATGGCTTGACCTTGAAAATACATGAAGTGGAAGAAGCCAGGCACAAAACACCATATATTGTATGATTCCACAATATATGAAATGTCCAGAATAGGCAAATCTATAGAGTCAGAAAGTAGATTAATAAAAAGGCAGAATAGAAGGAGAAAATGACAGAGGTGAGAAGGACACAGCGAGGGGGGATGAAAAACCATAAAAGGGAAAATTTGACTAATAAATCTGAGTATTTTTCAAGCTTGTCTTCAGGAACCTGGCAAAGTGGTTTCCTACATGGAGCCTCTAGTTTGGGCAGAGAAAATTGAAGTTTTGAGCAAATCCCCTTAAGAGCTATACATTGCTTATTTAAACCACTGTCCAGTGGAGGAAACAATTTTGAGCCTTCCTAGAAGCACTTACATTTAAAGACCCTCCTATCTGCTGTGTCATTAGGGGACCAGCATGGCAGCCATTAGATTAATTTAATAGACTTTTATATAGCATTTATCAGCATCTGTATGGCAGCGATATCATACAGAAATGCCAGCAGGGGATGTACAAAGCCTGTAACTAGTGAGAGTGAGATCAGTGGGAAGCATGAGGGAGCTGAAGGCCCCTGATTCATGTTAAATAATAATAGCTTCCTCCAGGTCACAACGCCACCGCAGATGAGAGGATCTTTAAAGTTTAACTGCCCTCACTGGAAAAGCTGGCAGTTTTATCCCCAGGGCAAGCCATCAGAGAGGGGACAAAGCAGTGTTAGGCAGGCTTATGGATTAAAAAGAAATGTCTTTCTATGAGTGGCATGTGTAATATGTGGATTTTGGTTAATCCCTTTTCTGTCCTGAGGCCTGGAGATGCTCTGTGATGTTTATGTGACCCGAGGAAGGGATGGGGAAGCAATAGGGGCTCCTGAAGTGGAGCAGTAGGATCTGAGATTGCCAGGATTTCAATTTAAAAGGAGACCAGGCTCCAGAGGCCAGAGACGTCTGTGAAAGGAGAGGAAAGGCAGTAAGGAGTCAGTGAAAAGCGAGTGAGGCTGAGTTACCATGGGATGGCCAGCAACAGGAGTTAGAGGTGGAAGGTGTGAAGTTTTCTGAATGGAAGCTGGTTGGATAGGGGCCTTTGAACTTCAGGAATTACCTGGCAAAAGTTGAGACTTGGAAATAGCTCAATCCTGGAGAGCAAAACAGAAGGGACCTGTTACCTTGGCAGCCATAGAATCATTGGTTCTTGAGGAGATCTCAGAGGTCATCTGGTGAAATCCTAGGTCCACAGAGTTGATACATCCCTGAGCTATTAGGGGCAGGAATCCCCTAGTCCAAGTCTCAACTCTGGCAAACATAAAGGTGAATGGGATCTCCTGGGAAGCAGATTTTCTGGCCTCAGCAATTCTGTAGTGAGAGACAAGTGAAGCACCGTTGTGGTCCAGTACTAACTCCCTACTCACTGTTCAGAAAGAATCTAGGGCTC
The DNA here is from genome assembly GCF_000951045.1 of Mandrillus leucophaeus. Lineage (NCBI taxonomy): Eukaryota > Metazoa > Chordata > Mammalia > Primates > Cercopithecidae > Mandrillus > Mandrillus leucophaeus. Next base: position 251,440 of record NW_012108275.1, on the reverse strand, counting down.
AGTGTCCCTAAGAGCCTACACTCCATTCACGTCTGAGATGTCAGAAACACAGCACTCAAAGGGAAATGAAAATTTGAGACATGCTGGAAGGAAAAGAAATTTCTCAAATAAGACCCAGTGCCTAAGGCTACCACCACCACTGCACATTTCCAACAAGGCCTCGCTCAGAGTGGAGATGCTTCCTCCCTAGACATGGTGAATGAGCTGTGTCACCATTATACCCTGCATGGAAGCATATCTCAGCTGAGCTTAAATTCCAGCTCTGGGCCTTTAGTGCAGATCCTGGGAAGACTAACTCTGCAATTTTTTTTTCCTCTCAGATACCCCCCAAGTCTCTGCTATCGTCTTTGCCAACATGACACACTAATTCTAGGAACCTAATTTTTTTCCAGGAATCCCTGAGAGTGCTTTTGTTTTCCAAATTTTGTGGGTAGGAAGCCAGTGCTATAGTAACTATATGTCATATTACATCTTTGGATTCTCTAAAAAGAGAGCATTTATGTGAGACTTCAAGGCTTGAAGAAACTGTATCCATCCCAATGAGAGGAAGGTGGGATCGCTGCAGAGAGAACCTGAATCCCCTCCCTGCCCCTCACCCGTGTTTTTGTTTTTTGAATCAAGAACTCTCTAATTTCGACTTAAGAATTTTGGACTTGGAAAACTTCATTTGTTTTAGGCAACTTCATTTGTTTTAAAAATTTGTTTCCTTTCGACTTTCATTTACAAGAGGATTTAGTCCTTGGACTTAAATTTTTCCTCAAGAATTTAATAATAAAGAATCATTTTTATTATTGGAATATGTTCATGTTGTCAGTAAATCTAATTTCAGAACCTCTGATGAGCCGTATTGGATGACATATTTTGGTATGGAAAACACAAGAGAGAGTGAATTTTCAGCCTTAGATTAATGGTCTATTTGGGATTTTGATTCATGTGCAGGTTAGATCTACTTGTGAACCTTGCGGTGGGTAAATCTGCACTTTCACCTGTAGACCCAGGAGGGTCCCTAAAGGAGCAGTGGTAGGTGGTTACTGGGGCACCACCTTGTGGAAGTGGAAACAACACTGACACGAGGATACTGTTTTCCTCGAATAGCAGACCTAACTCCTCTCTGCCCCATGTGAGTGGTGAGTTTGGGAACAGGCTCTTCTCTCTTGGGCTCCACCTGCCTGCTGAGAAGGTACACTCTACTATGTATGCACAGCCACAGGAAAGTGTGGCAAAGCAAGTCCTGTCCATGTAAAGGATACTGAGTGCCCCATCACTACCCATGGCTGGTGCACTGGTTGAATTCAAGGAAGTAGAGTCCATTAGCTGACCCACTTGGTCAGACACTGGGGCCACATCCTCCAGCATAGTTTTGGATCAGGGATCCCCATCTGTCTGACTCATGTGTCTATCTTTTGTTTTCTTTTCTATAGAAAAATATAAGTGTGTACATGGCTTGAATGACCCTTTTGGGTTTGGCTATTACTCACAGATGAAGGAGACATTTCCAAGGTTGCAGGCAGTGTCATTCTAAGCACAGTCCTTGCAGCAGTAGAGACAATCCCAATGATTACAGGAAATCCTCAGCTCTCATCCAGAACCTGTAAGCTCAGGACATGCATCATAGGAAGGCTGTGAATTGCTGAAGTGCTTCCGTGGTCGACTTTTGCTCCCTGCCTACGTGGGCAAGAAGCTGTAGACTCTGGGATAATTTGGATGATCCCAGCATGGGTATACGCCACTCTGCCTCATGACACTTACCAAGGCTAGAGAGAGACCACACCCATCCCTTCGGTTCTCCATTGCATTCCCTTCCCCAAACTTTCCATCCAGAAATTCTTCTTTGGTTGACCCTGCCACGTTGTACATTCTTATTTCCCCCCCCACCCCATGATGCATTTTCTTTCAATATCCTTAGATTCCTAATAAATCGACTATTTAAACATAGACAACGTCTGGATTAATTTTCTGCATAAAAATACAAATTCTAGGGTTCCTATGACACCTTTTACAAGGTGTGGTCTAGTCTTTTTATACTCTATGTTGACAGTTTTCATTTCAACGAAAATTTAGGTGACTGCTTACTCCATACATCTCAGTGTCTCTGGCATTGTGTTAGGTGTGAGAGATAATGAAATGAAAGTCACAAGCCCAGTTGTCAATGATTTCACTCTCTTGAGGGCAAAGAGTAAGTAAAAAAGGATTAGAGAACAGTACAATACGTGAAAGAATGGAGGTGTAAATGGGTTGTGATTTGTGTATAGAGGCTAAGGGAGAGGGCATCAAGCTTAGGGAAGACATAGTGCACCCTACGTGGTCCAATGGGTTGAATTACATGCAAATGATCAAGTTTCACTGCATATTCGATTTTCACATTTCACGTATGTCATGATTTTATACTTACTGCAGTATTCAGAACCCAATATCTTGCTATTGGATTTGCTGAGAATATAACAAAAGCCTACAGGAAAGAGATGTTTTTGAAGCAGCTCCCCTGGTGTCCTTTGGTTTTCTTTCCACAGACACACAGTGGCCAGTGACTGAAGGTGTGAAGAACTTCATCTGCTGCAAAGACTAGAGAAATTCCTTCCACTTTCCTCTAGGAGTGGTGGTGCAAATGGTTGTTATCAACATAGTGGGTAACATTGAAACCAGTGCTTCTCATGCTTTAACATGCAAACGAATGACTTGAGGATTTGTCAAAGGCAGGTTCTGATTCCAGTAAGTCTGAGATTCTGTACTTCTAACAAGCTTTCCAGAGATGCTGATGCTGCTGGTCCTTAGACCACACTTTGGGTAGCAATAGTTGAAGCATGTGTAAACTAATAGGATGCATATATACAATTTTCCTGTTTCCTTGGATAACTGCCCTGTGGGGCTTTATGTTCTGATCATTGGGACTCCCTTCTGAATGCCAGAAGCCTTCCTGAAATAGCTTTTAGGTGCTCTCAGCCTTTATAGGGAATGACCAAGGATGACAAATTGAGCACCCCTTCCTTCTCTCAAGACTCACCATGTTCCCTGTGTCATTCATGGAATGCCTACAGGAACTGTCCCTTTCTAAAGTATCGCTAATGTTATCTCCTATACAGATGAGGAAACTGAGGCACAGAGTGACAGTTTCTCACCAGGCTAGGATTTGAACCCAAGTAGTCCAGATCCAGAGCCCAATACTGTGCTTTTCTGCCTTTCAACTATAATGCTCTGACCACGGATGACTCATTCAAGGGTTGACCCCTGCTTCAAAGAAAACAAAAGGCCGAGCATGGTGGTTCACGCCTGTAATCCCAGCACTTTGGGAGGCCAAGGTGGGCAGATCACCTGAAGTCAGGAGTTTGAGATCAGCCTGGTCAACGTGGTGAAACCCCATTTCAACTAAAATACAAAAGTTAGCCAGGCATGATGGCAGGTGCCTGAAATCCCAGCTACTCGGGAGTCTGAGGTGGGAAAATCACTTGATCACTGGGAGACGGAGGTTGCGGTGAGCCAAGATCACACCATTGCACTCCAGCCTGATGACAAAGCTAGACTCTGTCTCAAAAAAAAAACAAAAAACAAAAATTATATTGAGCCCTGTGGAAGGGTGTTACCTTTCGTCTGAGACCTGAGTTCTTTTTCATTTCTTCTTCTTTTTTTACAATCTAGAACCAAACCAGTTAAAACAAAAAATTCTCACACACAAACTTGAAATCAATTTAATACTACATTTATTTTCTTCTATCCCCAAAGAACTCTTTAATCCTTCAAACTAAAAAGAAGGAATTGGAAAAAACAACTGTATTAGCCTGCCCTGGCTCCCATAACAAAACACCACAGACTGAATGGCTCAAACAACAGAAATGTATTTTCTCACTGTTCTGGAGGCTGAAATCTGAGATCAGGGTGCTGGCATGGCTGGTTTCTGAAGAGGGTTCACTTTCTGGCATATAGATGACCGCCTTCTGTGTCCTCACATGGCAGAGAGAGAAAGAGAGCAAGAGAGAGAGAAAGCTCTGGTATCTCTCCTCCTAAGGGCACTAATCCCATCATGAGGACCCCACCCTCATTACTTATTTAAACCTAGTCATCTCCAAAGGCCTCATTTCCAAATACCATTGCCTTGGGGGTTGGGGTTTCAATTTTAGAGAGACAAAATTCAGTCTGTAGTAACACCCCAGGGACGGTCAGTCCTCTGTATGCTCTGGGTCCAGAAAAGCTTGTCTTCTTCAGAGCAGTCACTCTGTCTCAGAGCAGAACAGAAACAGTGTGCGGACTGGCACGTGTGACAAGGGACACCTCACAGAACCTAACTGGAAAGTCCCATGGGCTCTAAGATGTGAGTTGGGAGTTGACTGGGCAGCATGTATCTGTGGTAGGGAAGAGAATATACTTTCTACTAGTTTTACAAGTGGAGAACAATTATTTGGAGTGGGCACCTGGAGGCATATCTTCCTCCCTCCCAGATTCCATCTTCTCAGCTTAGTCAAAATTAAAATAACCTAGCCTGAGGGAACAAGCATTCTGCAAGACAGCCTACACAAGAAATGAATGTTTTCTTAATCAATTTTGCTAAAAGGAAGAATTGAGATTGGCATAAAAAGCTGGATTTGGTGAGACAATTAGAAAATGAGGAATTGGAGTTTGCCTACATGTAATTTGCACAAAATTGGGGTTGGGCAGGGGATCCCTTCCATCATGTTTCCCTAGAAACTCAGAGTTTGGAAATAGTGCTCTACAGCTGTGATCTCACCTGGGCCAGTGGGTGTCTTCCCCAGGAATTTCTGGGCTTGGGATGAGAAAGCTGGGAGAGTATTTCTAGTGGCTGAAGCCATAAGATGAAAAAGTTTGGGCTGTTGGCTGCCATGTCTGCAAGACTTCAGACAGATGGATTGAATGGAGAAGAAGGAGTTAGAGATGGAGGTTCAGAACGGTCTGAATTATGCCTTGCCCCTGCCTCCCACCACACCTATAAAAGTTATATGTTTAAGTCCTAACGCCCAGGACTTCAGAATGTGACTATATTAGGAGATAGGGTCTCCAAAGTGTTAATCGAAGTTAAACGAGGTCATCAGGGTGGACCCTCATGCAACTGACTGGTGTCATATAAGAAGAGGAGATTGGGACACACACACAGAGACCATATGAAGACATAGAGAAGATGGCCACTTACAAACGAAGGAGAGAGGCCTCAGGAGAAACCAGCGCTGCCAACACCTTTATCTTGGACTTTGAGCCTTGCCTCCGGAACTGTGAGAAAATAAGTTTGTGTTATTTACTGGTCTGTGGTATTTTGCGATGGCAGCTCTAGCAAACTAGTATGATCCCTGATCTAAGAACTTCTGAAGCCTAAGCACATTCCTGTTCTTGGAGTCCATGAGACAGCTCACTATCCCCATGATAAATTCCTGTTTCCTCCAAGCGATTTGATGATGCATCACTTCAATTACATGGCTGTCTTCTTCCAGTGTATCTTCATATCATATTCCCTTTTACATGTGTGTCTCTGTGTCCAGTTTCCTATTTATGTAAGGACACCCATCATATTGCATAAGGACCCACCCTAATGACTTAATTTTGGTTTGATTACCTCTGTAAAGGCTTCCTGGCTCTTCCTTCTTTTCTTTTTTTTCTTTCTTTTCTTTTCTTTTTTTTTTTTTTTTTTTTTGAGACAGGGTCTCACTCTGTAGCCCAAGCTGGAGTGCAGTGGTGTGATCTCAGCTCACTGCAACCTCCACCACTGGGGCTCAAGTGATTTTTCATGCCTCAGCCTCCCGAGTAGCTGTGACTACAGGTGTGCACCACCACACCCAGCTAAGCTTTTGTATTTTAATAGAGATGGGGTTTCACCATGTTTCTCAGGGTGGTCTTGAACTCCTGAGCTCAGGCAATCCACCTGCCTTGACCTCCCAAAGTGCTGGGATTACAGGCATGAGTCACTGTGGCAGGCCCTAGCTCCTCCTTTCTTCCTTCCTTCCTTCCCTTCCCTCTCTCCTTCCCTCCCTTCTCTCCTTCCCTCCCTTCTCTCCTTCCCTCCCTCCCTCTTTCCGTTCTCTTTTTCTCTCTTGCTGTCTCTCTCACACCCATGTGTGCATATGTGTGCGCACGATAGGATCTCATGTTGCCCAGGCTGGTCACGAACTCTTGGACTCAAGTGATCCTTCTGCCTTAGCCTCTTGGGTAGCTGGGACTACAGGCACACACTACTGCACCTGGCTGGTTTTTCTTTTTTTTTGGTAGAGATGGGATCTGGTTCTGTTGACCAGGTTGATCTTGAACTCTTGGCTTCAAGCTGTCTTTCCACCTCTCCCGAAGTGCTGGGATCACAGGTGTAAGCCACTGCATCTGTGGTACTGGGGGTTAGGACTTCCACGTATCTTTTTTGGAGGTCACAATTCAACTCATAGCAGGGGACTGCTCCTTCCTGGACTGACTGGCTTCCTGGTATTTTGGAAAGATGGCAGTGAGACCCAAGAAAGAAAGGCCTGGATGATGTGGCACCCAGTTTGAAAGACCACAGGCTGTGCAGGATCTGAGCAGCCATATCAACAGATCACTGAGGGCCAACCTGTGATGCTTTTTCTGTGCACCACAACCCCAACCCCTAGATGTCCTGACACCCTGGAGATTTAGGACAGTGGCACAAACATGGCACATAGCGGGTGCTTACCTCACAAAGAAGTGAGGTTTACTGTTGAAAGTTCTGAGAGATAATTAAAAAGGTATGTTTCTTGTATACTCAAGCATGTGCAGCAAGATTTCTGCAACAGCACCTCTGACCAGTGCCCCCCCCACTACGCCTGTCATTAGTGCCTGTACCTCTTTTTTCGCTCCCACTCTCAATAAGCCAAATACTGATCATGCCAGCAGTTGCTTCCTAGCACATGTTTATCACTGGCTGCTTGATTTTTCTCCCCTCTAAAGTTCTTTTTGTTCAATATGACCAGTATCAATATTAATAAATGTTATATTAAAGAAGCCTATTGCATTTGTGAAAGAAACAGATGGGTAACTCTCATAAATTACTTGCCTGGTCATTGTATCTTCTTTTTATTTCTCTCCTTCTTTCCCCCCTTTTTTAAAAGTCTTTTATTTGATGTATACTGCAGACAGAAGCAAAGGGAAAAAATACATAGAAAAGAATATGATTTCATAATCATAGAAGGAATTGTGTTCAGAGATAGAGAACATGCAGTAATTTTCTATAGTGAAAAGCAATTTCCTTCAAACATAAGCCATAACTTTTTACCCTGTTCACAGTAATTTTGCAGTTTCCACATTTCCCTGGGAAAATAACCCCCAATTTCCTGACCTTGCTTAAGAAGTTCAGTTTGGGAAACCAGCTCCTGTGTTCATCCCCAGTCATTGGTTTATGGGAGGAAGCTTCATTCTGCAACAAATAAACAGCTGGAGGTGCCTGAGGTCCTGATCTCAAACCCCTTACATGTCTAATTGGCTGTGTGACCTCAGAGAGGAAATAAACGAAGGGCTTCAGTTTTGCTTTACCTCATCAGAAAACACTAAGGTAAAAAATCAAGTATGCATTGTTTTCTTCAGTTGTTCCTTTATCAAATATTGAGTGCCTACTGTATTTGAGTTTATAACTCAGCTGGGAAGACAAGCAAAAATGTGAAATCACAACCTAGATAAATGCTAAGAAAGGGAGGTTAGGAGTGCATACAATGGGAATTTGAGCTAGTTAGGTATTCAGGGAAGACTTCTCTAAGGAAGGACCCTTCATGCTGTCATCTTAAAGACTGAAAGATGGGGTAAAGAGTGGCGAGTGATGGGCTGTAAGGTAGACAGGGCCAGCATGTGCCCACTCAGAGCCTTCCAGACCATGGTAAATGTTTGGTCTTTATTCCAAAGCAGTGACTGGGGAGCATGTTTTAAGCGTGTGTGTGGGAGGGCAGAGGTGTGATTGTTTATCCACATAGAGTCCCTGGTGACATATGTCATGATAAAAAGTGAGTCTCGGCCAGGCACTGTGGCTCATGCCTCTAATCCCAACATGTTGGGAAGCTGAGGCAAGAGAATCTCTTGAGCCCAGGAGTTTCAGACCAGCCTGGCAACATGATGAAACCCTGCCTCTGCAAATAATACAACAATTAGCTGGGAGTGGTGGCATGCGTCTGTTGTTCCAGGTACTCAGGAGGCTGAGGTGCGAGGATTTCTTGAGCCCAGAATGTCAAGGCTGCAGTGAGCAGAGATCATACCACCGCACTCCAGCTTGGGCAACAGAGTGAGACTTGTCTCAAAAAAAAAGAAGAAGAAAGAAAAAAGTGAATCTGTATAGCTCTTTGAGAGTCTAATGTTAAAGACAGTTTTGGTTTATCAGATCCTTGGGTATGTTATTTGGTTCACAATCCATCCACAGAGAACCAGAGCTGAATTGTAATTAGTATATAGGCCATCTCTAGCCACACATTGTAAAGGATGATACAATATTTATTAAAAATATGGATAGACAACTAGATAGTTATGTACATTAGCTGGAAGGATGCATGTCAAAATGTTGTCTCCTGGTTAAGGGATTTGTTGGTGACTTTTGATTTTCTTTTTGGTATATTTTATATTTTTCAAGTTTTCTGGAAGTAATTTTTTTAAGAACTCCCTAAAAATATAACTGAGTGTCAGAATCACCTTCAAGGCACCAGGCATGCATGCCCTTTTTATTTGGGAATTGAATAGTATGGGATCAGGTTACTGTAAGGCAGGGGCTTCAAAAGAATAAAAAACACAGGTGTGCTATAGACCAAATTATGTCTTCCCCAAATTCATGTGTTGATGCCCTAACCCCCAATGTGGCTATATTTGGAGTAAGGAAGTAATTACAGATAAATAACGTCATAAAGGTGGAGCCGTGATGTGATAGGGTTAGTGTCTTTATAAGATACACCAGAGAGCTCTTTCTGTTTCTCCCCACCATGTGAGGATGCATGAGGAGGCACCATCCATGAACCTGAAAGCAGGCCCTCGGTAGAAACCCAATTAGCCAGCACCCTGATCTTGAACTTCCCAGCCTCTAGAACTGTGAGAAATAAATGACTGATTTTTAAGCTGCAGAGTCTAAGGCCTTTTTAAAAAGCAGCCCAACAGACCAAGAGAGATGGTTAAATTCCATGGCCACAGTTTTTTCTGAAAAGACGCCACAGAGAAGAGAAATGTATGCTGCACGTTGTTCAATTTTATTACATTTCATGTTCCTTTTGTGATTAAAAAACAAAAACATGCTACCATCTAACGCCTACCAAAAAATCAACAGATCCTCATAAGAAGCATTTGAAGTATGGGAGCATGTCCAAATGTACATTTATGTGCATGTAATGCTTGGAGAGGCATAAATACTGGCCCCAAATAAAATTTGAGCCAAGTTTTATGCACAGAGACCGAAAGAGGATTTTTGCACTGTGCTGTGTGCTGAAGGGTCTACAGGCTTCTGAGAGTCAGAGAACTTCTTTGTTCTATGAGAAGGGCAACATTACAGGGGCTTCAGAGATGGCAAGAGGCTCTTCCCGAGGCAGAAACTTCCCCGTGGTGCTTTGTGGAGTGTATGGATAGAGGAGCATAGAGGTCAGAGGAAATAGTATATACAAACATCCTGGGGTCAGAAGCAGTGTGAGATATTTGAAAGATTCTAAATTGTCTGATATTGTTGGTGTATTTGTGGGGCATGGGAGCGGGGTGGGGTAGTGAGGAGGGGCGAGAGGATGGCCGGAGTAGAGGGACGTGGAGCACCAAGGAGGTGAGGTTGGAGAGATAAACAGGGGTGGGATCATACAGGGCCTGTATACTGCACTTGGAAGTCCAGACTCTGCTGCGTGGGCAATGGCATTGCAGGTTTGCTGGCAGGTGGCAGAATCAGAGCGGTAAACAGGTCTTCAGATCTTAGCCGTGATTCCTCCATTTCCATCCAACATAGTTCTCTTTATCTATTATGTAACTTCGCAGGGAGGTGTCTGGCCTCAGAAGCCTGGGGTGACTGCCAGATGTGGCGATACACCTGGGTGAGTTTTCTAACCCTCCCCACTACCTTGTCCTCAGGCAGAGCCATAGAGGGGCAGGCCATCTTCTCTTTCCTTTTTAATTCTGTCATTCTCCCACACACCCAGAATCCCTACTGCTCACTTTCCTGAAACCATGCAGCTCCTCTCTGAGTGGCATGCACCAATTTGGGGTTTGCTGGGTAGGAAACTGTACAAACTCTGAGGTGGGCCTGAGGCAAGGTGAAGGGAGGTTGTGTAGAGCACAGCCTGGAGGAGGAGCTGGGATGCCTGTCTCCCTGGAGCCGGTGGAGGATGCTGAAGAATGGCATCTGAAGCTGCCCTGAGAATGTTTGGGGATCATGAGAGGTTTATGAGCTCCACACACCTCCAGTAAAGAGCAACACAGAAGATGGGCTTTTGTGTGTTGGACAACGAGGATGGTGGGAGGCCAGGAGGCTGTTCTGAAGGAGAGCGGTACCCCAAAGACTCATCACATACATTGGAGGTGTAATCTTACCTCCATGTCTCTGTGCCATAGACACCCCCCAACCCTCCAACACACCAGGCATGATCCTATAACCAGCTCCCCGCTTCACCTTCTGATGCCAGACTGGCAGAAGCAGTAATAGGAGGCTGCCCACCATAAGGAATCCATGTGGTGTGAAAAACTCCAGCCCCACTGCTAGGCTATTGGGTGGCTGTGCAAACCAGATAGACACCCCCACCTTGAGCCACTTTGTAGCCAACTGCTGCAAACAACCTGCATCACCACATTTGCCTATCCCCAATGCTCCCCAACTGTGTTAGCCTTACTTTGCAAGTCCTCTGTCCAAAAGAGACCCTCTCAGAGGAGCATCCTGTGGACAGAGAGATCCAAGATTAAAACACATTTTTTAAAGGGCATTGTCAAGACTGCATGGGGAGAAATTGCATGAAAGACAATAAAAGCCCAAATCAAAGATGCAGGTGCCACTGGCTCTCTGTCTCTGTCAGACAGGTATCCAAGCCTCAGAATGAGGCCCTGGATGCGTCCATGGGACACACTCTGTACGTGCCACAGATGGTTCTCACTTCATACATATTTCATCTGTTTGAGTGTATGTGGTTTGGGGCAAATAAAAGCAAAGCGATTTTTGTGTCTCCAGCTCTGTCTTCAATATTTACAGATTGTATTTCCACCAGAGCCTCTGAGATGTAAGTAAATGCAAACGATCCCCGCCAATGAGTGTTTGAGTTCTCTGTGGAGAGGAGGGCTCAAGGTTGTCGATTCCCATTAGCAAATTGGCATCTCATCCTCTCTTCTCCCCAATGGGCCCTCGTATGAAGCTGAAATGCCAAGTTATTTCCCCAGAGAAATGTTTCCCTCACATAGTGTCACACGTCCTCAACTGTAACCGACTATCTCTCTGCCAGCCTCCGTCTACGGTAACTGACATCAGATGAGCACATCACATGCAAAAGTGCTGTTACCATAAATCTTTCAAAAGATTAAAGGGAGGCACAGAATCAGGCACCAAAGCAGGGAATAGACAGTGTGGTGAATGACAAAGACAAAGGCTGTTGTGATTTTCTGTAAGATTAAGAAACTATCAGAAATGACCAGAAGTCCTGTAATCTGCCTGGGCCTATCCCATGCAGACCTGCTGACAGTGCTTATCAGTGCCTTCTGGTCTCCCAGGGAGATTTTTTGAAAAGAAGCTGAATAGAAATAGTCATTGCAAATATCTTTATTTCCAAGTATATCTCCTCTGAACATGTCAGACCTCATTCTGCCACCTCATTCCTTAAAAACCTCTGATGGTTCTCAGTGTTCACAGAAAGAAAAGCACAAATTTTTTAGCATGCAAATCCTTTACCTAACATCTCATCATACTTTCCTGGGCTTCTTATCAGCTGCTCACTTGCGTGTGAATTATATTTGACCACTTGGGACTCTCATGTATTGTAATACCACGTCTTCACTTATGCTGTTCCTCTGTTGGAATGCTGTTCCATGCATTCTGCGCCTGGCCTCCTCTGACCCATTCTTCACATCCAGCCCCCTCTAGGAGAAATCACTGCAGGAGAACTCATGCTTGCCTATGCATGTTACAAAAGTCTTTATTAATTCCTCTATTATAACACCATTAGACAGTATTGCTACTATTTGCCCACCCTTCTCAGTTACAGTCTTGATATCTGACCATATTCGTCGAAGTCCTGGCACGTAGTAGAGGCTGAATGAGCATTTGCTGGGCTGAATGGAATGTAATGTTAAAGAAGAGATGTAATATCAAATCCATAAGTGATTGATAAGACCCAAGAGTATGTTCTGACAAGATTTAGAATAGGCTTATAAAGTGTATTAGTCCGTTTTCACATTGCTAATAAAGACATACCTGAGACTGGGTTATTTATTTATTTATTTATTTTATGTTATTTCCATAGGTTATTGGGGAACAGGTGGCGTTTGGTTACATGAAAAAGTTAGTGGTGATTTGTGAGATTTTGGTGCACCCATCACCCAAGCAGAATGCATTGCACCCTATTTATACTGTTTTATCCCTCACCCCCTTCCTACCCTTTCCCCAAATCCCCAAAGTCCATTGTGTTATTCTTATGTCTTTGGATCCTCACAGCTTAGCTCCCACTTACAAGTGAGAACATATGATGTTTGGTTTTCCATTCCTGAGTTACTTCACTTAGAATAGTAGTCTCCAATCTCATCCAGGTCACTGTGAATGCCATTCATTCATTTCTTTTTATGGTTGAGTAATATTCCATCATATATATACATATATATATGGTGAAATATATATGTGACAGAATATATATGATGGTATATATATGTGCATACACACACACACACACACACACACACACATATATATATATCTCACAGTTTCTTTATCCACTTGTTGACTGATGGGCATTTGGTTTGGCTCCACGTTCTTGCAGTTGCAAGTTGTGCTGCTATAAACATGTGTGTGCAAGTACCTTTTTTGTATAATGACTTCTTTTCTTCCAGGTAGATACCTAGTAGTGGGATTGCTGGATCAAATGGCAGTTCTACTTTTAGTTCTTTAAGGCATCTCCACACTGTTTTCCATACTGGTTGTACTAGTTTACATACCCACCAGCAGTGTAGAAGTGTTTCCTGTTCACCACATCAGTGCCAGCATCTACTATTTTTTCGTTTTTTGATTACAGCCATTCTTGCAGGAGTAAGGTGGGATTGAATTGTGGTTTTGATTTGCATTTCCCTTGTCATTAGTGATGCTGAGCATTTTTTCATGTTTATTGGCCATTTGCATATCTTCTTTTGAGAATTCTCTATTCATGTTCTTAGCCCACTTTTTGATGGGATTATTTGTTTTTTTCTTGCTGATTTATTTGAGTTCCTCGTAGATTCTGGATATTAGTCCTTTGTCAGATGTATAGATTGTGAAGATTTTCTCCCAGTCTGAGGGTTGTCTGTTTACTCTGCTGACTGTTCCTTTTGCTGTGCAAAAGCTCTTTAGTTTAATTAAGTCCCAGCTATTTATCTTTGTTTTTATTGCATTTGCTTTCGGGTTCTTGGTCATGAAATCCTTGCCTCAGCTAATGTCTCGAAGGGGTTTTCCAGTGTTAGCTTCTAGAATTTTTATAATTTCAGTTCTTAGATTTAAGTCCTTAATCCATCTTGAGTTGATTTTTATATAAGGTGAGGGATGAGGATCCAGTTTCATTCTTCTACATGTGGCTAGCCAATTATCCCAGCTCCATTTGTTGAAAATGGTGTCCTTTTCCCACTTTATGTTTTTGTTTACTTTGTCAAAGATCGGTTGGCTGTAAGTAATTGGATTTATTTCTAGGTTTTCTATTCTGTTCCATTGTTCTATGTGCCTATTTTTGTACCAGTACCATGCTGTTTTGGTGATTATGGTTTTATAGTACAGTTTGAAATCAGGTAGTGTGATGCCTCCAGATTTGTTCTTTTTGCTTATTGAGACTGGGTAATTTATAAAGGAAAGAGGTTTAACTGACTCACAGTTTCCACATGGCTGGAGAAGCCTCACAATCATGGCAGAAGGAAAATGAAAAGCAAAGTCACATAAGGACTTGAATTGAGATGATGATGCAGGAAATGAGTATGACCATGAACAATAGGGAAGTAACAAGAAATTGCCAAATTGGGAGGAAAGATGGTGCCTTTGATTGTAGACACAGTTAGTTTGAAGAAGACAGATAGCCAGGTTATTATTTGGCAGTAGGAAAGCAGATTAGTGAAGTGTTAATAGTTAGAAGCACAGGCACTGTGCTTAGGCAAGCTACCTAACTGCCACAAACCTCAATTTCCCCTTCCATAGGGATCTGTGTAAGGATTACTTGAGGTAATGCATGCACAGTATTGAACATAGAGTTTGAGAAACAGGAAGAGTGCTAGATTAGTGGGACTATACATTTTATTGGAGAGAGAGGGCAGAGCCCAGGAATGTGCCTTTTCCATGGTTATCTTCCTTGGCTCAGCAGGTGTTGCCTGGTGATCCCTGGAAATGCTGCCTACAACTTCCATCATACAATTGTCCGATGGATCTTGGGCTTGCCCATTTGAACAGTGCACTTGACTTTTGGCACCTTCACCTCCACAGTCAGGGGAGGAGTCTGGTCTGCCTCATGGTGCAATGGGCATGGGATTTTTGGGCTTCCAGAAAGAGGAAGACACCAGCACCCTTCATTTCAGTCCACTGTGATTACGGAGCTGTTAAAACTTATTCTGTGTATCATCAAATTACACTGTCTTCACGGGGAGTGACTGAATGTTCTATGCAAAGTGAGAATTTGAGAGAGGAGACCCTCAAACCACAACCACTATCATCACCACAAGGTCACAAAAACACTCCCTGTTCTTATCATACAGCAATATTATCTGATGCCAGAGAATTTCATAAACAAACTTGAATGGGCAATAAAAAGAAGCCCCCACACTAGGCAGGCAATCAAATTTCTACATCTTAAAAGCCCCAATGAATTACATACAGAGTAACCAGGTTTGTCCTCATAAAAGTCATTCTGCTATCCTCAAATTCATCATAAAAAGATCTATATTAAAAATCACATGATGATGTCCATAAAAGATTGAAGAAAAAAAAAATGCAATATTGATTCTCCCAGGGCCTAAGGCAACCCTGTCTTCAAGGCAGAGTTTCCATGAATGTCAGCATAAGTAAGGGTCTCCATCAATTAGTTATTTAATAAAACTGAGGAGTAGCTGAAACCATATACTTGTATATATGTTTAACTCTTTGGAAGCTGAAGAATGATCAGAAAACATAGGTGAAAGTTTTACTATTCTGTTAATACTGTCTTAATTTTGGTCCACCCCAACCCCAAACAGGTCTTACAGGATTAAAGTCTTACTAGCCTAAATATTTATTTTATCCACACAGGCTTGGGTTATTTTTTCAAAATAAGACATTAGCTGTCTTGGACATTTCTTATTGCCACAATCAGCTGGTTTTCCCTCTTGCTTTCTCTGTTTGTTCCCTTCCTTAAAGCCAAAGAGTTTGAATTTCCTTCCCCAGACCTGGGAGAGGTCTTGTACACTGGTAAATTGACACTGAACATGAAAGACATGAAAGCTACCTTAATGGCCTCAACATGCCGACCTTAAGAAGAGCTGCTGGGAAAGCTGTGGCGCACCCTGTCTGTCACTGGCAGGAGTGGCCTCATGGGATATGGTTTCCAGGCTAATGCAAACAAGCATGGTAGAAATGATGACACCATGGGGCCTGAGCAAAAGCCTCAGCCTTATGGAATATTCCTTGTGGCACATGAGCCAGAACGTGATATTTCATGGCAGGTGAAGACATTGGGGCCTAAAGACTTACAATGATCTGTCAAATATCAAAGCTCAACTTCTTAAAGGCTTCATTCTGTAATCTATAAAAGGGGGGCAACAAAATTAGGATGAAATGAGATAACCTGGAAAGCTATGGACTTCTTTCCACGTTCAATTGTTGCCTAGCCCTGCCTGCCTCTCTGAGCAGTGGTGAAGACACATTTCTATCCCAGTCCCATCCTCTCCTCTCCTGAGTCTTTCAGTGCTGCTCACCACCTCTCCTGCACCTCCTCTCACTTCTCCTCCAAGAAGCTGCAATGAGGAAGATGTCCATGTGGCAGAGTTTGGGTGGAGACTCACTGTTCTGGTGGCCAATGAGACTAGACTGAACCCTCTGGCCCCTGCCAGGGCCTCTCTATTATCATGGGAGCGCTGGGCTACCTGCTCAAAGAGGATGGCATGCAGGGGAGGAAGGAGGCAGGGCCGTGCCTGGACACCCTCTCAGGGCTCACCTGGAGGAGAAGGCCTCCTCAGCGTTCCCCTCCCCACCACCCTTCTTTGTTTTACACTCTCTCTTAAAACCAGAAGCCCTCCATCTTTCTTCCTCAAGCAGGGGAAGTAGCCTGGCAAGGATAAGAATGAGGTTCTGAGTCAGGGGAGACTGAGAGCAGTGGAGGGAGGATGACAGGTTTATTCCATCAATGTTGGGGGCTGACTCTATGAAGAGGAGGCCTGTGCCTCAGAGCCACGGGTAAGGTGATTTATAGAAACTTTGGTTTCTATAAATGAGGTGGGGTTTCTGGAGTGGCTCATGTGTGCCACAGATCAAAGCTCACACAATTGCCACCACCTCCTGACTGACCCTTGACCTCTGGTTTGCAAGGCCAGGACAGCCTCCCCCTCCTTCCTGACCAGCAGCAGGGACACTCCCTGAGGGCTGGTGCCTCCACACTGGTGACAGCCTCATCTCCAGCCTGCAGGAGCAGGGAGGTTTTTCAGTAATGAGAAACGTTCACATACCCTAAGTCCCAGGGGACAAGGTGGGAGACCCCTCTCTTGAGGTCTATCTTAGTTTGTGACGATAACTCAGATCCAGGGGGAGAAACAGATTGGTCACTTCATCCCTATCCTTACCTTGGCATGGGAAACCACTACTCACAGTGCCCAACATTGGCCTGGGCATGCCTCACCCCTGTCCCAGCTGTCTCAGGCCATATCCTCTTGATCATGCACTGGCAGACCCTCCCCTCCAAGTATGTCTTTTTTTTAGTTTTTAATTTTATTAGTTTTGAATCCCCCAAATGGTCTTTATCCTCCAAGTATGTCTGTCAAGTGCTGCCACCCAGCCTCTGTTGGGGAAGTGACAAACAGTAAGTTTCTGCCTTGTGACTTGCCTAAAGGGCCATAAGCAACTCCATCATGCTTGGGTTAGGCTGAGTGGAAACAGAACAAAATATTGGGGTTTGGTGTTACTGAAGAAAATCTATGTCCTGGAGCTGATGTATCTTGTCTGACTACTTTCCCAGAGGGTCTTTCTGGGTGTCATCAGTGGGACCTGGGCTTCCGAAAATGGGTGGGGAGAAACTCATATTTTGTCCTTGTCATTTTTCCCCAGAGTTATTGTCACCCAGACAGACTAGAATGAAGAGAGAAGGCAAGACAAAGAGAGAAAATTAGTGTGGGCCATGAGGCAGCAGTTTATCATTCCTGGGGCATAGGATGGGGCCTTCTTCGTCTCCTGTCTCTGGGATGCCCTCTGCATCTCTATCTCCATTCTCTCTGGCTTCTGACCTTTTCAACCTACACAAGGATGCTCTAAAGTTAAGAAAACAAGGGAAACAAGGGAAGGAGATAAGTAAAGAAAAAACTACATCCATAAAAGAACTGTCATTCTGGGATCTGAAGAGAGAGTGTTAAGACATCCCTAGTAATTAAACTTATTTTGACTGGAATTTATTTATTTATGTATCCACTTCTTACGATGTTAATTATCAGCTTCCAACAAAAGACGCAGATATAAGAAAATTAAATAATTTAATAAGAATTAAGTGTGAATCTAATATGTACAAAGTACTGGGTTGCATGGAGTTCAGCTTTGTGCAGAGAGCAGGAGCTTTGGAATACCTTTTAGCTGCGTAACTTGAGACAGTTAATCTTTGAGCTTCAATTCCTCTTCTGTAAAACGGAGTTAATAATTGTAGAACATACCTCGCAGACTTGTGTTATGGGTTTAAATAATATATGTTGAAGGGGCTTAACAGTCTCTGACGATTCAGTGAGCACTTAATACACAGTAACTATTGCTGTGATTATTCATTTCTGTGCTAAGAAAGAAAATGATGGTGGGGACATTGTCCCTGTTTGAAGGAGACAGAGAGGTAGGGAAGGACTTGATGTGTTTGGGGACGAGTACACAGGTTGCTAAGTGACTAGTGCGTACACAAGGGGAAAAAGGAAGCCAGGCTGCAGAAGCCTTAACTACGAATTTATCCTATGGGCAATGAGAAGCCACTTGGCAATCGAAAAAGACCACTCTGGTGGAGGATGGATCGAAGTAGGAAGAGATGGGAGCCAGGAAACAGTCATGGGCCTATTGAAAGACGTGAGGTAGAGAGAGAGAAATAACCTTCACTGGGGCCTTGGAGTGGAGAGGGAGAGCGGGGCAGATTCCGAGGCCTCTGGCTTGTGTTACTTGGGTGGTTCCACTAGAATGCCAGCTCCATCAGGGCAGGGGACTTGTTTTGCATGTTGATGCAGCTCCAGCACCTAGAACAGTGCCTGGCACATAGTAAGAGCCCCATAAATATTTGTTGAACAAATGGATGGTGGTGAACCGACACTAGGAAGGAAATAATACAGAACAGCAAATCTGGGGATGAAGATAATACTTCTATTCTAGATATGCTGAATGTAAGCAGCCTAGGGGATATTCAAGTGAAAATGTCTCATGTGGAACATGGAAATTTGGGCCTGATACTCAGGACAGAACTTTGGGCTGGAGTAGAATTTTGACCATGTTGGTTTATAAGATGGCTGAAATCATGAGATGGTTCAGATCAACCTGTGAAATTGTGGAACAAGAGAGGAAAAGGTCGAAAATAGAGACAGGTGAAAATCCACATTTGTGGTGGGAGGCACAGATTTAAGAAGATGAGCCAAGAGATGGAGAGAAGATAAAGAGCAGTTAAGACAGTAGCACGGCCGGGTGCAGTGGCTCATGCCTGTAATCCCAGCACTTTGGGAGGCCGAGGCAGGTGATCACCTGAGGTCAGGAGTTTGAGACCAGCCTGGCCAACATGGAGAAACCCCGTCTCTACTAAAAGTACAAAATTTAGGCAGGTGTGGTGGTGGGCGCCTGTAATCCAAGCTACTTGGGAGGCTGAGGCAGAAGAATCACTTGAACCTGGGAGAAGGAGGTTGCAGTGAGCCAGGATCACACCACTGCACTCCAGCCTGGGTAACAGAGTGAGACTGTCTCAAAAAAAAAAGAAAAGAAAAAAAGACAGTTGCAGACAAGCTCTGCAAGGTAACTTCAAAAAAGCAGTAACATGACCAGCTGCTGCAGAGGACTTAAGTAGACAGAGCATCACAAAGGCCTACTTAACGTGGCAGCGAGCATCATGAGAGAGCCTGGAGAACAGTAGGGATGAAAACTTTCTTGCAACCCCCATCCCCTTCCATCAGAATGGCTTTCTCACTATTTTTCACTTTCTTATCCAAATAATTAGCAAATAATCACAAATAATTCTAATTAAATGCAAACTCAAATAGGCACATTTATGCAATACTGAGCAGTGACTTCTTCCTCAATTTTTCATGCTTACAATAGTGTCACCAATTTAAACATCAGGTTAAAAAACAGAAATGTTCAGGTTCTAATGATACCATTCCCTTTCCTGCTTTGCTTCCATGTGATATTTTAGGTTATTCTTGTAGCTATTAATAGTGCTCTGATCCACACAATTTGGGAGCAGAATGTCGCCTCAGAGGACTTTAGATTGGGTGTGCACTTGCCTCTATTTCTATGAAAATTTCATGTTTCTTAAATGTCATTTTTTGAACTTTAGATATGCGAACTTAATGTGAGGCTCCAAAACACAATGATTTCTTTTTACAGCCATGATAGATTTGTTTAAATTATTGGTCAGCTCTGACAGTTGTATTAAAATCTTTAAAAAAAAAAAAAGATAGAAACCAGAACATGCTATCTAAAGTATACATCCTCTCCTGTTGTTTTGGAAAGCCAGTGGCACATACTTCATATGCAAGACCCTCATTCTTGGGACCATTACATATGGATCGTCAAGTGCTGGTTATGCATTTTTATATAAACTCGATCTTCCATAGCTCAGCTGCTTTGCCGAGGCACAGTCCTGAGGAAGGTTGCTCGGATTCTCAGTTCAGCATAACATTTGAGTGATACAGCACAGTATTCCTGTTCATATAAATATTTTAGGTTGAAAAAACCCCTTTTGTTATTTTTCTCTCTGCCTAAGAAATACTTTCATGAACTCTTCCCATAACAGAGCAGTTCGCTGACTTCAGTAACCCTGCAGATAGACAAGGAAATAGCCTCTTGGCACTGCTGATTTTCCACAACTAAAACATTGAGAGAATATGCAGAACCACACCACTTTTAGGTGAATAGAGAGTTCCTTATTTTCTTTAAACTCTACATCCTTTCTCCTTCCCAGTTGTGGATGTGGGAAAAATTAACACTGGAGTTAATAAGGAAGAAGGTATACGATCACACTATTAACCTCAGAGGGCCTACTTTGGAAGTTTCCAATTTCCTTTCCATTTGTGGTTGGAGTGTGACCTGTAATCTGGATTTTCATCCAAGAATTACTTCTATGAAGGTGTCTGTGACTAATTCCAGCCACAAGTTCTCTTCTCTTCCTTCCTTGTCTTCCTTTCTGCAGTGTGTGTGTGTGTGTGTGTGTGTGTGTGTGAGAGAGAGAGAGAGAGAGCGCGCCAGAGAAAAAGAGAGAAAGATTTATCTTTTTCCTTTATCCTCCTATGTTTTCTATTTGCTCGTTCATGTTTTGTCTCCCCTCATTTCTCTTGCTAACTTATAGAATACTACAGAACAAGGATTATATTTTTTTCTTTTGTTTTTCATTTCAAAGTACCTAGCCAGAGATAGAGTATCTAGGCATAAAAGAAGTGTTTAATCAGCACTCATGGATGAATTATGTGAGGACAAAAAACTAGATGTTGGGATCTGCTGTTGTACCCTTTCATCCTGAATAACGCATTTTGCTCTGCAATTATCACCCCAACTTTCACTGGCGATCCATGAACTCACCAAAAATTTAGTGTGTGTTTGTGTGTGTGAGAAAATATGTGTGGGTGTATGGTGTGTGCATGTGCCCAGTCTGCAGCCTGCATCAGATTCAAAGGGATTCAATCCTCAAGAGCTCAGGGAAGGAGATCTTTCCTTCCCCTTGGTGCTGGCAGATGAAAAGTACAAGGACTCAGCACTTTTTTCGAACCAGTCAAGGTCTTGCAGACATGAGGAAATGTATATTAGAAGTTTTAGAGGCCAGGTGTGGTGGCTCACACCTGTAATCCAAGCACTTTGGGAGGCTGAGTTGGGAGGATTGCTTCAGGCCAGGAGTTTGAGACCATCTTGGGCAACATAGCCAGACCTGGTCTCTACAAAAAATAAAAAAAAAATTAGCTAGGTGTCGTGGTGCACACCTGTAGTCCCAATTACTAGGGAGGCTGAGGAGGGAGGATCATTTGAGCCCAGGAATTTGACCTTTCAGTGAGCAATGATTGCACCACTTCACTACAGCCTGGGCTACAAAGTGAGACCATGCCTCACAAACAAACAAGCAAATGAACAAAAGCCTTAGGGATGAGATGGGATGGGATAAGGAGGACTCTGAGTTGGCCAAAGATCAAAAGATCAAAGTCCAATTTCACTTGAAGACTCTGAGGCCTAGTTACACACAGAGAACCTCTGTTGTTATCAAATACAACACAAGCCTGCAGTGTGTTCGGCATTGGTCTTCCTCCAGGACTTTGCCTCTAACGGCTATTTCAGTTCTGAGTCCTGACAACAATGATTTCTTTAATATATTCTGGCCATTAATGGCTGACAGGGAGGCAAACACTTAGTAATCAACATTATAGAGTAAGAAGAAGAGGAGCTGGAAGCAGAGGAGAAGAAAGAGAAAGATTTAAGAGAATAAAGACAGTAGAAAATGAAACTGGCTCTGAAGTATATTAATACAAAAGATTATGGCAATTGAATGGAAAGGCTCCTAAGGTTTCATAAAGGGAAAATTGTTCACTAAACTGGAAATAGAAAAGAAAGAGTAATTTTAAGTGCATGTTTCAGATAAATTATCTTAGTTCATTTAGTACCAATATTTCTAATGAACACTTAGGGCTGATATGAATCACTTCTCTGCTGACTCCATTAGGAAACCTATTGGGTGTGCAATTTGAGTGGGATTACAGAGAAAGATGTTGAGAGATCTGTGATTTAGAAGGTGGGCAGCTCTTCTCTGATAGGTTTGAGTGTCCTCTAGCTCCATGAAGAGAGGGCCTGAGAAGCTCAGCTGCAGAGGCAGCCTCTGGTTAAGAGAGGTGGCACTGGGTCCTTCAGAGAATGGCTGGCTCAGAGGAAATTTACACTGGTGATTCACTCATTGCCATGGTAACCACTTGAATGCAGAGGAGTGCATTTGTTCATTTTTACAATTATTCTATTATTTATACTGAGGCGTCTTTGAGAGGATGATATATATCTGGGGAGGAGTCAGGAAAGCTACCCCTTGGACAAAAGAGACAATTAACCACAAGATGCCCCTAATTGGAAATACATGTTAGCTAATCACCAGGGGCACAGTCTCTTTCCACCTGGCCCTGAGGGAAATCTTCAAGATCCAAGAAGATGTCCTGCTAGCCACAGAATAGGGAAATGGGCAAGTCTCACTTATCAAACTCAATTCTCAGGAGTAGAATGACATTTCTTCTTCTTTACCAGATCTTTTTCTTTTTGATTCAGGGTTTTCTCATAGTGCATGGTTTTTTATACTTAAACACCTAAAATATGCCACTACATGCAAAAGTAAGATGGCTTTTTAAAAACTCACCTGAGAAAACGTCTTGTTTGACCCTGAAGACATAATGGAAAAGTGAGGCTTAAAATGTAATCAATTTTGGTTTTTACAAATCTAGCAAAATAAATGAATAAATGAACGTGGTGGTACATACCTGTAGTCCCATTTACTAGGGAGGTTGAGGAGGCAGGATCAGTTGAGCCCAGGAATTTGATCTTGCATTGAGCAATGATTGCACCACTGCACTCTAGCCTGGGCTACAGAGTGAGACCCTGTCTCACAAACAAACAAGCAATCAAACAAAAGCCTTAGGGATGAGATGGGATGGATGAGGAGGGCGCATAAGCAGGGAAATAAACAAATAATCTTCCCAAACATTTAATACTTAGTGTAGATATTTTGATATACTCCACATTTTTGTTGCCTTGATTGTAAGGATTTAGAGTAAAAGGTATAGGAATGGGGGAAATTCCCAGGGAGAAATAGAAAGTGAGAGAAGGTTCCAATCAAGTGAGCAGAGATATATTGTCAAGAATAGTTTTCTAAGAGAATTGATTATTACATAATTATATATAATCAGTATGCATAACTGCATATGTAATAATTTAACACATATGTAAAAGGTATTGCATATATAATACATAGGTACTGGGACTAATTTAAACATTTCAAAATGCAAGATATGGTTTATACAAGCAATGGAATACCTGAAGCTATAGCTGGTAAGAATGATGATGGAGGTAAAATTTGTCTACATGAAGTGGGGGTGCAGTGATTCACATTTGTAATCCCAGTACTTTGGGAGACTGAGGCAGAGAACCACTTGAGCCCAGGAATTCAAGACTGGCCTGGGTAACATGGCAAAATTCTGTCTCTACAAAAAATTAGACAGATGTGGTAGCATGTGCCTGTAGTCCCAGTTACTTGGGAGGCTGAGGTGGAAGGATCACCTGAGCCTGCAGTGAGCTGTGATTAAGCCATTGGGCGACAAAGTGAGACCTTGTCTCAAAAAGAAAAAATTTTTGTTTGCATGAAATAATGCCTATGACGTACTGAGGTTTTAAAAAGTAAGAAACGAGGGGTGAAAAGAGCAGATTATAAAGAATATGTATCTTATAATCACATTTTGCTTTAAAATATTCCATTTCTTTATATATATCTATATGTCTATCTATGTTTGTACTTACAAAGAAGGAAAACCTGGAAGTAGAGTCACCAAAGGGTTAATAATCATCTCTGGTGATGGGATGGTGAGTAATTTTTCCGTTTTTCTGCCTTCATAGACTATGAGCAGAATAGTTATATGATCATAGTTGTATTCTATCTATAATTTATTAATCATCTATTATGTGTCAAACACTTTATTATGTTCTGTTCTCCTAGAGCTTGTGTTTTATGACTGGATATATCAGCCGGCATTCTTGGTTGCAAACAACAGAAACCATGCTGCCTAATTTAACTAGAATGTGATTTATTAAAGTATGGTTCTCTCCGGAATTGTTCCCCAGAATTGTTGGGAGAGTTGGAGAAATAGATTCAAGGCTAAACTTTCCAGAGCAACGCCCCAAATCACAAAGCAGAACTGACCTGATGAGGCAGCCACCTTCATTGCTACTGCCGCTGCCAAGCAGGAAATGAAAGGAATTGACTAGTGTAGCTCCTACTGCTCCAGCACCAGTGCTACTTCTGAGCCAAGAACTTGTATTTGTAGCCCCCGCCGCTCCTGAAAGCTGAGCTCATCGGCTGCTACCTGCATTCGCAAAGATGGAGGCTGCATGCACATGTGGGATCCTGTGTGCAGACAGTCAAATGGTCGCCAGAACCTGGGTCACATGCCTGCCTCCTAGCTGCCGAAGCGGCTGGGAATTTGGGCTCTGAATTCTGCACTGATGAGGCTGAATTCATAATGTGGGAATTTCCCTCATCAGAGAAGCCTATTTAAATGATAAGTGGCCAGGCGCGGTGGCTCACGCCTGGAATCCCAGCACTTTGGGAGGCCGAGGCGGGTGGATCACGAGGTCAGGAGTTCGAGACCAGCCTGACGAAAATGGTGAAAGTCCGTCTCTACTGAAAAAAAAAAAATAGCTGGGCGTGGTGGCAGGCTCTTGTAATTCCAGCTACTCAGGAGGCTGAGGCAGGATAATTGCTTGAATCCAGGAGGCAGAGATTGCAGTGAGCTGAGATCGAGCCACTGCACTCCAGCCTGGGCGACAGAGAGAGACCGTCTCTCAAAAAAAAAGGATAAGTGACAACAAGGATCTGACAAAAGTGCTTGTAGGTTATTGATAGTAGTGAGAACTTGTTTTGAATACATGTAAAGGAAACCCAATACAAAGTAGGTTAAGGAAAAGAGGGAATTAATGGGCTCACAAAACCAAAATGTCCAGGTTCACACTGGCTCCTGCCATAACTGGATCCAGGGACTCAAATGATGTCATTAGGTATCAATCTCTTTCCGTCTTCAGGTTATTTTATGTGGATAGCATAATGGCCCCTTGGCAGCCTCACACACCAATACAATTTCATTAGCAGAAACAGAGAATTTCCCCAGGGCTCAGACAAAGAAAGCATCCATAAAGGGGCTTTGATTGGTTCAGTGTGGTCACGTGACTATCCTTGAACCAATCATGTACTGGGGGACCTGGGTCACATTCCTGGGGTGTGATGGTGTCAACTCCACTTCTGAAATATGGAATTGGTTCCCCACAGCAAAAAAAAAAAGACATATCCTGGCTCCACCACATACTAATTGTATCATCTTGGACAGGTCACAATTTCTCAGCCTCAGTTTTCTCATCAATAAAATGGGAATAATAAGGGTGTGGCTTCACAGGGTTGTTAAAACAAGGTTAATGTAAGAATTTATATTTGTAAAGCACAGAAAAAAAATCTGTCATGTAATTAGTGGTATATAAGTGTTTACTACTATAATTATATTCTGTTAGTCAGAAGAAAGGAGAAGAAATGACAGGCAAGGGAAACACATTTCTACTTCACCCTAGATCAGGCAGTTGAAAATGTGAGTCTGGAATTTTAAAAGAGGTTTTGGCTAGAGTCTGTGGAATGAATAAGAGAGTAAAGTATATGACCTCTCAAGGGAGAAAGTGTGAAGATGGAAGAAGATGAATAGGGTGGAACATAACTAACTCCATAAGTAGATGAAATTTACAATACTGATGTTTTTCACATCATACCCCATTCAATGGAAATTCAACTTGCCAGTTTTAAACATGCTCTTTTTACTGTGTCACATTCCCACCATGAATCTAAGTCCTTTCTTGAGATTCTTCTGAACTCTATAAACTTTAAGGATTAAAAAAAAAAAAAAAAAACAGATTATTTGACCACATTGAAATTAAATATTTCAGTTCAAATAGAACAAACTATAATAAAGTTAACAGATGGGTGACAGACTGGAAATAAATGTAATACGTGATTAATTGATTGGGATTAGTATCTAGAATGTGAGGAACTCCAAAAATATAAAAAGTAAAGGATGTGAATAGGAATACAGAATTATCGATCCCTTATCACAGAGATACCCACAAAGAGGCCCATAATGCAATCTTTACATGGATATTTCTAAAAGCGATGTAATAGCACAAATTTGTGCACAACCTAGATATTCATCAGTAAGGTTATAGATACTGTAAAATACTGCACAGTGAGGAAAATCTTTGAACTAGATGTACAAATAGCAACATGAACGGATCCTAAAACCACAGTGTTAGGTTAAAAAAAAAAAAGACCTTGAAGTCAATGTCTTGGTAAATTAGAAATACAATATACATAAAATAACACAGTGGATTTAACAGGGATACAAGCATGTTTAAAAATATAAGTATATTAGAGTAGATGACTTTTGGGGAAGAAAGGAGAGAACTGAAAAGAGGAATAAATGGAAAAAGTCTTCCTTTCCATTATCTCCTCAGACAGTGTACATGTGAGGATTTGTCAGATCTAGATATATCTAAAGGCTGAAAATTTGGGTGAAGTAATGTTTTTGGTTTTTTTAGTAGTGAATATGTGTGAAACCTGGAAACTCTTTCACATTTTGTATGCAATTAATTAGCACATCCCTTTTTTCTTCCTTCAAATTATATGCAAAATCTACCTATGCCTTTCCACCACCATTGCTACCACCTTGGTTCAATTGGTGGTCTTCTGTTGCTTTGTCTAAGGTAATTATCTCCTAAGAAGTTTTCTTACCAAGATGCACCACCAGCTCTCCCATTCCTAAACAAATTGCCAAACCGACGCCAAAGTAATCTTTTAAAGATCTAGTTTGGATTATATCATTGTCTCATCTAAAAAGCCACCAGTGGTTTTCCATCTAACAGAATAAAACTCTCGAAGACGTATATCTCCAAGATGCTACATGATCTGTCACTGCCCCATCTCTCCAGTACACTTCTTAAGACCTCAGATCCCACCTCAGGGGCTTTGCCCTTGCCATTTCTTCTGTCTGGAACCTTAATCCCTTCTTAGGTGTCTTCTCATCAGAGAAGACTTCCCGGAACACTCTCTAAAACAGTGAAGGTGTTCAGGAAATGCCACCCCCAAATATTCCACTTTGGACTTCAAACTCAAGGTACTTGGGGAACAGCAAATGCCCTGAGGGGCTTTTCTCTGAATTTTATCCACCTAAAGACAGATCCTTCAAAAAGATCTCAATTGTCATGAGTCCCCTCCCCGGGAATCTCATCAACCAGGGAAGATTCAACTTGCCTCCCAGGAGACTTCATCCAGACAGACTTCACCTAGACAGACTTCATCACAAGATACCACCTGTTCTTCAGAAGGCCTATTCATCTTTTTCAGAAATTATTTCCTCTCCCCTAAGTTGCCTACATCCCCAACCTCTCTCCCCTGTGAAGAGGGTATGTAAGCATCTACATCTTAGTGGGTTGACAGATATTCATTTTTTCCCCCTGTGATGTCCCCATGCATATGATACATCTTTATTCCTTTTTCCTGCTAATCTGCCTACTGTCAATTTATTTCAGACTCAATTACGAAACTCTTAAAGTGTAGAGGGAAAGTTTTCCCTTCCTTAAGACAGAAAATCCCCTTTTCTCCACCCAGATTTATTCCTCTTTATCTTATTTTATTTTTCTTCACGACATTTATTTGTTACCAGTTACCTCTATCCCATTAGAAAGTAAGTACCTTCAGGATAGGGGTGATGTTTTGGTGTCTATTCAATTTTTCAGTGCACTCAATAATAGTAGTTGAGAGGATAAAACAATGAATGAATGAATTAATTAAACAAGGGGAAAGAGACATAAGACAGGCAGACAGAGAAAGAAGAGAGGAACACTCTGGTGGACCCACTATGCTCGAAGGTTTTTCTTTGAAGTAGAAATGATTCTTGTGACAAATCTTTCATCCTTCTTCCCTTGCAGACTTCCTCCCTGGCTTTCTTTCAGGTTTGATGATTGACCAAGTAGCAGCTGTAATATGGGATGGAGGCGTAGTCTGACTCTGCTCAGAGAGGGCCACCTCCCTGTGATATGGGTGACATTTTGATTTATTCCTCTGTAAGTCATTTTTTTCTGTACATGTTCACTCTTACATGCTCATATCTACCTTAGAAAAAAGAAAAATGGGATTAAAAAATGATACTTTATTAGATTGGCATTTTCCTCTGTCATATTCTTCCCCCAAACACATAACTTGAGTGTAATTGTGAGAAAAAATGTTAGACAAATTCCAACTGAGGGATGCTCTGCAAAATACCAGTAGTCTTTAAAACTATCGAGGTCATGAGAAACAGGGAAAGTCTAAGAAACGTCACAATCTAGAGCAGCCTAAAGAGACATGAGCTTTAAATGTAACACGAGATGCTGGATGGGATCCTTGAACAGAAAAAGGATATTAATGGAAGAATGAGAACATTTGAAAAAGTGAGGACTTTAGTTAATGACACAGCGATTTTGGTTCACCAATCATAAGAAATGTACCACACTAACATACAGTGCTAATAATAGGGAAACTGTAGGGTGGGGGGCAGTATATGGGAACTCTCTCTACAACATCTTCACAATATTACTGTACATCTAATGATGTTCTAAAATAAAAAGGTTATTTTAAAGAGTTGTTTTTGAAATGATAGTCCTCAAATTTATTAGTGCCGTACACGGGGGGTTGGGGGAAGGATTGCTTCTGGAGGTATGTCGGGCTTAGTAGAACATTTCATCACAATTCAGTACCCGCCTTTCCTTTCCTGTTACTGATGAGTGAGGCAGGTAGATAAAGCTTGTCGTTTCTCATGAAGGAAATCCCTGAGTTGTTTAATTAGCTCTGTATCAGATATAGCCTGAGGATTTACATGTTTTGCCATGTTTAGGTTTCAGCTTGGAACTCAATCCTGTTATTTTAAGATTTTTGGCCATTAACTGCAGGGGGGAAGCACGAAAAACACCTCTGTTTTTATAACAGTACGTGTCTTAACAAAAATAATTTACATGAACACGAGCCAAGGGACAAGTCTTGGAAGTCAGCAGTCCTGTGCAGAGACATGTCTGCGTGGCATTTCCTTATTTTAAGAAAATCTTTTTACGTAGCCTATTTAAAGAAGGATAGTTTCCCTCTCATTTCTTCCTCTAAAAAATAATATACTTGAACACTGGGTCAGGTCTATTTTTAAGGGGCCACTGATAGAAATGAATTGCTTTTGGGTTTCAACTCTGAGTTCTGCCTTCCCCAAATTCTTCTCCAGCCCACATGCTTTTTTTTTTCTTTCCCCCTAGGTGGGTAAAGTCTATTCGGCTTTTCAAGTATTCTCTATTTAAGAACGCAGGTACCTTTAGGTAGCTTCAAGAGTTATTAATAAAATAATAATTAAAATAAGCCAGACAATTTACATGTGAAAAAATGGAAGCCAGGATGCCTAATTTTTAAGGAGGTCATGAGGGTACAGGGAAAATTGCATAAATTCAAGAAAAAGGAGCGCGAATTAAGGCTAATGGAAAATGGCTGCTTATTATGAAAAACAAATGGGAAGATGTATTGCTTGAGAGTAAGAATTTCAAGAAGTGAGAAAATTGACTTATTGGGAGGAGTTGCAGATTTACATTGCAAGAGGAAAATATACAGGAATTGCAAAAATTAAGTCTATTTTGTAATAAGTCTACCACGAGATATAGTAAATAAGGTGTGTGTATATATTCTCTAAGTATATGTTCTCTATAAACACATATATATTCTACATACACATTGCATGTTAGATCATACTGGGTGCTAGATCTCTTTCTCGTGAAAGCATAAAACAAATGTTATAAATGAAACACCTCTGCACTCATCACACAATTTAAGTGAGAGAATATTTCAATATATTTGAATCCTGTGTATTCCTCCTTAATCACATCCCTCATCCTTTCACCGGTGGTAATCATTATTCTAAATTTTATAGTTATTTGTTCCTGTTTTCTTTACAGCTATTACCACACAAAAATATATCTCTGAACAATATATTTTCAGTTTTGTTTGTTTTTGAATTTATATAAATGGAACTAGACTGAATAACTATTTCTGTGACTTTTTGAAACTCAAGGGTATAAGCATTTATTTTATATGTTATATTATGATAAGATGCTTTAAAATGTTCACGTTTATGGCTTTTAAAAATGATCTTATTAACAGTTCCACATTTAGTTACTTAGTAATTAGAACAGATGGCCTATATAATACTCATTTTTTGAAACTGTTGATATGTTCTTAATGGTCTTTTATGGAGCTAATATTCATACACGTTCCCTGAGAGATTGAAAAGAATTTGAATTCTTGAAATATTGAATGCAGTGCTGTATATAGGTCCATTAGATCATGCTTGTTGATTATGTTACTAAAATGCTATATAGACTTTCTAAACTTTCCCGTCTGCCTGATCTATCAACCATTGAAATAGGTATGTAAAACTTTTCCGATATGGTTGTTTTATCATTTTCTTCTTGTAGTTCTATCAATTTCTGTTTTTTACATTTTAAAGCTGTATTATTAGGTGCATATAAGTTTAGAAGCATTGTCTTTTCTTAATTAAATTATACTTTATTATCATGTAATGGATCATTTTTTTCCGCCAGTAATAAATTTTGCTTTAAAGGCTACTTTATGGAATTAATGAAACTAAACTAGATTTATTTATTTGTTTGAGACAGGGTCTTGCTCTGTCGCCCCAGGCTGGAGTGCAGTGGCATGATCTCAGCTCACTGCAACCTCTGCCTCCCGGGTTCAAGCAATTCTCCTGTCTCAGCCTCCTGAGTAGCTGGGATTTCAGGCACAAGCTACCATGCCTGGCTAGTTTTCGTATTTTTAGTAGAGATGGCGTTTCACTATGTTGGTCAGGCTGGTCTCTAACTCCTGACCTCATGATCCACCTGTCTTGGCCACCCAAAGTGCAGGGATTACAGGTGTGAGCCACTGTGCACGGCCACTAAACCAGATTTTCTTTTTTTTTGAGACAGAGTCTTGCTCTGTTGCCCAGGCTGGAGTGCAGTAGCACCATCTCGGCTCACTGCAAGCTCTGCCTCCTGGGTTCACGCCATTTTCCTGCCTCAGCCTCCCAAGTGGCTGGACTACAGGCACCCACCGCCACCCCTGGCTAATTTTTTGTATTTTTTAAAAATAGAGACAGAGGTTCACCATGTTAGCCAGGATGATCTCGATCTCCTGACCTCGTGATCTGCCCACCTCAGCCTCCCAGAGTGCTGGGATTACAGGCGTGAGCCACAGCGCTCGGCCTAAACCAGATTTTTAAAAGTTAATATTTAACTAGACTATTTTTTTATCTTTTTACCTTTAGCATTTCTCTTTTGTTATGTTCTAAATATGTCTCTGTGAACACCCTAAGATACATCTTATTTTTAAAGTTAATCGGATCATCTTTGCCTTTTAACTAGAATGTATAATTTATTAATATTTAATATAATTACTTTTATTTTGAAACGTATTACTACCACTATATTGTGTGCTTTCTGTAGGTTCTGCTTTTTCTTTTTTTTTTTTCTTCCCTCTTGCCCTCTTTTGAATTAATTGAGTTGCCTTTTTTTTTTTCAATTTTCCCCTATTCTAGTTGGAAATATATGTTTTATTTTAGGATTATTCCAAAGTTTGTTGTTGTCAACTTAACAATATTGAAACTAACTCAATATCTTTATCTCCTCCAAAAAAAAAAGAAAAGACCTTAGAATGCTTTAAGCCCATTTGCCCTTCTGACATAAATGGTGGTACTAGCCAGGGTTCTCCAGAGAAGCAGAGCTAGTAGACTATTTAGATCTCGATTTAGATCTAGATTTATAGATAAATAGATGAGACAGGATTTATTATAGGAACTGACTGTGGTGATTTTTGAGGTTGAGAACTACTATAATATGCCGTCTGCAAACTGGAGAATCAAGAATGCTGATAGTGTGGCTCAGTCTAAGCCCGAAGGCTTGAGAAACAGATGAGCCAGTGTGCCATTCTCAGTCCAAAGCTGAAAGTCTGAGAAACTGGGCACCTGCCGGCACAAGTCCTGGAGTCTGAAGGCCAGAGGTCATGGAATCCTGATGTCCAAGGGCAAGAGAAGATGGTTATCCCAGCTTCAGGAGAGACAGCAAATTCACCTTTCCTCTGCACTTTTATCCTCAATCCATTGGATGGTGCCTCCCCACAGTGGGTGAGGGCAGATCTTCCTCATTCCATCCACTGATTCAAATGCCAATCTCTTCCAGAAACATCCTCACAGACACACCCCAGAAATAATGCTTTACCAGCTATCTGGGCATCCCTTAATTCAGTCAAATTGACAATTAAAACTAGCAATCCCAAATGGTATTCGTGATCAGTATTTTAATTCCACCTTTTTCTATAGAATTAATCAAACTTACATTTTTACTTTTAATTTAGGAATACAATGAGATGATTCAAAATTTTCAAACTATTGAAAGATACTGTGAACAGTCTCCCCATTCCAGCTACCCAATTTTCTTACTTGGAGGCCACTGATATTAGTTTCTCATGTATCATTACTGAGACTTCTTAGGCAGGTGAATATATCTTTTTATACATTTTTATTCTGCTCTTTTTTCCTTTCCTAATGTTCCAAGATTTTCTTTTATTATTATTTTCTTTCTATTTAGAGGACTTCCTTTAAACCATTATTTTATAGTAGGACTGCTGGTGACATGGTGACACTATCTTTTTGTTTCACTTCATTTGAGAATATCTTGATTTCACCTTCATATTTTCACAGGTTGAGCATTCTTTTCTTTCAGGCCTTGACAAATGTGCCAGTTCCATTTGGTTGCCACAGTTTAGATTAGGAATTTGCTGTAATTTAGTATTTTTCCCTTATAGTAAGGTGTCATTTATCTCTTGCTGCTTTATGATTTTTTTCATTGTCTTTAGTTTTCAGAAGTTCGACTATGATGTGTCTTGTGATTTCTTTGAGTTTATCCTTTTTGGATATTAAATATGTAGGTTTGTGCTTTTTGCCATATTTGGGAAATTTTTAGCCATTGTTTATTTGAATACTTTTCAGCCCCACCCTATTTCTCCTCTCCTGGGATTTCTATGACACAAACCCTAGATCTTTTGCTATAATTCCACATGTCCTGGGGCTTTGTTTCTTTTGTATTATTTCAGTCTATTTTCTCTTTGTTGTTTAGATTAAGCAACTACTACTTTTGTATATTCAAGTTTGCTTTTTTGTTAATCTACATATTTGACAATTTCAGATTCCCAGTTTTTCCACCATCCAGTTTGGGATACATGAGGCAAGAAGAAAACCTAGGGCTCTCACCACTGTGCTGTCCCTCAGGTCCCGAGGTCACTGGCTGATCTCCGTTCTTCTCTCCACCATTCAGAGTCTTCTTAGGTTTATTTTCTATATAATATCCAGGGTTTTTAACTGTACTCAGCAGGAGGAACAGGGAAAAGCCCATTCACTCCATCTTCAACATTATTATTTTATATAGTTAATGTCTCTATATATTTACCCACATGGTGTCTTTGCTCACCGTTCTTGCATGTTGAACCATATTTCTAGTATCATTAGCTGAAGTATACCCTTCAAAAATTCCTTCAATTAACTGTTGGTAGAAAACTTTCTCATTTTGATTGTATGAAATGATTTCCCTTACTCTACTTTTGGAAAAAATCGTTTTATTTAGTGCATCCTTATATATTGACAGTTATTTTTCTCAGCAATTTGAAAATATTTCTCGCTATTCTCTGGCTTTAAATGCTGCTATTGATTAGTCAATTGCAACATTACTTTTCATGTCATACATCCTTTCTCTCAAAGGATCCTTTCTTTGTTATTGTTGACCTGTAGTTTTCCCATGATGTATCCACGTTTAGATTTCTTTGCTGATAGCTTATTCAACTTCCTGAATCTGAGTCATTAACTCAGATTGTCGTCTTTCATCAATTCTGGAGAATTCTTGGCCAATATGTCTTCAGTATTATATCCTGTCCATTTTCTCTATTATTTCCTTCTGGTACTTTTTAAAAAGGTCATTTCACCAGATTCAGTGTCTGGTAAGGGTCCACTCTCTTGTTCATAGGTGGTGCCTTGTGGCAATTTCTTCACATGGTGGAAGAGAGAAGGCAGCTGTTGAACGCCTCCTTTATAAAGGCACAATAAATGACACAATAACATCAAGCAATGGTTCTCCTATTAGATGCATTTTAGCCTTCTGAGTCTACCTTCCAGGTATCTCAAACTCTGATATAGTTCATTCTTTGTATCTCTGTGCTGCTTTCTTGGTGATTACTTCAGATCTATCTTCCAGTTCACTAATTCTGTTGTTAACTGTATCTGATATGATGTATAATATGTCCACTAATCTCTAATTTTATTTAGTGCACTTCTTTTTATTTTTCAACTTCACTTTTCTTCAAACCTCCCTGCACATTAAAAAGATATCTATTTAAGATAAAAAAAAAAAAAAAAAAAACTTCAAGCATACCAAAGTAAAAAGAATAGTGTAGTAAAGCTCTATGTACCTGTTATCCAGCTCAACAATGAACAATTCATAGCTAATCTTGTTTCCTCTGTATCCCTACCTACTTTCTTTCCCACTCTGGATAATTCTGAAGCAATCCCAGATATCATATTATTTTATCTGTAATAGTCCAATATGTATGTCTAGTAGATAAGGATTCCCCTTTAAATAAACAATACTACCATTTTCATTCCCCCTAAAAGTCCACGGTAATACTATTCGTAATTAACATCAAATAGTCTTTAAAAATATTTTATGGTTTGTCAATCATAGTTTTAATATCCACCTTTATTTCTTCAAACACATTAAACATACTAAATTTACATTTTATTTTATTTTATTAATAATATAGTTAGTCCTTGTGGGCCTGGTGTTGTTATTTGTTTTTTTCTGCTGGCTCTTGCTCATAGTAGTTTGTTCCCTCATGTGTTTGTGATTTTTTTCTTGAGGGGTCTGGGGGGAGCTTGTGGTCATTGGAACTCTGTAGGAATTCTTTGAGAGTCTGGTTAATGTTCATTTCCCCAGAAATTTGTGATTGCTTCTTCCAGGCACTAGGCACCTTGTGCGCACACTAACCTGTAATCCTGAGAATTCAATTTTCAGGTTGGGTTTTCCAGGCTATAGTGTAAATTTCATACCAACTGATGTGACTGTCATCTTGTGACTGGTAATTCTCAGAAGAGCCTTTATTTTCATTCCTTGCCCACAGTCAAAGCTGAAAGAGTAAAGACTTTTTATGGTCTATTGGAATGATATTATTTTTTCAACTTACCTTCACTAAGGCTGTTGCCTTTTGTAGAACTGGCTTTTGCGTTCATTAAGGTTGTTCCTTTTTGTAGAACTGGCTCCATGCAAGGGTCTCAATTTGCATAAACCCCAGACGTTGTGTCTTGTCCCTCTGCACAAGCCTAAACTCTGTTTAAAAACTCTTAATGATCACGTATTGTCAGATTTCCTGAAGACAAGAGTTACTTCCAGTGCTCAGTTATTGCTTGGATTCATGCCTTTTTACTGCCTTTATCCTATAAGGGTTTCTTTCACCGTGTTCTACTCAGCTAAAGATTTAAAATGGTATAATATTTCATTCAATGTTTTAAGATGTTTTGTAGTAGGATCCCTCAGAATATCTGCTGTGCTGCCACATTCCTACAAAGGTGGAGGTATCCAAATTATTATGCCTTAAGTCCCACCTGATTTACTGCCAGAAATTAACCTTCATCACAGTGTCTCTCAGCTGTTCCTAAGAGCTTCTCATTTGGAGGGCTAGCTGATGTTGTCTTAGTTTATTTGGGTGTTCTATCAAACTGCCATAAACTAGGTAGCTTATAAACAAAAATGTATTTATCATAGTTCTGAAGGCTAGGAAGTTTAAGATCAAGATGACAGCAGATTTACTGTCTGGGGGGTGTTAATGGTGAAGGGTATACAGGTTCTTGGCATCTTGAACAAAGAATTAGACAAAACGCACAAACAAAACAAGGAAGGAAGGAAGGGTATTGTTGAAAATGAAAGTACACTCCACACTGTGGGAGCGGGTCTGAGCATAGGGGCTCAAGGGCCCTGTTACAGAGCTTTTGTGAGTTTATCCTCTACTTGGGGTATGCCGTATGTAAGTGAAGAGGATGTAACAAAGTTACAAAGTCATCTATGACATTCACCCTATGGAGAGGATATTTCCTGTTACAGCTGAAGTGTGAGTTCGCCTTATGATGCCGGC
The DNA here is from genome assembly GCF_000951045.1 of Mandrillus leucophaeus. Lineage (NCBI taxonomy): Eukaryota > Metazoa > Chordata > Mammalia > Primates > Cercopithecidae > Mandrillus > Mandrillus leucophaeus. The sequence goes on along the minus strand of NW_012108275.1, from coordinate 214,907 downwards.
CTCCAGACCCTATTTTCCTGCCTCAGTGAGGGTTTGCTCTCCTGTTCATGGAGGGTGCTTTCTGGCTACTTCCTCACATCGTGGAAGAGGGAAGGCAGACACTGAAGATCTCTTTTGTAAAAGCACTAATCTCCTTCATGAGGGGTCTAGCCACTTTCCAGAAACTGCACTCCTAATACCACTGTGTTCGGAATTGGTGGGTTCTTGGTCTTGCTGACTTCAAGCATGAAGCTGCGGACCATCACCGTGAGTGTCACAGTTCTTAAAAACGGTGTGTCTGGAGTTTGTCCCTTCAGACGTGTCCGCCCTTTCTTCCTTCTGGTGGGTTCCTGGTCTGGCTGACTTCAGGAGTGAAGCGCAGACCTTCCCAGTGTTATAGCTCTTAAAGGCGGCGCTTCTGGAGTTGGTTATTCTTTCCCATGGGTTCGTAGTCTGAATGGCTTTAAAAGTGAAGCTGTAGACCTTCGTGGTGAGTGTCACAGCTCATACAGCTCATACATGCGACCTGGACCCAAAGAGTGACCAATACAGAGATTTGTTGCAAAAAGTGAAAGTACAAACCTTCCAGTCTTCAGAAGAAGACCTCCACACGTTACCATTGCGGCTCCGGTAGCCTGCTTTTAGTCCCTTATCTGACCCCACCCACATTCTGCTGATTGGTCCATTTTATGGAGAGCAGATTGGTCCCTTTTACAGAGAGCTGATTGGTCCATTTTGACAGGGTGCTGATTGGTGTGTTTACAAACCTTGAGCTAAACACAGAGTGCTAATTGGTGCATTTACAATCCGTTAGCTAGACACAAAAGTTCTCCAAGTCCCTGCTAGATTAGCTAGACACAGAGCACTGAGGGTGCATTTACAAACCTTTAGCTACACACAGAGCATTGATTGGTGTGTTTACAAACCTGTAGCTAGACACAGAGTGCTGATTGGTGCTTTTACAATCCTTTAGCTAGACACAGAGTGCTGATTGGTGCATTTACAATCCTCTAGCTAAACGTAAAAGTTCTCCAAGTCCCCACCTGACTCGGGAGCCCAGCTGGCTTCCTCTAGTGGATCCCACACAGGCTGGGGCAGGCCAGTCCCGTGCCACTGCAGGCACTCCTCAGCAGTTGGGGGTTGGGGGTAGATGGGACGTGGCGCCCATCGCAGAGGCTCAGACCTCAGGGGAGCTGGCAGGCTGCAGGTTCCAAGTCCTGCCCCACAGGGAGGCAGCTGAGGCCTGTCGAGAATTCGAGTGTGGCACCAGCTGGTAGGCCGGCAGTGCTGGGGGACCCCACGCATCCTCTGCAGCTGCTGGCCCAGATGCTAAGCCCCTCTCTGCCTGGCCGGCAGTGCCAGGCCAGCAGCTCCCAGTGCGGGGCCCTCTGAGCCTGCACCCACCCGTAACTCACGCTGGCCTGCAAGCCTGCATGCAACCCCGGTTCCCGCCCGCGCCTCTCCCTCCACACCTCCCTGCAAGCAGAGGGAGCAGGCTCTGGCCTCAGCCAGCCCAGAGAGGGGCTCCCACAGTGCAGCAGTGGGCTGAAGGACTCCTCAAGCGTGACCAGAGAGGATGCCAAGGCTGAGGAGGTGCCAAGAGCGAGTGAGGACTGCTGGCACATTGTCACCTCTCACCATCACATTGGTCATTAGTTTCAGCATATGAACTTTCCAGAGGACACAGGCATCCAGACCATAGCAGATTGGTTCTTTGGTTCAGATCCCCTCTCTATTCTGTCTGTATCATCTGACCCTCATGCCTCTGTTGCTGGTAACTCTCATTTGTTTATCATTCTGCTTGAAAAAGCTGTCCTTTGTTGGTGACCGCCACTGCCATTACTATTTTTGGCAAGAGACGTTGTTCTTTTCTTTTACTTCAGGCCAAATATCGGATAGGCCCTTGTCCTCTATTTTCTAAAGAACAGAAGGTATGAGAGAGAGCATTATAACACAGAAATGAGCTTACAAATACTTCCCAAGGCCAGACCTGAACTCAGGACTTCTGGTTGACCTGCCTCTCTGCATCTCTCCTACCTTATTTCCTTGGGCCAATGGCTAGTTTACTTTTCAACACCGAAGTTCCTCTACTCACTGATGGGCTTTGAAGTCTAGGCTAAAATTCAAAGTCCTAAAGAGGGTAATTTTCATGCTCCTTTGCCCAGGCCAATCCCCACCTTCCCAGTCCCTATTCTCTGTCAGGAATGACTGCTACTCACAGTCATTGCAGGAGGATGTTTTGTGTGTGTGTGTGTGTGTGTGTGTTTTCCCAGAAAAGCCCAGAGAGATATGGCTGTAACCTATGCACCCCTATCTAAGACTTCAAACTAGTCTGACGCTAGTGCATTTTTTCAAGGTCTATATCTTTGAATGTCGTGTGTAAGACTTTACCAATTCATCTCAGTTTAGACTGCACTGAGCCTAGTCCATTTCTTTTTCTGACATGCTATAGATAACAACTTAGATAATAAACATACACGAACCTGCCCAAGAAACACGTAACACTGAAGAGGCACAAAGCAGTCTAAAGCTGTGTTTAGAAGAATAACGACTCTCTAAGGAACAAATAATCCTCAGTGATGCAGCTGTCTTTAAAACATCTACCCAATTTACCTGACTACACAGAACAGTAAATATTCAGGTTACTTCACTGCATTTAGGTTTTTTCCACAAACAATGGGTGGTAATATGCCTTAGATTTGCATAACTAAGGTTCTCCAGAGTGGTAGGTGTTCCAGAAAAACAAATGGAAACAACAATAAGTCTCAAAAGTAAACTCAAATCTCCACCTGGGACCTCCATCTCTCAGACACACACTTACAAACCAAAAGGTGCAACTCTTTAAATGGCAATTTTTCCAGCTGCTACATTCATATATTTTCTAATAAGAATGTTCATCTACTACACCCCTTACATATCTTTCTTAAGCTATCATAAAGCACAGTGTCTTACTCTTAGTGGATACTTGTTAAATGTAGGTTGATGTCACACATTAGTGTGAATGATTCTTAGCATGATTCCTCCCTTTTCCTACTGTGCTATGGAAATGAGGGCTTTGATGCAGGGTGGGGTTGAGGTTTCACTGCAATATGTGGCACTTGAGATCTTTAAATCCCTGCTCTGCCAAATATTGTGTGACCTTGGGTAACTTATTTTTTCTAAGCTTCAGTTTCCTTGTAAAAATGTTAATATATTAAAGAATTCAGCAAAGTGTCTCAATGAATATTAACACTCTGCTGTTTTTGCTTCTACCATCTCTCAGCCTCAACATACCGGAGGCCACCCTGGCTCCAGGGATGACCAGAAGAAGATGCAGCCCAGACCATTTCTGCCTATGTTTCTGAGTTCTAGAGATTATTTGTAGTTGTACTGGGACATCCCCAGTTCAGATGTGCTACTTGATTTCTTTGTCTCCTTCAAGCATTTGTAGGCTATTCCCTAAAGCTA
>NW_012108275.1:208275-210081 GCF_000951045.1 Mandrillus leucophaeus | reverse complement strand
CAGGAGGAGCTATGATCTCTCTACTGCACTCCAGTCTGGGTGACAGAGCAAGTCTTTAAAATAATAATAATAATAATAATACTACAAAGAAAAGATTAAAAAGAGTTCTGATGACTAAAAATTGTCTTAATTATATAAAAATAAAATAACATAAATGAATATTCTCAGATAAACAAAAATAGCATGCCCCATGTGGTAGATTGATTGCTCTATTGGCCCTAATTATTTACTACTCTGTATGTACATCCTATGCCACAAAACTTGTAGTACATTCCCACTCTGACCCTGCACTCAGTTTTGTGACTTGATTTGGCCAATGAGAGATTAGCAAATGAGATGTGACTAGAGGCTTGAAAAGCACTTGTGAAATTAGGCTTGCTCTTACTCTAGTCTTTTGCCATCACTGTGAAAACATGCCCAGGCTAGCTGTTGGAGGATAAGAATCACATGGTGCAGAGAGAAATGGCCCTCATCTCATAGCCAAGATTATCCAAACCTGGTGAAGATAGTCAGCCACCTTAGAAAAGATCAGAAGAATCACTCAGCTGAGCCCAGTCCAAATTGCCCAACCTGCTAATCATGAATTAAATAAATCTTCTTTTTACATGCAATGGGGGTTTTGTAGTTGTTTGTTATGGAGCATTATTGTGGCAATAGATAATTTATATACGAAATAGGAGATTTAGCCATTAATAAAATTCATACTAATAATAATCATTGTAATAAAAGATGTATCAGTTTTCCAAAGACCATCTCACTTGGTAATCTTGAAAATAACTTTTCATCTTTATGTTTCACATTTTACTGGTTGCTGCATATAAGGCCTTTACTAAGGAAACAGTTTATTTAGTTAATTTAATAGAAGACAAGGTGGCAGAGGAAGTAGATTTGCTCAAGGTTACTCAACAAGGTTCTGTTATCAAGAGACCTGAATTCAGTCTCCCAAGAATTCTCTTTATCAGAACAGTCTGCAAGTTGCTGACCTCTCCCATATCCCAAAATGAAAAGCCTGATTCCTACCCATTCTTCCGGATCTACCTAAATTTTCATAAAAGTTCCTGTGGGATGTCAGTTTGAATAATTAGAATTGACATTTTGCTTGCAAGCAAAATAGAGGCTCTTTCCTCAGGAAACCACAATGACATTAACATCCTCCGAGAGCATTCTGTCCTCCAAATAACCTGATTTGTTTTCCCTAAATTTGCATTTTCATTTGATCATTAAAAATGAGTCATTCTTTGTAATAGGAAACCTGTGATTCTCTTGACTAGTCGATTTTGACCTGTTGGTTATCACAGCAAGATCCTGGTGCCATTTGCTCACTGGACATTCAGTTTTCAGGCACTACCAGTTATTTAATAAAAGCCTGCCCTTAAGAATGATGAAGGCATGGAGAATGGCAAAGTGGTAGTGGAAGTGGGAGTGGGGAGCTTTGAGGTTGCTTTTATGGAATCCATATCAGTAGGTTAAGAAAACATCCATTGTCCATATTAAAGAAGTGTGTGTGTGTGTGTGTGTGTGTGTGTGTGTGTGTATTTGTGTATGTTGATAGAGGAGAAATGCAAAATCCTTGATAAGCCCCCCTTGGTGCCAGCAATCTCCATCAGACAGACCTGATAATTTGTGAATCAGAAATAGTCCCAAATACCCTGAGTCCTGTTGATAATGGGGCTAGTAAGCAATAACTTCACATATGTCTCAGGTATATTTCAATGTCACCTTTATGTTCCCCAAAGAAGGGACATTTTGGGGGGCACCTGCTATGTACTGGTCAGTATTTTGGGTGCTGGAGAGATACAAACAAAT
>NW_012108275.1:204485-205625 GCF_000951045.1 Mandrillus leucophaeus | reverse complement strand
GCCTTTGTAAGCTGTCATGGCACTGGTGGGTGTGTAGCGGTGAAGACGACCAGAGGTCACTCTTGTTGCCATCTTGGTTTTGGTGGGTTTTAGCTGGCTTCTTTACTGCAAACTGTTTTGGCAATAAGGTCTTTATGACCTGTATCTTGTGGCTGACCTCCTATCTCATCCTGTGACTTAGACACCTTAACCATCTGGGAATGCAGCCCAGTAGGTCTCAGCCTCATTTTACCCAGGTCTTATTCAAGATGGAGTTGATCTGGTTCACAAACCTCTGACACTATTAATTAGTAGTTTTCAAACTGTTAGTTTTGACTCAATGAATCTCGAAATTAATTTAGTGAATAACCAACACTTTGAAAAATTATGTAATAAATAAAAGTATAATAAAAAGAAATATTCATAGCAGAAATAATGTTTTGTGAAACTTTTGAATGAAATGAGTCACATTGGGTGTACAATGTATTTCTTATGTGAAAGTTATTAGAATCAAAACAGAGTTGCTAATGTTAAAACAAAGCAAAACAGCCCTAACAAATAGAGCCAGGGAAGGCAATCAAGAGAGGGTTCTCGTGACTAGTAACAAAAACTGTCACAAAAGACTGCAAAAACTACAACCTTGCGAAAAGGTCATTGCAACCTTACACAAAAAACACCTCTGCAAGGTTATCTACTCATCAGCTGCCTGTCCAGCCTTGGACTAGCACCACTCTTGTTGTTGACCTTTGGAGCCAAGGATAATCACTTCAAAACAATTATGTGATAATTCTCCTAATTTTTTCCTTTAATAATCTTTGTCTTCCTTTACCTCCCTGAATACGCTTTGGTTCACATAGTCCCATTATAATACTCTATTCACAAAGAAACATTGCTTTCTTTTAGAGAGCCCCTCTTTATTATTTAGGTTGACATTTACTGTGGATTGCCATAAAAAAAAAATCTGAGAGACACTACTTTCAAGAGTTCTGATAGGTCAGGTGTTGTGGCTCACACTTGTATTCCCAGTGTTTTGGGAGGCCAAGGTGGGAGGATCCCTTGAGGCCAAGAGTTCAAGACCAGCCTGGGCAACATAGCAAGACCCCATCTCTACCAAAACAAAAACAGCCACGTATGGTGGCATGTGTTTGTAGTCCTAGCTAC
>NW_012108275.1:196545-203020 GCF_000951045.1 Mandrillus leucophaeus | reverse complement strand
GTGTGTGTGTGTGTGTGTGTGTGTGTGTGTGTATTTGTGTATGTTGATAGAGGAGAAATGCAAAATCCTTGATAAGCCCCCCTTGGTGCCAGCAATCTCCATCAGACAGACCTGATAATTTGTGAATCAGAAATAGTCCCAAATACCCTGAGTCCTGTTGATAATGGGGCTAGTAAGCAATAACTTCACATATGTCTCAGGTATATTTCAATGTCACCTTTATGTTCCCCAAAGAAGGGACATTTTGGGGGGCACCTGCTATGTACTGGTCAGTATTTTGGGTGCTGGAGAGATACAAACAAATAAGACTCAATCCTAAACTAGGAGGACCTAGTCTGCAATTGGTTAATGTGTTTTCTCTGTGACACCAGGGTCAGTGTTTTGGCTCTGTGATTACTTCATTTCAATAGCCCAATGGGGCTTCTTTCTCCCTTAAAATTTCTCTGATTCCTTGATAGCTTGGTTGTTGTTTATGTCTTCTGGTGCTTTTACTTTGAGCTGTTCTGGGGTTTGCATTTGGCACAAGTAAATATTGAATAAAAAGTATTCATTAAATAAAGAGAGAAACAATGTTTTTTTTAATGTATCAAAATGAGTGATCAGTTGGTTTGACAGAATTCTCAGAAGACAGTACATGTGTTTGTGTGCACACAAAAATACGTTCAAGAATCAGATCTGATATATATATTTAAGAATATAAGTACTTTTTCAGCTAAAGATCTAAGGTTGACTTGAATCAAAATTTGACTTACATTTCCCCTAGTGCTTAAAGCTTGATTCAAAGCTTAAATACTTGGGTTCAAAGTACTTCAGCTGTTAACAAAATCCTTTGGATTCCATCAAAATAGTAGATTAAGTATGCTTACTTCAATCCCCTGCCTCACAAAATGCGACTGCAAATCTATTTTAATGAATGTTTCACATAAGTCTTTTCTTGAGAAATGATTAGTAGGAAAGTTTAAGACAATCAATTTTAGTTAGAAAAGCCAAACATTTCTGAATGAATTTAAAATAAGATTTGTTTTATTAAGGGTGTTTTTTAAATCAACTGTGAAATCATGTGAGTTATAGGAAAATGAAATTTTAAAAAACATTTTTTCCCTCATGGTACACTTAAGTATTTTTAAAATATGTTAGTTGTCATATCTTTTTTGTGTTGTTATGCATTTATTATTTTATGAAATAAAGTGGCACTCATGATGAGAGGTCACTATTTAGTGATCCATTATCACCAATATTTATAATCACTGAGTGGTACACACATGCATCGTACACGTGTTTGTTTAGGGTTAGATTATTTTTACTCTAAGTGCCTGTAATCTATTCAACCTCATGAAATTCATACAGGATTTAAAAATAATCAATATAAATATTTCCTGAATATAAGTGTGATGGTTAATAGTATGTGTCAATTGATTGAAGGATGCAAAGTATTGATCCTGGGTGTGTCTGTGAGGTTGTTTACATTTGAGTCAGTGGGCTAGGAAAGGCAGACCCACCCTTAATCTGGGTGAGCTCCTTCTAACCAGCTGTCAGCATAGCCAGAATATAAAGCAAGCAGAAAAACATGAAAAGACTAGATGGCTAGTCTTTTCATGGGCTGGCCTCCCAGCCTACATCTTTCTCCCATGCTGGATGCTTCCTATCCTCAAATATCGGACTCCAGGTTCTTCAATTTTGGGACTCAGACTGGTTCTCCTTGCTCCTCAGCTTGCAGCTGGCCTATTGTGGGACCTTGTGATCATGTGAGTTAACACTTAATAAACTCCCCTTTATATGTATTTATATATACATATATATACGCATATGCACACATATATGTATCTCCTGTTAGTTCTGTCCCTCTAGAGAATCCTGACTAATATAATAGGTATAATTTATTATCATGTATTTAAATATTATCTTCTACTTTTGAGGAGACCAGAGGTTTGTGTGATCATGTAGAAAAATGTAACTAAAATATAGTAGAGCTGGAAAGAACCCAACATAATCCAAGTCCTTCATTTAACACAGGAGACGACTTGACTCATAAAGGTTAAGTGATTTGTTGACCATTCTAACCTCATATACCAAGACAATTTCAGAAATATTCATCCTGGAGATGGCAATTGGACTAACTTACACATAATTGCCTCTGCTGAGTCTTTTTTATTTATTTTTTTATTATACTTTAAGTTCCAGGTACATGTGCACAACGTGCAGGTTTGTTACATTCTGCTGAGTCTTTTACCAACCATTTTTGAATTTCCCAGAGTACAGTACAAGGGCAAAATGTCAGGCTACATATGGGAGCTAGGACTGGGTAGTTTGGCTGATGTGTAACTATGATGTGTTCTTCATTACTCATGTAATACTCATGCTGCCAAGAGCTCACACCAGAAACTAAACTAAGAGAAAGGAGAGCACCAGAAAGGAATAGCAAACAACTCCACTGGAGGTAGTGTGCTGGTTCTACGCTGGCAAATATTGACGTAGAGATCAAACTCTTTGCTAGAACCGTTAGGTGATATTAGTTTCTGAATCAGAGAGGGTTTCACACCTGTGTGCCACTCAAAACCAGGTGTGTGGAATAACCCAGACAACACTAAAGTTTATGAATGTCATTAGTGAGATGCTGAGATAGTGTCCCCAGTTCACGATCAATTATGATAACATTGCAAAAATTGTCTTTTGGGAGGCTGGCAGTCAGAACAAGCTTCTTCAAGAGAAATTCCATATTGAAAATTGCCAGCATTCATATGACTAGCTGAATCGGGTTTTTGGGTGAGGAGGCAGTGTAGGATAGTAGGAAGGACCTAGGCTTTCAAGGGAAACAAACTTGAATTGAACCTTAACTCCACTGCATGGTGATTGTGTGGCTTGTCTGTAGAATGGGAGTAATGATACTGTTCTGTCAGCATGATTTTAAGAATTAGATGCAGGTATATACAAGGCATATAGTCAATGCTCAGTAAGTGGTAGTCTTCATTAATTTTCTCCATCCATTTGAAGTAGGGCAATAACAGTACCTTGGCTTCCATTATTAAGCCATTATTATTATTATCATTTAGGAGACAAGGTCTTGCTGTGTTGCTCAGGCTGGAGTGCAGTGATATAATCATAGCTTGCTGCAACCTTGAACTCCTGGGCTCGAATGATCCTCCTACCTCAGCCTCTCGAGTAGTTAGGACTATAGGCACACACCACCATGGTCAGCTAATCTTTTAATTTTTTGTAGAGACAGGGTATCACTATATTGCCCAGGCTGGTCTTGAACTCTTGGCCTCAAGGGATCCTCCTGTCTCAACCTGCCAAACATACACTGTACCAGGCCCTGAACCTGTATTAGATGTCAGGCAAGAACTTAATAAGCAATCTTTTTGAGTCTTCACAACAACCCTATGGACTAAATATTATTGGCATAATTTTTCATAAACAGGAAACTTGGACTTGCTAAATTTATGTAACATACCAAGGTCAAGGACACTTGGAAAGTAAGATACAGAGGCAGGGTTCCAACCCGGGTCTATCCAGCCTTTCCCTACCATTCCACACTCTCTCTCATATCCTTTGGACTCAGGAGACTGATTCCGCTCCATAGATGGTCCTTCTTTCCATGTCTGTTTAGGCTGAAAAGAAAGACATGCATGACTAACTAATAAAAATGGCTTTAAAATCTCAGAACTAACTCTTTAAAATGAATGTGAGTGGGGAAAGTCCAAATTTCTGCAGTTTTTAGTTGAGACCCTCAGAAACCAAGGTGAAACTAGAAGACAGTGAGACAGATGTTTGACTTTTAGCTTAAACAGTGAAATTTTTAGTGCTCTGTGTTTGTTTTAGAACATATTTTATAGTGGTTGCTCTTAAAATGATGAGAAGATAGAAATCTCTTTTAGTGTTTGGAAACACTTATTTTTTTCATTTCCGTTTGACTTATGATGTTACAATTGGCTTTAGAAGATAAAGTTTTTAAGACATTTATCCTAACTTCCGATTTTAGCTGATTTCCATTAACTCTGCTGTAGTAAAATTCAGGTAAACACAATTTTATTTCATGCCTTCCGTTAACAAAGTCAAGTCAAAAGATTAAAACACACAAGGTCATGTTCCTTTCAGTCTGACAAAGCATTTAGCTGGGATTGTATTTATTGCCTTGAGGTTTTCTTGCTTCTAAAAGATTGTTCTGATTTCTTTGGGTTAAGCTGTCTAGTGACACCTTGTTACCTGGATTTGTAGCTGGAGATGGTGGTTGGTTGTTTTTACACTCCAGGACCTGCAGGGACGTGGCAGGGGGTTCTCTCCTTCTCCCATGTCCCTGCAGGTCCTAGGGCGTAAAAACTTTGGGAAAACAGCCTATAGCAAAACTGTTTACAACTTAATTAATACAATTGAATATCAGTTTGTTACCTTACTGATCTGTCCTTCTCTCAGTGTTACTATATTTGGAAAGACAAATTACAACCAGTTAATCCACCAACAAGTATTTTAGGAACATTTTAAAGGGTATCTAGCAGGCTATTGACACTGTGTCAGTTACAAGGAAGTGTAGCATACTGGAATGAGCAAAGAGTTCCTGGAGAAGAAAGTTTGAGTCTGATGATGATGAAACAGTGGTGCTGCTGTAGAGCATGCTGGTGGGGGTAGTAACTACCCATTACTCAGCATCTTTCAGGTCTCAGCATTAGTGATCTGCCTGTTTCTGAAACTCAGGCTCTTTCTAACACGACTTACTTCCTTATAACTGGTGCACCATCTCCCACATGGTACTAACTCTTGGGTCACTTACTGTAATGTCACATTGTTAGGAAGTAATGTGCATAATACAAATGTGATGCCAGAAACGCAAACTACATCCCTCATGTCTCGAAACTGTATTTTCCTGGGGATGGTGGTACCTATGAGATAATTAAAGGGTAGTTGTAAGGATCAAGGAAGAGGTCGATGTAATGTGCCAGGTGCATGGAAGATGCTTCATAATTAGTAGTAATTATTAACATTATTACTATTATTGGACATAGTCTTGTCCTCTAAGCAGTCTCAGTGATGGGAGGAGAGTTTTAAAAATACGATCAACAGTGACAAGTGTCAGACAGGAGCCAAAAGTTAAAGAAAATAAGACTTAAGAAAATAGGACTCAAATATTGCTTTCTTAGCTCAGAGTTTTTGGAAAAGGAACTCAGGGAAGTCATGAGGCTGGGCATGAAGAACTAACTCACTGAAAATTCATACACCTTGGCTGGGGGTGGTGGCTCATGCCTGTAATCTCAGCACTTTGGGAGGCTGAGGTGGGAGAATTGCTTGGGCCTAGGAGTTCGAGATAAGCCTGGGCAAAATGGCAAAATTCTGCCTCTACAAAAAATACAAAAATTAGCCAGACATGGTGGTGCACGTCTGTGGTTCCAGTTACTTGGGAGGTTAAGGTGGGAGGATCACTTGAGCCCAGGTGCTTGAGGCTGCAGTGAGCTGTGATCATGCCGCTGCATTCAGCTTGGGCAACACAGCTAGACTTTGTCTCAAAAAATAAAAACAACAACAACATAAAAAAGAAATTCACGCACTCATTCCTGCGTATACAATGCATTAGACACTGTCTCACAGCATACTCTCTTACTTACTACTTTCACCCTGGGGCTGTGTTAAAACTGAATTTCCAAGCCTCCTCTCCCAGGTCCTTGGGTAGCTCCATTTATGTTTCTGGGACAGACTCAGCCCCATTTTTCTCTTCAACTGGTCCTGTTGAAGCCACCAGTGGTGGCTTCTCTTCCACAGAGGAAAGGCTGAATATGTTGAAGCTGTCTTTAATCTTAGCCTTGGGGTTCATGAGTGGCAAACTCTTAAAAGTTATAGTCCACCAAATGCTAAACAAACAGACTGAACTGATGAGAACTATATCTCTGCCACCTGTTAACTGTAATTGTCGTTAGCTTTGTGGTCTAGTTTGTTGACAGTGGACTGAGAGACATCCAGATGCTGCTCTATTCTGCCTCTGCAATTGTTCCAGCAAATCTCAGCACTGTACTTGTTTTGGTCTTTGTTAGTTAAGAATAAATTTAAATTATGTAAACAAAATCTTGCTTCTCTTGATTCTTTCAGCTTTTCGATCTTTCCCCTGAACTGCTCTCAATCTGCATGAGAACAACACTGGCCCTCAGAAGCCCCTTTATAGAGATATCTCAACTAACACTGCTGAAAAAGAGCTCACAGGTGACATCTATTTATTTGTTTGTTTGTCATATCGAGTTTAAAAAGTAGGTAATACTTGTTAATAGTAAAAGTTTTCAAATGGAAAAACGGGGTTAATAGAAAAAAGTAAGTTTCCTTTTCCAGTTTCCCTTCTAACTTTTTTTACAGCATGTTTGTGACATGATACAATCCGATCTGAGCACAGATGAAATTTGAGGTTTCGTGTTACAGAAAATGAATGTTTCCAACTTTATCAATGCTGTCAGTTTACAACTATGAGTATATTGAATTTAATGACAAGGAGAGCTCCCTG
>NW_012108275.1:161098-196180 GCF_000951045.1 Mandrillus leucophaeus | reverse complement strand
CATTTCTAAGCTGGCATGTGACCAGCTTGTGAAAGGACTGATTAAGGAGCTTTGTGGTGAAATGTACCTTGGAAGTTAGACTCTACCCCCATGGAACTTTAGGGAAAGCACCACCAAAGTCCTCTGCTCCAGCTTTGCAAAATAATTTCAAAAGTTATTTTGAAAACAAAATCTACATAGTCATCAGAACTTCAAGGAACCACTCACATTTCCCTGGCTGTCCTGACACTCATATTACCACTTCACAGCATGAAACCAAGAATAGAAAAATCTGTTTACAATGCTTACCCATAGGTTTTTTCTTCCAAATGCCTCTTTTCATTAAAAAAACAGAACAAAAAAAACTAAACTAAAACAAACAAACAGATGAAAATTCCAAAAGTCAAAGAAAAGCTTCAAGAGTCCTTCTGTGCCCCGGGATGCTCTTAATTTCTTTATAAGCCTGACTTCCTTGGGTCTCCTGCATTAGGTTCAAGGTAAGTACAGACCAACTGTTTGTTTGTCATTTACCTGCACAAAAGTATTTTGACGGAGACGGTCACTGGAAGTTCAATTAGACACTCGCTAAAGGTAAAAGATACCATTTCCAAATTTAAATATTTCACACATGGATCATAAATGATAAATTTTACTCCCACCTACCACCACTCCCTTCATCTTCCTTAAATTCTCCAGCCTTTGGAAATCCCCAGTAGAGCTAACAAACCTGCAAAACCTAATGAAAGCTGGGCGAGGTGGCTCATGCGTATAATCCCAGCACTTTGGAAGGCCATGAGAGGCGGATGGTTTGAGCTCAGGAGTTCGAGACCAGCTTGGGCAACATGACAAAGCCCTGCCTCTATAGAAAGTACAAAAATTAGCCAGGCTTGGTGGCACAGGTTTATAGTCCTGGGTACTCAGGAGGCTGAGGCGAGAGAATCACTTGAGCCTGGGAGGTAGAGGCTGCAGCGAGTGGGGATCATACCACTGCATTCCAGCCTGAGGGACAGAGCAAGACCTTGTCTCAAAAAACAAAAACCAAGAAAACAACAACAAAAATTACCTAATGAATTTAATCTCAGGCCAACCAGAAACAAGATTTAATCATTATTAATTCATTTTTTAATAAGATAATTCATAATTTCTATTTCAATAAGTCTTCCAAAATGATAAATAAATAGTACACTATGTATTTGTCAGGTCAGGTAGTTTTTTTCAGTTCTCCACTCTCCATAACCTAGTCCTCTTTTCTTCCCCTATTTTATTTCTAAATGTACATAATTTCTAAATTATGTACCTTTCAATTTACACATAGCCAGGAACTTATCCTGGGAGAATTTGCCTCTTCAGCAATATGTCATTCCTGGCATATACATTTCATTTAATTGTTGATTCTAAGTTTCTTGAGGCCAAGGTCTGTGTCTTACTTTACATCACATTTGTATCTTCTAAACTGCTGTGGATTAATGATGCGTGAATAAGTGACTGAAAGGAAATTTAAAATTTGACATACGAAACAACAGGTTCAAAATTTAGGAAGGTCAAAGGGGCATGACAGGCATCAAAGATAATTATAAAAGATTAAAGCAGCAGCAGAGAGATAATGTATGCCGATTTCTTAGAAAAGCAAGGATCATCACAATTCATTAAAACTTTCCAGTACTTTCTTTTTTAAGTGAGAGGACTAAAGCCATCTATTGCTTCTTTCTTTTTAAAGTTTTCAATTGTAAAAATTAGTCTACCTTCCAAACATGTTTAGAATATATAAGTTGTCCATCTGCTTCTTTTGCTACTTATTGGGAAGAATTATGCTCAGGGTCATTAGAAAAGTAATTCTCTCTTGATTTTTCAAGAAAATCCCAGATGTGACCTGCACATTGATAACAGAGAATTTAGTTTGCCAGCAAGAGCTAAATTGGATTTTGGTTGCATTTTTCAAGTAGAATTGTTATACTTTCTTCCTTTTTCAAGGACGAATTCAAATATCTTTTTTCTTCTTGTCCATGACAGTTACTGTGATGGGAAACTCCACTAGAATGTAAATATTTTGAGATGGTAAAACGAAAACAAAAAACAAACAAACAAAAAACACTTGACATATTTTTTGAGAATCCACTTGTGAGATCAAAGTATCAAATCCAACTCTGAAATGTCATACCTGGGGATGCAATTATTAGTCTCCTAATCTTGCTCTCAAGAATGCTACATGAGAGGGGCTGAATGATTATGCAAACCAGATGCTGTAAATTAAGTCACTTTGTTTAAAATGACCGAGTCTTTAGTGGAATTTAATCACTTGAACCCTGGCATTATTTAAACACCAAACAGTATTATGCAATGATACAAACTGTCAATCATGTACACACAGCATCTATTAATGTTACCTGGATGACACTTTACTCTGAAGAAATGATAGTAAATTTCAATTTGTTAATACAAATGATGTGCATTATGTATTAAAGTAATTTAAAAGTGAGAGAAGGAAATTATTATGAAATATATGTTGTCACATAAATTTGCATTTTGACCAAATGCTGAGCTCCATGTGCGACCTGACAACAATATTAATAGGTTCTCTTTAACTTGAGTACAACTTGTGAAGCAGAAACTTTTGCCTAAGATATAAAATTCTAAAATAGGCTGGATATGGTAGCTCACATCTGTAATCCTAGCACTTTGGGAGGCAGAGGTAGGCACTTGAGGCCAGGAGTTTGAGACTAGCCTGACCGACATGGTGAAATCCTGTCTGTACTGAAAATACAAAAAGCTAGCTGGGTGTGGTGGTGCATGCCTGTAATCCCAGCTACTCAGGAGGCTAAGGCACGAGAATAGCCTGAACCCAGAAGGCGGAGGTTGCAGTGAGCCAAGATGGTGCCACTGCACTCCAGCCTGGGCGACAGAGTGAGACTGTCTCAAAAAAAACAATGTTCTGAAATAACTTCCAAAGTAAATATATAACTTCCAAAATAAATTACATAACAGGGCCACCACAAATTCAAGAGTGTGATGGCATTTAAATTTCTTTTCTTCTTAAGTATTTGATGCAATTTAAAAAATGACTACATGTTAGGGACTTGAGAAAAAATATACATATTAAGAAAAACTAAAAGGAAATTTGCAAAACTGGAAATAGTCATGTTGGGCTGGTAAGATTACAGATGGGTTTTTCTCTTCCAAATTTTTGAATTATTGTAATAAAAAGAAAATGGCTCAATTGTACTCTAGGTCTAGGGTTTGATTGATTGGGTTGGGAGCGCTCTGGGCACTGGCTTTTCCCCCTGGAACGGTCTACTGTTTGCCGAAGCTGCTTTTGAGTTTTTATTAAGACCTAGAGGAAAAGAAGAATGGAGATATGTGTGTGTGTTTGTGTGTGTGTGTGTGTGTGTGTGTATGGTTCTTTATAATGCTGCCCTTTTTTTTTTGCATGAAAAAGGGCATTTTCTTTGTACACATTCTCTTTCTCCTCTTTTGCCTGCTTTCTAGGACAACTCGCTGAAAAAATATCAAGACAACAAAAAAAAGCCTTTCTAAATCTGGTGACAAGTAATTATGTTTTCCTGTTCTATGTCATTGTACGCATGTAAAAACAGTGTCATCATCTGTAGAAATGCACATGATTACCACACCCTTCAGCAAACTTTCTAAATCATATTAGTAGGTTAAGGTAATTTTCAAGTCACTTGCACAATGCAATTAAAAGACAGCACCTTTTGTTTACGTAAGCAGTCCTCTACATACAGTCATTCTAGGTTAATAAATTTTGGCTTTAATGTAAAAATAAAACTGAAAGATAAGATAATACTGAGTAGTGAATGAAGTAGGAAAATATGTATTCAAGTTTTGAATACATATTTGTTTGCTACTGTTAGTCCCTCAATAGGTTTTAGACTCAGTTTCTCCATCTGTGCAATGGCTATAATGTTCTTACCCTGTCTGTCTCAGAAGATTGATGTGAAAATGCTCTGTGAGGTACTGGCTGTTGTCAGTAGGTCTATGCAGGTCACTCTGAGTTTCATTTTGTTGTTTTTTAATCTGCAAACCACAGAGAAAAATCTTCAGCTCTTCTCTCCAAGAGTGCATCCTAGTCATCCAGCCCAACCTTCTTTTGTTATGTAGCTCACACACATTTCATCCTTTCTAGTACTGCCATTCACAGGCATGGATCTACATGCAATCAGAGACCCCTTAAGCTGCCCAGACATTTGTTTTCAGTGACTCATGATGCTCATTGAAACCAGAAGGACCATCACCCAAAGCCACTGTCTCTGGCACTAGCTCTTTCCAGACAAGAGCTCTTTGCTGGCAGTAGGCTAAATCACTCTCTTGCAATTATATTCTATGACCAAATTGTCTCTGGAGGACTTTTAGTTTACTGTCATCTGTGGAAAATAGAAAGCCTGCATGAGACTTTCTAAATTCTTGATGTATTTGGCAGGATTTTGAAACAAGTCATAGCTACAGGCAGAAATATTAAAAAATGAAGCCCAGGTTGACTTATGAAATACAGGAACTTGTAGTTGCCTTGACATCAAGCTGCTCCTGGTCTGTCTTTTTAATTTGCCAATATTTTCTCTTAAGCATTTTGATGCGATTTTGCAGCTGTTGTTCACAATAAATGGTAGAGATTTCAGGGTATATCTTCCTCCCTTCAAGAATATAGCAATGGAAACACAGACAGTTCTTGGTCTATCCATAGGACAGAGGAAAAATTCTAGGGTTCTCTGAAATATTAGAGGAGTTGGGAGCTGGGAGGCAGATGTGTCCAGCAGGGTATGGTGGAGGAGGGGAACACCTTGGTTCTGGAGGAGGGGAAAGGAATACAGTGCAAAGGAGGCTATGCACATCCAGTGAGGCACCGTCAGGAAGAGTTGTGAATAGGAACCAGAGGAGAACTGTGTACGTTTAAATACAAAAATGAAACAAGGAGAAGAAAAACAGTTGAATGAATATTTAGTTGGGAGTGAGGACTGAGTTTCTCTGAGTTTAGGATAGTATTAAACTCACATTAAGGGCCCAGTCAGGTAGCTCATGCCTGTAATCCTGGCACTTTGGGAGGCCGAGGTGGCAGGATCACTTGAGCCCAGGAATTTGAGACCAGCATGAGCAACATGGCAAGGCCCCATCTCTACAAAAAATAAAAAAAGTGACCAGGCATGGTGGCACACATCTGTAGTCTCAGCTACTTGGGAGGTTGAGGCAGGAGAATTGCTTGAGCCAAGGAGGTTGAGTCTGCAGGGAGCCATGATGGTGCCATTGCACTCTAGCCTGGGTGACGGAGCAAGACCCTATCTTGAATAAATAAATAAACAAACTCACAATAGGGCTTGATAGGTTGGGAAAGAGGGGTTAACATTTCATATTATCTCTATTAAACATGGTCAAAATAGATCCATTTTCTGTTTACAGGAAGCATATGGGGGAATAGATCATTGTACAATTAGACAATCACCCAGGTTGACCATAATTATAAAATGTGAGAGGTGCCACAATTAAGAGAAAACCGCTGCGCACTAAGAATGCACACTTATCTCACTTACATCTGTTCTGGTTGTGGGTCAATAAAAGATTTCCCTAAACTGGAGATCTTTGGGCTGAGATCAGCAGAATGTCTGGAGGTACCGGAAAATGAGGAACCTCTCTGTGAGTTGTAGAGAAAGCCAGAGGCCGGAGCAGATGGCCTCAAAGGGACCATTCTGAGACCGAGAGAGTGATCAGGAGAAAGGTATTCATTATGGATTACGGATTCCTGAGGACGAGGTGGGATCATTTGGAAGGGAAGGAAAGTAAAGCCTGGGTGGGCGGGGGAGGGGGTGAAGGCCTCATCTGCCCATTCCTGTCCCTTGGCAAAGACTTGCTTAAGCAACCCAGTCTACATTTGCTGCATTGTTTACAAAGTGTATCTGCCACTTCTCCAGCTCTTGACCCTTACCTGCATGGCCTTTTGTCAGAAAGACCTGGAAACTCTTAAAAGTAGGTGTGAATACCCCAGAAAGCTATAACACTGAACTTCTTGGAAACTCTAAAAAATGGAAAGAAATTGACCAAAAAGATACTTCTTAGGTGAGGCTGAGAACCAGGGGTTTGGGATTCGAGTGGCCGCTGCCTTCTGCTGGCAGAAGAGAGAGGAAGTGACAGTTCATAGCTTGGGGCTGAAAAACCTATAATTTATACAACAAATCTCAGATCGTTCTAATGCACTCAAATGGAGAACACTATATTGGTCTAATGAGCAGGAAGTTTCTGCTTTTTCTTAATTTTTAAAGAAGAGTTTAGTCCTTTTCTGCCCACAATGATACCCACTAGGAACATGAAGCTGTTGAGCCCTGAAATGTGCCTGGTCCAAATTGCAATGTGCTGTAGGTATAAAATCCACACCAGATTTTGAAGCCTTAGAAAAAGGAAGGTAAAAGCTCTTATTAGTAATTTTTTAATTGGTTACTTGATGAAATGATGGTGTCCTGGATATGTTGGGTTAGATAAAATATTTAAACAAATTTATCTTTCTTTCTCCTCTTTTTAGATATGGGTTACTAGGAAGTTTAAAATGACACCTTCATGTTTGTGCCTCTCACTCTTTCTACTGGGAAGCACTGGTCTAATCAGACAAAACATCACCTTCTCTATTTAATTTCTTCTCCTGCAGATAGCAATATTACCCACCACAGCAATGGGATTCAGAACATCAGTGATGGAAGAGAAGGGCCACCTGATTCTGTGTTCGCTTCACTGTGCTGCATCTCCTCACCTCACCAATCTAAGACATAGTGGAAAAAATACTCTGACCTGTACGAACCTCTGCTTCCTTGAAGTTTCTGCCAATAAAAGGATGGATTGGCCACTCTTCTCCCACCTCCCCTGAGCTTGTCATCTGCCTGGCTTCCCAGGCACTTGTGCATTGAGGATTGTTCCTGCCAGTTCTGCCTTTCACAGATGTGGCTTTGGGGAAGGACCTGCAACAGTTCTCAGGGCATGGGGGGAAAAGGTGGCATTGAGCCAGGATTTTTTTTCCTTCCAAATACAGTGTTTACAAAGACAGCTGCAAAGCCCTCGCTTCTCCTCAACACAGAGCCTTACACTTACCACCTCTGTTCTCCTTAAAACTGGAAGAGGCTGCTCCCAGGGGAATCAGCAATTTTAGGTGGATTTCTTTAAAGCCCCTAAAGCTTGCAGTATGAAAAAAAAAAATGAGCCACTAATGAAGTCGTTTCAAATCTGATGGCAGAGAGTGAGAAAGAATGTATCTCCTACTCCCTCTCCTTGTCAAGCCAGCCTCAAGAAATGTCGAGTTCATCTTAAAGGGACCTAATGGAGATGGATTTAGAGCTGAATTCCAATGGTATTGAAGAAGTTTGGTTGAGAGAGAAGTGAATGCAATCATTACAGCAGTAGCCTGTGTTGATTAAGCCCCTTTTGACCCTGTTATCAATTAATCTTTATAACAGTCCTATGGGGTGAGCACAATTTATCAGAAAATTTAATTTTTCCCCGTAAGTTCCAACATTTTGTGAGCCTGCAGACATTTTTGTAACCCCTGAAATATTCATGATCGTTCCTACACTTAATGCAAGGGCTTGGTTTTCCTCAGTGTTGGTAGAGAGCATATTGGATAGAAGATAACTACCTATATGTGATATTTTAAACTTCTAGACACTGCAGCCCACTGAAATGTAAGTTTCTTCAGGAAGGAGGTTTTTCTTATTTGTCTTTGTGTTCCGAGTTTTCATGGTGGTGTCTGGCATGTAGCTGGTATCTATTAACTACAACTAACCCTTCCTTCCAAGTCACATTTGAATAAAATGAACAAAAATACAGACTGGAAGAGTTAATATTCCCTTTCCAAAGAACTAAGGGAATAGTTACTCACTAGAAGATAATATTACTTATTATCTCTTATATAATCTTTTAAATTCCTTTCACCCAGAAACTTTAATTACCAATGGGCAAATGCTTCTCTAATTATTTGGACCTAATTCCTATGTCATAGTCAAATAATTGGACTTGTAAATTTTAACAAGAATAACTACAAGCAAGTAAACAAACTAAATAATGCAAACATTCATATTTCACAGACCTTCTTGGATCAAAAAGGAATATTTTTGGTAACTGATAATTTTAGGGAACCGATTATATTCTATTCATTGCATTTTTCCCTACTCAAAAAGTGTAAAACAAATGTTCATTTTTTATGAGTCAAAATTGCAACATGTATAAATAATTGGTTTTCAATGATGCATGCAAATAATATCAAAACTTGTTTTAAATGTGGAAGCAATTGTGAATATAATTACAGAGTGTGCAGTTCAACACCCTCTTCCTCATTAATATATATGGACCCTCTAATGGATGTTCATCATTCCTTGGGAATCAAATCTGGCAGGTCAGTCCAAAGAAGATCACTCTTCCTGGCTGTCAAATAGATAATAGCCTAAAAAGCAAATCAAAAGCAATATCCAAATCAATTGCAACATTTAGAAGAGCAAGGCCCACTTAAAACTCAAACTCCAATTTCGTTAGTACTCAGAAAGAAATATTAATTATAGGCATACAAAATATGCTACATAAATCTTACCTCTTCTCATTTGACCTCTCCCCCTCCTATTTTAGTGGGTGTTAGCCAACAGGGATATATTGGCTTTGACTGTAGTGGTTGGGGATGGGTGAGAAAAGTTGCTTCCTATATTTATGTAACTCGTGTGTTTGTGTGGACCTATGTACAACCATTCCTGTCATTGTTGCAAAATTCATAGTAATTTCTCAGTTTTGCAGACTTTGGCTTACTCACATTTGTAATTGCAAACTACAATTAAAATTCTATGGCTTTGTGTCATTTCCTCTAGAGCATCTCTTTTTGGGTAACCTGTAAAAGACAAGGGGATGAGTGGGTCCTATAAACTCCATGAAGCTGGCCAGGATATATTCAAGAAGGCAGCTTTGGAAATGAAGGTGCATAGGCTCAAAAATCCTTGGGCACTGCCAGCCATCTTTGTTATGTCATCTGTTGCTGTGACCATCCCTCTTCCCAACCCTAAGTCAATGCAATACATAAGCTGATCTCGAAGCCTTGAGAAGGATTAGTGAGCTGGCAAAGGGCAGGAAGAAGGAAGGTGTAGAGAGTTTGAACAACCTGTGCCAATGTTCAAATGGCGGAAAGATGGCTCTTCTGAGGAGTTGAGAGGAGATTGGAAATGATGGAGCATTGCTTGCATGTGAAGATGAGGCTGGGCAGCCAGCAAGGGTAAGATCATGTAGACTTGGGCAGGACATGCATAGCCATATAGAAATCAATTGCAACATTTAGAAGAGCAAGGTCCAATCAAAACCCAAACCCTAATTTTATTAGTACTCAGAAAGAAATGTGAATGATAGGGATATAAAATATGCTATGTAAAGCTTATCTCTTTTCAGTTGACCCTCCTTCCTTCTATTTCAGTGGATAGAGTAGGTGAAAAAGGCATATTAGCTTTGGTTTAAAGTTCATTCTGAAAGTTAGGCTATTTGGTGAAATTTTTCAAAGATGGAGCAACATAGCTAGATATCAATTTTAGAAGTGATAAAAACCCATCCTAAAGATGTGGTTGGGGTGGTGGGAGTGGATAGATCTTTAAGATGTAGAATTAACACTGTTGATGACTGGCAGTCAGAGTGAATTTAGTATGACATCCACATTTCCAGGCAGGTAACTTGAAGGACGATGGTGCCATTGATTAAAATACGTATTATTATGTATTATGGTTATTGTTAGAGAGCAAATATGAGATGAGGGATGGAGATTTTAAAAAAGAAGATAGTGGCTCATGCCTGTAATCCCAGCACTTTGGGAGGCTGAGGTGGGCAGATTGCTTGAGCTCAGGAGTTTGAGACCAGCCTGGGCAACATGGAGAAATCCCATATCTACCAACAAAAAACCAAAACATTTTAGCCAGGTATTGTGGCACACGCCTGCGATCCCAGCTGCTTGGGAGGCTAAGGTGGGAGGATTGCTTGAGCCCAGGAGGTTGAGGCTGCAGTAAGCCGAAATGGGTCCCTGCAGTCCAGCCTGGGTGACAGAGTGAGACTGTCTCAAAAAAAAAAAAAAAAAGAAAAAAGGAAGAAGAAGAAGAAAATGTTTTATGGAGATTTTTTAGCATGTAGCTCTCTAATGCGCGCAGCTAAAACAGGAAAAACAACATCATCAAAAACGACAAAGGGATGCCCAACACCCAACCCCCAGAAATTCTGATTTAATTGGTTAGAGCGGAGCCCAGGATTAGGTTTTTTTTGTTTGCATTTTTGTTTTTATTATGGTAAAAAAAAAACAAAACAAAACCAACAACGTACATGAAATACACCCTCTCAACAAATTTTTAAGTGTACAGTACAGTATTGTTAACTACATGCCCATTGTTATACATACCTGTTGTGCAAATCTCTAGAAATTTTTCATCTTGCATGACTGAAAGTCTATAATCATTGAACAGCAGCTCCCCATTTATCTCCCTCACTAGCCCTCAGTATCACCATTCAAATTCCTCCTATGAGTTTGACTGCTTTAGTAGATACCTCATATATGTGGAATCATACAGTATTTGTCTTTCTGTGACTGGCCTATTTCACATATCATAATGTCCTCAAGTTCTTCCATGTTGTAGCATGTGTCAGGATTTCCTTCTGTTTTAAAGCTGAATAATATTCCATTGGATGTACACACCACATTTTCTTTATCCATTCATCAGTTGATGGGTCTTTAGGTTGTTTCTACCTCTTAGCTATTGTGAGTAGTGCTGTAAGAAACGTGGAGGACAGATTATCTCTTCAAGGTCCTGATTTCAGTTCTTTTGTGTAAATACCCAGACATGGGAATGCTGGATCATATGGTAGCTCTATTTTTAATTTTTTGAGGAATCGCCGTACTGGTTTTCATAGCAGCTGCTCTATCTTTTTTCCCTACCAACAGGGTACAAGGGTTCCAGTTTCTCCATTTCCTCGTCAACATTTATTCTTTCTTTCCTTCTGTTTCTTCTTTTCCTTTTTTTTTTTTTCTTTTAATAATGGCTGTCCACACTGGTGTCAGATGGCATTTTATTGTGGTTTCGATATACATTTCTTTGATGATTACTGATGTTGAGCATCTTTTCACACACCTGTTGACCATTTGTATATTTTCTTTGCAGAAATGTCTATTCGAGTCATTTGCCCATTTTAAAATTAGGCTATTGATTTTTTGCTATTAAATTGTGTAAGTTTCTTACATATTTTACATACTAACCCCTTATCAGAAACATGGTTTGCAAATATTCACTCCCATTCCATAGGTTGCCTTTTCACTCTACTGATTGTTTCCTTTGCTGTGCGGAAACTTTTTAGTTCAATGCAGCCCCATTTGTCTACTTTTGCTTCTGTTTCCTGTGCTGTTGGTGTCATATTCAAGGGATCATAGGCATTAGGTGTTTTTATAAAGTTCCCCCAGCTGACTCTATTGTGCAACCAGGACTTAGAATCATTGGTCAAAATTATACCTTGCTATGATGTAAAGCCTATGGTTCTATCTAGACATGAAAGTTCTCTCAGTAGAACAGGCCAGCAGCTGACCATATTTATTGTCTATGTGGCATGGTGATCCCTACATGGAGGAGTGTGTCTAAATTTCTGGATGGGATAGGAGTGAGGTAGTGAGAATGTAGCTAGAAAGAGCATATTCAATATTGTTACATAATTTTATCTCAGAATAATAATTTTTTCATAATTTAAACTAGAAAAAGTAACAATCCACTGGAGTAACACAGTTCAGAAAGTCTAGAATGTCAGTTCTCTGAGGACAGGGATCTCTGTCCCTGTCCACTGCTGTATCTCCAGCCCCCGGACAGTGTCTGGCACATTGTAAGCACTCAAAATATATTTGTGCAAGTGGCTGAGCCAGAGATTGGATGTGGTTCTGTCCACAGTGCCTGGAACTGTTGCTTTCCTCTTATTATCTAGCCTCTCAGTGCTTCCTCTTTCCTGCCAGCCTTGTCTTCCCATCTTAGCTCAGAGGAAGCTGTGTCCAGCAGGCATCTACCTTCTGTGAAGCTGTAAGGGCTGTATGCAACTGGGTCCTGAGTGCAGTGTGTGTGTGTTGCTGGGCGGGGGGTGGGGGTGGCGTGGAGGTGGGGGGTGATAGGGGACAGGGGGTGAGGGCATTGGTTCATCCAGGAAATGTCCATTTACATACTAAAGTCTGGTTGTTCTGGAAGAGTAGCTGAGCACAATCAGTCCTGTGTGTCCACAGACCATGAAGCTTAATATAAGTTAAGCCCATCCATATTTAACAAAATATTATGTCACTGTAGTGATGGAGTGACAATCATAAAAGTGTTAAAAGAAAAATATAAAGTATGCACTGTATTAATAAGCTATTAAACTTCATCCTTTCATTGAAATCATTTTCACTTGTATTTTAACAATCTGTACATTATCAAATGACAGTCTGTTTCGAATATATCTGATAAAATTTAAAAAAACCATTGACTTGTTTCTATAGCATAAATGTGAAAGCTTTCAGAAAGAAAAAGAAGAAATGGAATACACGTACAGTTTTTCATAATTTGTATTTTATCATTTTCGAGCACTCAGATGAGGATTTGGGAAAATCTTCATGTCACTCTTTTAATAAAGCCACAGTGAGCACTTCATGCTGCTTCCACTTCCCACACACAAACTTTCTAATTATAAAAGGACCTTTTCAGACTTATTCAGGGCATATAATCTTATTTGCAGCTCCTAATTGGAGGACTGTGTTTGTTGAAAAGAACAGAAGTCTTCAGTCATTTAGAATAAAGCTGGCCCATCAACCCCTGTGGGAAGAAAAGAACTATTTATTTTATCCGTTAATCCCAAATACAAACACAATAAAGCTGTCTTTTCTAATAGTGACCTATTTCATGTTAAATTGGGATAAAGCTAGCTTTGCTCAATAAGACTATTGTGGTCAACAAAAAAGTCAATCTTATTAGGATTCCCATTGAATACCTTCCAATAACTTATCTTTTAAAATGCTAAACCCAAATCCCAGTTGAATTCTCTACGTTGTCTGACACAAAATGCAAATCTGGAAAGGAAATAACCTCAACTAGTGAGCCCCATCTAGTGGCAGGGAAGTAAATTGCTGGTCAAAAACCTGGTCTCTAATTTATTCCTCATCCTTAATCTGATTTTTAAGATTCTTCTATTTGTGCCTAAACCCTTATGTTTTTGTTTCTTTCTGAAGTCTTTTTGCCTGTATTTTTTTTCTAAAACTAAATAACTTTCTATACCAAGCACATTTTTTCTTGATAACTTACAAAAATACAACATTGCTTAAAATTAGCCAGATTTCCCCATTGATTTTTTTTTAAAATATTAATTTTAAAATGTGGAAAGTCATGTTCCTTGAATAGCATTACAGAGCACTCATGTATTAAACTATGTTTGATGTAAATAATATTATTCACTTATCAATTTTATTTTATCAAAAGACCCCAAAAGCTCTTTCTTGATATGAGCTTTAGAGGAGCAAGACCGAGTCACAGACAAATCCAATGGAACATCTAAGGACATTGAAGATTTCGAAGTCTACTTTCTTGGGCAATCTCTACATTTGAGGATTGTACTGGCTTGGAGGTCAGCTTCTTTTAACCAACTACATCAGAGTTTAAGTGCAGTGTGTCTGCCTTCCATGCTTCTGCTTTTCTCGACTTTTAATAAACATGTCAAAAATGAATAAGGCAAGAGCAGGGCTCAGCTCCAGTCATGCATGAGAAATGCTTTTGCTAATAATTCTGCCTTATAAATGCAAATCTTCTTTGCTCCCACAAAAAAAAAAAAAAAACTTGACAATAGCCAAATGAAGTAGAACATATTCCTCAATTTACCTACACTTAAGATATTTCAAAATATATTTCCACTAGCCTATGTGCTCAAACCACAAAAGCAGACATAGGTATATAGAGGTATCTGGGCTATGGAGGAAAGAATAAAGGATTCAAGTTCAGATATTAACATTGCCCTTCATTGGCTGCACGACCTTGGGAAGCCAAATCTCCCAATAAGGTGCCATGAGTTCAGGTTATGGAGCAGACAATCCCTATTTCTCCGCCTCTCAGCTGTAAGACTTTAGACAAATTATTTCTCTAAGCCTTGACTTCTTCATGTATCATGATATTTATTTCCTTCGTACAGGAAGATTGTTATAAAGATTGACTGATAAAGTATGTGAAGTGTGTAGCTCAGGGTCTGGCACATAACAGAGTGCTCAGTGAATACTATTATGACTCACAAATGGAGGGACCAGTGCCCACCTCACAAGATGGTTGGGAAGACTCTAAGACATGGGAAAATGTTGGTCAACTCTAAGGTTCTCTATCAATGTTATGAGTTAGACAAGCCTAGTAGGACCCTCTGAGAAGACCTAAAAATAAAAAGAGAGCTCTTGAAATGGAAGAACATGGGGCTTTCATAGGTCAGCACAAGCTCTGTGAGCTGAACAGAATTATTGTAGGTCTAATAATTTGTATTGTTGGCTTACATTGTATTTGGGGTTGCAAATTTTTGAAAAGAAGAGAATGATAGAGTTGGAAGGGATATTGTATTAATTTAGTTTTCTTGTTTTACTGAGGAAAAAAACCTAACGCCCCTTCCTTCTTTGGAACTCTTTGTATACTTGAGATCTTTTAAGAATTTTAAAGTATTTGTTTAATGTCTGCTTTTGCTTGGACTGTAAGACCCACGTAGTCAGGGGCCATGTCTATTTGGGCTGCACTGTATCCTCAGATGTAGCCCTGTGTCCAGCAGTGTCTAGTAGTGTCTAGTACCTTGTCTACACATGGTAATTGCAGACAAGCTCAAAACTGCCATATAGGAGTACATGAGGGCATGGACTCCTCAGGGAGGAAAGGCTGGACACAAATTGGACCTCTCTGGTTTACTTCCCGTGTGACTTTGAGCAAGCTACTTAGCCTCCCTGAGCCTCAGTTTCCTTGCCTATAAAACAGGACTAATAATGGCAGTACCTATTTCACAGGGTTGTTCCAGAGCTTTATGAGCCAATTCCTGTAATGTGCCTGGAATGGTATAATTCTATAAATTTTCCTAAATGACCAAGATAGCAAAGCCAATTAGAAAGTGTTCTGGAACTAAAACCCTACCTAAGTCTTCCTCTTTATTTATTTTTTTCCCTCCATATCTTTCAAACCCTCTGCCCAAACCACTTTTCCAAACCATTAAATCTTATCAGATAAAAAGAGCAATGCAAAATAAAGTATTGGATGATTCACTCAGAGGTGCTGCAGGCCTTCCAAGTCTAGCAGCAAGTTTCAGGAACTGATTTCAATGGTGGTAACAGGCTTATTATTGCTAATAACCTCCCAGTGTCTAAAGCACAGAGCTGAGCAGAGTATTTCATATTTTGCTCTAACAGCTAGTCCTTAAGGGTTTGACTATTAGATGTAGGCATGCTGGATTATGAAAATGGCACATTTAAAAATATCTCTGCACCTCACTCCTAGATGACTTTTAGCAGGTGAACTAACTGTTAGCCTCCTGGAAGATTAGATGTCAGGATAATTAGCTCTCTGCCACATAGGCTATCTACTTTTCAAATCTTACTCTCCTTTCTTCCCTATGTCTCTTAGTAGACACAACTCATAATTACTTTATGCCTGAGTTTTCCCCTTTCTTTTCAGCACACTCATAAACCACCTCCTTGTCATGACTTATTGCACCTCACACTCAATTCATACTGTTAGCTTTGACGTTCTCTTTTGTAATTCAGTTTGTATTCAGATACCAGAGAAAACAAAGAGCAAGTTAGACAGGTAAACCAGATAATGAGTATTACCTACGATGACCCATTCTCCTGTCTCTCCTTGGTCTTCAAAATTCCATGTGCTGTGGATGAAGTAAAATGCGCATTTTCCCATTTCATGGCATGTCCAGAGGTCTGTGAGTTGCTTGTTTCATTGTCTAACGTTAGGGTCTCTGAGCTTTCCCATTTCATTATTCTGTACGACCTGGACTCAGCCTTATAGAACTGGGGAATAACTTTTGCTTTTCTATTACAAATGGAGCCAATGAAAAGGTAGACTGAAAAAGAATAAGATGGAGTGGAGAATTCACCAAAGGAACCATACAATTACAGAAATTTCTGGCTGGAAGAACTTTGAAAGGCTCTCTGCTCACCTCCCTGCACGTTAGCTCTACCTCATGCCGATGGGATGGGTAATTATGGCTTCTATTTCAAAAGACTTCACAGGATCCATGCCTCTGCCTTCCATTTAAGACAGTTCTTCATGTATGCAGCAAATACCTCCTCCCCTTCTAGTTCAAACTCTTTTCTTTCTGTTGTTAGGAAGAAGAGTTGGTTAATTTAATGCCACCTAGAAATACAGATGTCCAACAAGTAGAAAGGAGAGACTGCTTCACTTCCCAGCTTCCTTCCTCGCCTACAACCCGTAGACTTTGCTCTCCAGCTTCTCTGGGTATTGCTACAGTTTGATTTATTGTGAGAACTCCAGGATTTCCTGAAAATGGTCTAGAACTGAGCCAGTGTTTGAGGTACAAGAAAAGAGAATGAGGAATGTTTCCTCCCTTTTCTCTTTCCTTTGTCAGCATTGTTGTACCATTTCTTAGGGACTCTCACTACTTCCTCACCCCACTCCACCTTCACAGCTCAGAAAATGTGGGGCAAAATCCAAGTCCTACAAAACTTCCCTTAGGCTTATGCCCTTAGCTCTATCCCAAATCCAGATCTTCTCAAAACTCTAATTAAGGGCTTAGAGTCCTAAGGACCAGGAGTTTTCTAAGACTTGTAGATCCAGGAACTGCTACCTAGTGACCTAAAACTGTCAGAAAATTCCCCCTACTTCACTCCCATCTGTAGTTTGCTTAAATTTTTTTTTTTTTTTTTTTTTTTTTAAATGCTGAGCGTGACTTGATAGTAATTTGCTGGGCTATTTTCGACACATATCTGTCTTCGTTTTTGGACACGAGTGATCAGCCTATTGAACTTTAAGTGGTCTGGCAACATGTGTAATGAAGAGCAGTAGTTTAGGGGTCAGGCTGACCTTGGTCTAATGCTCCACTATTTCATTTATTGTTGAATGACTTTTGTCAGATTGCTTAACCTATCTAAGCTTTGGGTTCTTTCTATGTAAAATGGAGCTGATGCAGACTTCAGGGTTTGATAAGAAGATTAAAGAGAGAATTGACGTATGTAAAGCACCCAATACCATTCCTGGCCTGCACTAATGATTTCAAACACATTTATTTCTCTCCCCTACTGGATAAAGGGCAAGAGCTATAGCACCTTAGGCATTTAGTGGTTTCATCAGTTAAACTGAGCTGCCTTAATAGCAACATTCACTGGAATTGTTAATAAAAGAAATAGTGACTTTCTGTTATAGAGACTTAATAAGAGTCTCTATTGTGTACTTGCTGTGTGCCCCATATTGTTCTGGGTACTGAGGCTAGAAAGGCAGTAGGGCATAGGGTTCCTGTACTGATGAAGCTCAGAATGTAGAATCATCTGGCACATATGGGCCACTTCATGAACATGTAAGAGTCACATCGGGATTGACTTAAGATTTTAGAGGACCTAAGCACTAAAAAAATTACAGTGATGCCGCTTCCATATATACTTAAAAATAAGAGCAGTATTAAGTCATAATTAAGTGTAAACAAGCAGAACAATGCTCCAGTATTTTTCCTACTGTGATAACAAACTTAGTACTTCTTTTGAAATATCAATTTTTAAATTATTTTTTTCAAAGTGATATTTTTTGAGGTATCCTCATTTTGTAGGCAACTAGTATACTTACGGATAATCTAGCCCTGGCCCCACATTACCCCAAGGACTGGCCTCATGTTCCCTAAATGGATCAGAAGCTAGAACAATGGCATAGAAGCCACAGGTCTTGATCATTCATAAACTATTTGGTAAATTCCACTAAGAATAAAAAAGTAATTGAATATTTTGAGGCAAGATCAAATCACCTTATAAAAAAGTGAAAAGTAAAAAAGAACTGGCTCAATTCTAGACCATTTTCAGGAAATCTTGGAGTTTTCACAATAAATCAAACTGTAGCAATAACCAGAGAAGCTGGAGAATTTGAAATTATTTCCAAATATATGGAATATTTTTCTCTGGAATGGACTTTTAAAAATGCACAAATGGGACATAGGAGAAGTCATATTTAGATGAGCATATTGTAGAGACAATTTTATGTTATGTCTTAAAGGACTAGCTCACTGCTCAGCTGCTCACCCCAGCTCTGTTGTTACCATGAAGATAATATGCTGAGAACGATGGTGGCATGAGACATTCACCAGGATGCAAAGGTACCTTTTTTTTTTTTTTTTTTCTTTTCTCAGTTCCTTCCTTTCTTAAATGGAGGATGTTTTCTCTGAAGGCCACAGTCTGGCTGTAGCAAAGTTGGCAGTATCTGGGGAGGCTTACCTGAAGATCTAGCTGAGAGCCACTGACATTTGGAGTCACTCACCTTTACACTGCAAATCTGAAAGATAAGCAACAAGAAAAACCTAGAAACAGTGACAGAACTTTCTCACAGACAAAAACAATTTACACAGCCACTGTAAATAGTTAATAAAATCCATTTTGTAGTCCATCTACTTAGATTTCCATTACATCCTGTTCTGTTTCACACATGCATTTTTCTTTTGGATTGTTAGGTAATAAAGAGTCAAGTCATTTATCATGTAGTGCCTTAGTATTACTTTAAAATGTTTTACCATTTTCAGGAAATTATGTGGCTTCTATAATTAATCTCCCAGTAGAAGCTGTTTTAGGAAGACTCCAGAACAACCAAAAGAAGTCTTTTCTTTGTGGAAGTGTTTTGGGTCTTGTGAGTGGAAACATTCAGAAACAGATGCCAGTGGTATTATCACATATTGCAAACTGTTCATTTAAGATAACGAGGATGAAAACAATACAGTTCAGTCTCACTCTTGCAAAACTGCCCTGTGACAAAGCTGTTGTTAAATGGGGTCCACAATGAACTCCATGATATGCTATAATTAGAGTAACTCTACAGTGTAAAGCTGGGTTTCCACAGTTCTTATACCCTAAATGGATACAATAACACTTGGCAGAAGTAAGGAGGAGAGTTCCCACCCACTGACCCCTTCCCTGCTTGGCATTAGGAATACTAGTTACTACTTAGCACTTTCCACATATCAGGCATTGTTCTAAACATTTTTACACATATTGGTTCATTTAAATACTCACAACTTTCTGAGGAAGGTGCTGCATTATGCTAATTTTTGAATTAGGAGACTGATACACAAAGTAATTGGAGGATTTGCCAAGGGCAGACTTCTCAAGGGCTGAGGCAAGGAGCAGAACTCAGGCAGCCTCGCCTCCCAGTCCAGCCCCTCAGTTGCTGTACTCTGTGGCCCAGCATGGTATACAATGTTCAGTGTTCTATTCTCACAATCTAATTTACACTAGCACATGGTCAGGTCATTCAGTTATCTCATTTTACAGAAGAGAAAACAAAGGCAAAAAGATGCTAAGTGGCTTTGAAAATCTCAAATACATGATGATTACAGGGCTGGGCATGGTGACTCATACCTGTAATCCCAGTACTTTGAGATCCAAATGCAGGAGGACTGCTTGAACCCAGGAGTTTGAGACCAGCCTGGGCAACATAGTGAAACCCTATCTCTACAAAAAATTCTTTTTTTTTTTTTTTTTTTTGAGATGGAGTCTCGCTCTGTCGCCCAGGCTGGAGTGCAGTGGCCGGATCTCAGCTCACTGCAAGCTCCGCTTCCCGGGTTTACGCCATTCTCCTGGCTCAGCCTCCCGAGTAGCTGGGACTACAGGCGCCCGCCACCTCGCCCGGCTAGTTTTTTGTGTTTTTAGTAGAGACGGGGTTTCACCATGTTAGCCAGGATGGTCTCGATCTCCTGACCTTGTGATCCGCCCGTCTCGGCCTCCCAAAGTGCTGGGATTACAGGCTTGAGCCACCGCGCCCGGCCAAAAAATTCTTGAAAATACTTAGCCAAGCTAGTAGTCCCAGCTACTTGAGAGGGTGAAGCAGGAGGTTTGAGACTGCAGTGAGCTATGATCACAACATTGCACTCTAGCCTGGGCAACTGAGACCTTGTCTTGATGAAAAAACAAAAAACCAAAAATGAGATGGTTGGGAGGTCAGATTGCCTGATGTTTAGCCAATGCTTTCTACTTTAGAGCATTGTATCATTTCCTCATTTTCCTTCTCCGTGTAAAAAAAAAAAAAAAGAAAGAAAAACACAAAATCTAAACTGTTGCTTTATTTTTTTCTATGATTCATCCTCATGGGTCACAAGAAAGAGCAGAAGTTTGCTTGGCCTGTATGCTGAGCACAGCAAACCCCACTCTGGGCCCAGATTCTGCCCAATGCAGCACTGGCTTTGCTTCTTGAAGGCAAATGAGCAGTTTTATTGGCTTTATCCTCAAATTATGGTTTTAAAACAGTTTGATCTCACACTTGGGCAGATTAATAAGTATTAGGAAGTGCCCCCATCTGTAGGGTGTATCTATGCAAGAGATCAAGAGAACAATTTGAAAAACCAGAGACTGGATAATCTCTAGAAAAATGTTCTTGTTTCCTCCAAGAAACTTCACAGAATGATCATATTTATTTTCTTCTTCAGTGTCAAGGTTACATTTTTGTTTGTTCCACTTTGCTTTTTAACAGGTTATACCAAGTGTGGGCTCAGGTGGTTTTTGTGGGGCAATCTGACCTTCAGATTAACCTCATTCTGAAGCCAGTTAGGTATCGTTTCTTCTGCATAACCACCTGATGCGCTTATTTGAGTGTTTTCTTCCTAAATGAGGAGGAAACTGGTTATGATGAAACCACAGGCAATGCAGAGCACAGGTAGGATTTAATCTTTCACAATGTCACTTGATTAAGCAGGCAATCATCTTCTGCCATGCCTGCAAGGAAAATTTCAAGTCATGTGAATTCTTATCTCATCTGCATTAGTCAGAGTGCACGAGATTGGAGATGGTATATGCAAAATAGGTAATACATTTAGAGTATTTAATAAAAGGACTATTTACAAAGATGGAAACAGGGTGGAGGAAAACACAAAAGAGATAGTGTAGTACCCCAAGGCTAGCCTGAGCAGGGAGCCATCACCTGTAGACTTAAAGAGAAAAGTTATAGGGATTGGAGAGAGAGCTGCACATGATAGGAGCCGTGGCTTCCCAGAAAGACACAGACACCCATAGTAACCCAGCAAAGAGGAAGCCAAGGGAATGGATACTCTAGGCTCAACCCTCCTCCTCCCCATTCACCAAATTCAACTAGAGGACACGGTACCTATTGAGGTGGTCCAAGGGGGACCATCTCCCAGGGCCCGGTGCAGGGGACGGGGCAGAGGAAAGACACCCAACACACTCTCACACTAAAGTCTGAGGTAAAATAACTTCAACATCCCCTCCTGCTGTGACATGAGTAGTTTAATAAAGAAGTAATTAGGAAAAACAACAACGATGTGGAATTAGGTGGCTAATTTTATGCCTATGCCTATGGCTGAAATCAGAGTTGTAAATTCCTCATTGTGTTTTATGAGTCAGAACTGGATGTACCCAAAGGGTCTCAGGAAAACTCTGGGCCTCAAAATAGGCCCTCTGATAACAGGGCAAGGAGAGCCAGTGGAAATCAGTTCCTACCAAGACAATGAGCACAATCAAAATTAAACAGAAACGTAGATTTAAGAAAGGATCACAGGGGCTTGCAATTTTTGGCCTAAAATCTACAGAGGCACCCACTGCATTGAAAGGCCCATGTTTTAATGGAATAAATGAAACCTAATTTTGTTTTGTCCTACATGGCTTTGTTTAGTTTCCTTTAGTGGTTTAGGCAAAAGGCCAACCAGAGGAAGGAGAGGTGGGGAAATTTGAAGATGTGTCCTGTGGACAATTTAGAGATGGCATTGATGCCCCAAGTAAACTAGGATATAAAGAGATTACAGTGAACCCAGTTCCCAGCCATGTTATAAGAGCAAAGACATTTGGTGCTTGGATAAGAGAATGGTGTGGTGTTAGAAGCAAAGATTTGGAGTCCCAGATATCTACCTATTAGCTGGGTCACCTTGAGCAAGTTAGATAATCTCTATAAGACTCAGTTTCCTGCTCAATGAAATGGGGAAAATACCCACCTCTTCTATGGTTGTTTTGTGAATTAAATAAAATCATGTGTTTAAAATCCTTACTATGGTGGGGTGGCTGTCAAGATGGCTGAATACGAACAGCTCTGGTCTGCAGCGCCCAGTGAGATCAGCACAGAAGGTGGGTGATTTCTACATTTCCAACTGAAGTACCTGGCTCATCTCATTGGGATTGGTTAGATAGTGGGTGCAGCCCACAGACGGTGAGCTGAAGCAGGGTGGGGCGTCCCCTCACCCAGGAAGTGCAAGGGGTCGGGGAACTCCCTCTCCTAGCCAAGGAAAGCCATGAGGGACTGTGCCCTGAGGAACAGTGCATTCCAGCCCAGATACTATGCTTTTCCCATGGTCTTTACAACCCGCAGACCAGAAGATTCCCTAGGGTGTTTACACTACCAGGGCCCTGGGTTTCGAGCACAAGACTAGGTGGCGGTTGGGGCAGACACTGAACTAGCTGCAGGAGATTTTTTTCATACCCCAGTGGCACCAGGAGCACCAGTGAGATAGAGCCATTCACTCCTCTGGAAAGGAGGCTGAAGCCAAGGACCAAATGGTCTAGCTCAGCAGATCCCACCCCCATGGTGTCCAGCAAGCTAAGATCCACTGGCTTGAAATTCTTGCTGCTAGCATAGCAGTCGTAAGTGGACCTGGGATGCTCCAGCTTGGTAGGGGGGAGGGGTGTCCCCCATTACTGAGGCTTGAGTAGGCGGTTTTCCCTCACAGTGTAAACAAAGCCACCAGGAAGTTCAAACTGGGTGGAGCCCACCACAGCTCAGCAAAGCCTCTGTAGCCAGGCTGCTTCTCTAGATTCCTCCTTTTTAGGCAGGGCATCTCTGAAAGGAAGGCAGAAGCTCCAGTTAGGGGCTTATAGATAAAACTCCCATCTCCCTGGGACAGAGCACTTGGGGGAAGGGGCAGCTGTGGGTGCGGCTTCAGCAGACTTAAACATCCCTGCCTGATGGATCTGAAGAGAACGGTGGATCACCCAGCACAGTGGTGGAGTTCTGCTAAGGAACAGACTACCTCCTCAATTGGGTCCTTGACCCCCATGCCTCCTGACTGGGAGACACCTCCCAGCAGAGGTCAACAGACACCTCATACAGTAGAGCTGTGACTGGCATCTGGCAGGTGCCCCTCTAGGATGAAGCTTCCAGAGGAAGGAACAGGCAGCAATCTTTGCTGTTCTGCAGCCTCCACTGGTGATACGCAGGCAAACAGGATCTGGAGTGGACCTCCAGCAAACTCCAATAGACCTGCAGCTGAGGGGCCTGATGGTTAGAAGGAAAACTAACAAACAGAAAGGAATAGCATCAACATCAGCAAAAAAGGAAGTCCACATAAAAACCCCATTTGAAGGTCACCAACATCAAAGACCAAAGGTAAATAAATCCACAAAGATGAGGAACAACCAGCACAAAAAGCCTGAAAATTCCAAAAACCAAAACACCTCTTCTCCTCCAAAGGGACACAACTCCTTGCCAACAAGGGAACAAAACTGGACAGAGAATGAGTTTGATGAATTGACAGAAGCAGGCTTCAGAAGGTGGGTAATAACAAAGTCCTCTGAGCTAAAGGAGCGTGTTCTAACCCAATGCAAGGAAGCTAAGAACCTTGAAAAAAGGTTAGAGGAATTGCTAACTGGAATAACCAGTTTAGAGAAAAACATAAATCACCTGAAGGAACTGAAAAACACAGCACGAGAACTTCGTGAAGCATACACAAGTATCAGTAGCCAAATCAATCAGGCGGAAGAAAGGATATCAGAGATTGAAGATCAACTTAACAAAATAAGGCATGAAAACAAGATTAGAGAAAAACAACTAAAAGGAACGAACAAAGCCTCCAAGAAATATGGGGCTAAGTGAAAAGACAACTTACATTTGATTGGTGTACCTGAAAGTGATGCGGAGAATGGAACCAAGTCGGAAAACTCTCTTCAGGGTATTATCCAGAAGAACTTCACCAACCTAGCAAGACAGGCCAACATTCAAATTCAGATTCATCAAAGTTGAAAGGCAGGAAAAAATGTTAAGGGCAGCCAGAGAGAAAAGTTGAGTTACCCACAAAGGGAAGCCTATCAAACTAACAGCACATCTCTCGGCAGAAACCGTACAAGCCAGAAGAGAGTGGCAGCCAATGTTCAACGTTCTTAAAGAAATTGACCATATAATTAGAGTCTTTTTTTACTTTAAAAAATTCTGCTTGAACAATTAATATATGCTTAATTTAATTTTAAAATATTCTGAACTTAGATTATCATAACAAAGTCTCAGATGGTTCATTTCTCTTCCATCCTCTCATATCATCTCACAAATTGCTTTGTTGTGAAAGGGACAATTTTTTCCAAAGGTCTGACATGATTTGGGATGACAGAGGTCAGAAATTTGTGCTTAATTTTGTTTGTTGTGCTTTAATTTGGCCAGAATGGAACTAAAGATTTCAATTGAGCTATTATATTGTTAGTTCTACTTATTACTGACTGAAAAATGAACCTTAGTCTATTCATGACTATTGGTTTAAACATGTTATTATTTATTCTTAATATTTTTAAGGACTCTTAAAATGTGGTTGCCTTAGAAGATTAAAGAAAATGCAAAAGGGTTCAACAATTCTGCCAGCTGCTTAGAAATTTTACTCTTAGGCTCATATCCTTGAAAGGTATTGACCCCTATGAACAGCTAATGATGGAAAAGTTGACAGGACAGTTTGACCTCCTAATTGTATTCTGTGCATCATGCATTTGACCTTCTGGAGACAACTTGATGAGTTTCTGCCATGTTAATTACTCCACACTGTTTTGCAGTGATTCTTTAACCATTCAAACCTAGTGAATGAGTGCATGAACCTTTCTAGGCTCTAAGAAAGGATTGAGAATGGCAATTTAAAAGCACCCAACATAATTTTCCACTACCAGGCTTGTTTTCTTTTCCTGAAATGATGAACAAAGACCTCTGAAATGATCTTGTATTTATTGTACTCTGTTACTTCTTGCAAATTTTAACACCTTCTTTCAAAAATGTATTTGAAACCCCAGGGTCTTATCAGGGATACTCTTCTTTTCCTTCAATTACCATGCATTTGATAATCAATATGTTTATTACTAGGCAATTTGTGATGCTTGAGTCTTCTTGACTTTGTCTTAAGAGTCATTAATGAGATCTAATGTGCAAAGCTTTATTTAATTTTCGGTTCCTAAACATTCTTGGTCTGGGGTTGAGCTTTGTCTTCCTAATGAACTAGACAACAGTCATTATTGCTGACAGATCTCCTCTCCTTTCCAGTTTGTGAGGCTACATAGTTTAAGCTCTCCCTCTTCCTGTCCTTTGTGTGAAGCAGGAAGTCACCTTTGTGGGTCATTTTCATCCCCCTGCTCTCAGGCTCCTTCATGAAACATTTTGAGTCATTTCAAAATTAGACCTGCACATTCCAATGGCTGTATTTAAAACACAATTTATAGCTCAGCTCATTCTCATGCACCACGTGAGGGTATTATAAGAAAGTCCCCTGTGTCAAAGTTTCATCTAGAATCCAACTTTTTCCTGCTCCCTGTCTTTCTTCTATCACTAGTTAGCTTTTTTCTTTCTTTTTCTTTTTCAAAAAAATATTTGATGAGATAGAATTTCAGTATGTTGCCCAGGCTGGTTTCAAACTCCTAGGCTCAAGAAATTCTCCTGCCTCAGCCTCCAGAGTAGGGATTATGGGCACGTGTCACTGCACCCAGCCCTAGTTAGGTCTGATTCAGCAAACTATATCTCTAGCCATATTTTCTTTAATAGCAAAATGTGATTGGAGAGGAGTCAGATAATCTAGATGGCGTTTCACCTCTTCCATTTTCATTACTGTGTCTGTCTAGTGTGTGTGTGCGTGTGTGTGTGTACTGAGTATATGCTTTGTGCCAGGTGTTACATTAAGCAATTTACACTTAATCCACACAGCAATCCTGCAAAAGAGGTACAAGGATGGATACTTTGCAGATGAGAGGTGGCTCAGAGAGTTTAAAGGATTCACTGAATCAAGTTTAAATAACTTATCTATGTCAGTACTAGTGGACTTGAAATTAAAATGTGGCTTTACCTGTCTCCAGCGCATGGGCTTTTAACCACCGCACGGTACTGAAAATCGTACACAGGTAGTCGGGGCACTTGGCTTGTTGGTGTCCGCACCGGGCACGTTGAGAGTCAGTGGTTGAGAACTCAGTCTCTGAAGTCAGACTGCCTAAATTTGAAATCTGTTTCCTTCACTAACTAATTGTGTGACAATGAACAAGTTATTTTACATTTCTGTGCTTTAGTTTCCTCATCTGTAAAATGGGGAAAAAATAACAGCAACAACACTTTGGGTCACATGAAGGATTACATTCATGACATATATTAGGTACACTTTTAAAGCAATGATAGTAAAATCAATTTAATAAGCATTAGCAAAAATTATTATTTCAAAAAAAAGTTGACGTGTACTCTAGGTGATTGCTGTAAGGATGCTGGTTGAAGCCTTGAAGGTCTTAAGGTACTCTGTGGTTGTATATTGTTGATCAAAGCCTTTTCCTCTTGTTCCTCAGACTAAGACAACAGCAGAAGAGCACTTGGGGAAGATTGGATGTTGGATGTAGGCACTGGGTGTGGGATCTAAACAGCAGGAGTGATGTGCTGTCCTTCATTCTCTGCAAAAGGTGTGTGGTTAAGTGGATAAGACCAAGAGAGGGAATTAAGATATCTGGCTTCTATCAACTTGCCCTGTGAGCTCCTTATTCAAAACTGAGTAATTAATATATCCAAGCTTAAGCTCATTATCATTTCTATGAAAAGGAAGATACCATATCTATGCAGCCTAATTTCAGGGAGAGATTAGGAAGCAGCAAACAAAGTTAAACATTAAAAGAACAACAATAGCTTTTTATCATCAAATGGACTCTCCTCTAGGCAGCATTTTTTATTGTCAAATGGACTCTCCTCCAGGCAGCACGAAATGAATAGAACCAAGCTAGACAGGTAGTTGCTAGGGAATAATGAAATGGACATCCAGCTATCAGTAGGATGCCTACTAAGGGCTGGAAGTAGTGCATGGCATCATACAAAGATATCTAAGAAACAAAATTCTGTCTTAAAAGGGAAAGCAATTTACTTGTAAGGCAAGCTGTTAAAAAATAACTAATAATAGAGGAGTTTATGCACTGGATGAGTGGTGCAAACCAGAAGTCTATGGAGAAAATCTTCCCATTATCAACACCAGCAACACCATTTAATTCTGAACAGGACTTGGTTGGGCAAGTTTGTTCTCAATATTTAAAAGCCTGTAAACATTTACATAGAATTCTTAAGATTTAACCTAAATTCATTTTTTAAAGTTAATTTTAATTCCTCTGGATGTCATAGTTCC
Organism: Mandrillus leucophaeus; assembly: GCF_000951045.1. Classification (NCBI taxonomy): domain Eukaryota; kingdom Metazoa; phylum Chordata; class Mammalia; order Primates; family Cercopithecidae; genus Mandrillus; species Mandrillus leucophaeus. Next base: position 168,661 of record NW_012108275.1, on the reverse strand, counting down.
CTATGACAACTTATCAAAAGCTCTAGACCATCTGTCAGAGAACTGCATGGAAACTGCAAGGGTCTGCATATAATTGTAAATGTTGACAGAGCTCCTAAAATCCATCTATGAACTCCCAAGTTAAAAACCCCTGCTCTACGAATGAGGGAGCAATGCTATTACAGAAACTTAAGTTATTCATAGTTGCCCAAATCTTACCAGATCTCAGTTACTTTTTTGGCTTAGCTTTTGCTGTTGTAAATAATACTGTAGTTATGATTCTGGGAATTAAAATGTCTTTTTTAAAAAAACAAAACTCCAAAAACCTCAGATCTCTTCCATACATAGTATAACAGAAATTGCTACTTTCCCTTCAGTGTCTATTGTCTGTTTCTTCCATTGAAATAGAATTTTTAGCTGGGCATGTGGCTGTCCAAAATGAAGACTACACTTTCCATCCACCCTAGGCATGGCCATGTCACTATTTTAGCCAATGAATGTAGACAGGAATTGTGATGCTGCACCAGAACCCTCCTCAATGAGCAGTTGAAGTATGTCCTTCACTGCTTCTTTACCTGTCCCTCCATACTGTGGCTGGGAACATGGATGTAATGGCTGAAGTGCTTTCTTGGGCTGTGTGACCTGGGGCACATCCTGGAGACCACGAATCTGAAAGATAGAAGGGACCTAGATCCTTAAGGATCATAGAAAAAAGCTAACATAATAGTCGATGATCTTCTAGATTTTGATACGAAAGAAAAATAAACTTGTTTAAGTCACTGGTTGTTTAAGTCACTGCTATTTGGGGTTTTTCTGTAACTTGTAGCTGAACTGAATTCTAATTTAGAGACACAATCCCTCGCATTTTGAAGCTGAAATTCTCTTACTTCCTGTTATCTATTGTGGCTAATGAGAAGGGTAATCTGTCTGATAGCTTTTAAGATTACCACTTTATATGGTGCATTTCTCTCAGTGAGTGGATTTGTTTTCATTTATCTTGCTGTGCCCTTGATGTTTCTTAGGTCTCATATCCTTTGTCAGTGCGGGAAATTCTTTGCCATTACTTTTTGGATTTTGTAGCTTCAAATCTCCTCTGTCCTCCTCTTCTGAAATTCTTATTGGAAATACGTTATAGGCTCACAATCAAATCTTCATGTATCTCAACTGCACTTTTAACCTATTTAAAAATCTTAACATTGCTTGCTTTTCTTTAGTTTTATCTTCTAAATTCCTAATACCCTCTTGACTCAACCACCTAGAGTTTATTGTCTACTGAGTTTTTTCTTTGCATTTTTTATTTCTGTTATTTCTTTTTTTTTTTTTTTTTTTTTTTGAGACGGAGTCTCACTCTATCACTCGGGCTGGAGTGCAGTTGTGCAATCTTGGCTCACTGCTACCTCCACCTCCCAGGTTCAAGCAATTCTCCAGCCTTAGCCTCCTGAGTAGCTGGGATTACAGGTGCATGCCACTACATCTGGCTAAGTTTTAAATTTTTAGTAGAGATCATGTTTCACCATGTTGGCCAGGTTGGTCTCAAACTCCTGACCTCAGGTGATCCATTTGCCTCAGCCTCCCAAAGTGCTGGAATTACAGGTATGAGCCACCATACCCAGCCTATTTCTTTTTTTAATTAAAAATTTAAGAGGCACTTCCAAGATAGCCAATAGGAACAGCTCCGGTCTACAACTCCCAGGGAGATTGACACAAAAGACAGGTGATTTCTGTATTTCCAACTAAGACACCTGGCTCATCTCATTGGGACTGGTTGGACAGTGGGTGCAGAACATGGAGGATGAGCCAAAGCAGGGCGGGATGTTGCCTCATCCGGGAAGTGCAATGGGTCAGGGAATTTCCCTTTCCTACCCAAGGGAAGCCATGAGTGACTGTACCTGGAGGAGCGGTACACTCCTGTCCAAATACTGCGCTTTTACCGCAGTCTTCACAACCAGCAGAGCAGGAGATTCTCTCCCATGCCTGGCTTGGTGAGTCCCACATCCACCGAGCCTTGCTTGCTGCTAGCACAGCAGTCTGAGATCAACATGGGATGCTGGAGTGTGGCAGGGGGAGGGACGTCTGCCATTGCTGAGGCTTGAGTAGGCAGTTTTATGCCCACAGTGTAAACAAAGTGGCAGGGTAACTCGAACTGGGCAGAGCCCACTGCAACTCAACAAGGCCTACTGCCTCTCTAGATTCCACCTCGGGGGCAGGGCATATCTGAACAAAAAACAGCAGACAGCTTCTACAGACTTAAACAACCCTGCCTGACAGCTCTGAAGAGTGCAGTGGTTCTCCCAGTATGGCATTCGAGATCTGTTAACGGACAGACCGCCTCCTCAAGTGAGTCCCTGACCCCCATGTAGCCTGAACGGGAGACACCTCCCAGTAGGGACTGACAGACACCTCATACAGGCAGGGGACCCTCTGGAGTGAAGCTTCCAGAGGAAGGATCAGGCAGCAATATTTGCTGTTCTGCAGCCTCTGCTGGTGATACCCCAGGCAAACAGGGTCTGGAGTGGATCTCCAGCAAACTCGAACAGACCTGCAGCTGAGAGGCCTGTTAGAAGGAAAACTAACAAACAGAAAAGAATAGCATCAACATCAACAGAAAGGACATCCACACCAAAACCCCATGTTGTGGGAAGTCAGGGACCCCAAATGGAAGGACCGGCTGGAGCTGTGGCAGAGGAACACAAATTGTGAAAATTTCAAGGACATTTATCAGTTCCCAAATAATACTTTTATAATTTCTTATGCCTGTCTTTACTTTAATCTCTTAAGCCTGTTATCTTCGTAAGCTGAGTGTGTATGTCACCTCAGGAAATAAGAAAGTCACTCAAAACCACACAACTACATGGAAACTGAACAACCTGCTCCTGAATGACTACTGGGTAAATAACAAAATGAAGGCCAAAATAAATATATTCTTTGAAACCAATGAGAACAAAGACGCAACATACCAGAATCTCTGGGACAAATTTAAAGCAGTGTATAGAGGGAAATTTATAGCAATAAATGCCCACAAGAGAAAGCAAGAAAGATCTAAAATCGACACCCTAACATCACAACTAAAAGAACTAGAGAAGAGCAAACAAATTCAAAAGCTAACAGAAGACAAGAAATAACTAAGATCAGAGCAGAACTGAAGGAGATAGAGACACAAAAAGGCCTTCAAAAACATCAGTGAATCCAGGAGCTGACTTTTTGAAAAGATCAACAAAATTGATAGATCGCTAACAAGATTAATAAAGAAGAAAAGAAGAAAAGAGAGAAGAATCAAATAGACATAATAAAAAATGATGAAGGGGATATCACCACCAATTCCACAAAAATACAAATTACCACCAGAGAATACTATAAACACCTCTACGCAAATAAACTAGAAAATCTAGAAGAAATGGATAAATTCTTGGACACATACACCCTCCCAAGACTAAACCAGGAAGCTGAATCTCTGAATAGACCAATAACAGATTCTTAAATTGAGGCAATAATTAATAGCCTATCAACGAAAAAAAATCCAGGACCAGATGGATTCACAGCTAAATTCTACCAGAGGTACAAATAGGAGCTGGTACCATTCCTTCTGAAACTATTCCAATCAATAGAAAAAGAGGTAATCCTCCCTAACTTATTTTATGCAGCCAGCATCATCCTGATACCAAAGCCTGGCAGAGACACAACAAAAAAAGAGAACTTTAGGCCAATATCCCTGATGAACATCGATGTGAAAATCCTCAATAAAATACCGTCAAACCGAATCCAGCACCACATCAAAAAACTTATCCACCACAATCAAGTCAACTTCATCCCCGGGATGCAAGGCTGGTTCAACATATGAAATCAGTAAACGTAATCCATCACATAAACAGAACCAATGACAAAAACCACATGATTATCTCAATAGATGCAGAAAAGGCCTTCAACAAAATGCAACAACCTTTCCTGCTAAAAACTCTCAATAAACTAGTTATTGATGGAATGTATCTCAAAATAATAAAGGCTATTTATGACAAACTCACAGCCAATGTCATACTGAATGGGCAAAAACTGGAAGCATTCCCTTTGAAAACTGGCACAAGACAAGGATGCCCTCTCTCACCACTCCTATTTAGCATAGCATTGGAAGTTCTGGCCAGGGAAAGAGAAAGAAATAAAGGGTATTCAGTGAGGAAGAGAGGATGTCAAATTGTCTCTGTTTGCAGATGACATGATTGTATATTTAGAAAACCCCATCAACTCAGCCCCAAATCTCCTTAAGCTGATAAGCAGCTTCAGCAAAGTCTCAGGACTCAAAATCAGTGTGCAAAAATCCAAGCATTCCTATACACCAAGAACAGACAAACAGAGAACCAAATCATGAGTGAACTCCCTTTCACAATTGCTACAATGAGAATAAAATACCTAGGAATCCAAATTACAAGGAGTGGGAAGGACCTCTTCAAGGAGAACTACAAACCACTGCTCAAGGAAATAAAAGAGGACACAAACAAATGGAAGAACATTCTATGCTCATAGATAGGAAGAATCAATACCATGAAACTGGCCATATTGCTCAAAGTGATTTATCGATTCAATGCCATTCCCATCAAGCTACCACTAACTTTCTGCAGAAATTCACAAGAATTGGAAAAAAAAATACTTTAAATTTCATATGGAACCAAAAAAGAGCCTTCATAGCCAAGACAATCCTAAGCAAAAAGAACAAAGCTGGAGGCATAATGCTACCTGACTTCAAACTATATTGCAAGGCTACAGTAACCAAAATAGCACGGTACTGGTACCAAAACAGATACATAGACCAATGGAACAGAACAGAGTCCTCAGAAATAACACCACACATCTACAACCATCTGATCTTTAACAAACCTGACAAAAACAAGCAATGAGGAAAGGATTCCCTATTTAATAAATGGTGCTGGGAAAACTGGCTAGCCATACATAGAAAGCTGAAACTGGATCCCTTCCCTACACCTTACACAAAAATTAACTCAAGATGAATTAAAGACTTAAATATGCGACCTAAAATCACAAAACTCAAGAAGAAAGCCTAGGCAATACCATTCAGGACATAGACATGGGCAAAGACTTCGTGACTAAAACACCAAAAGCAATGGCAACAAAAGCCAAAATAGACAAATGGGATCTAATTAAACTAAAGAGTTTCTGCACAGCAAAAGAAACTATCATCAGAGTGAATAGGCAACCTACAGAATGGGAGAAAATTTTTGCAATCTGTCCATCTGACAAAGGACTAATATTCAGAACCTACAAAGAACTCAAACAAATTTACAAGAAAAAAACAAAGAACCCCATCAAAAAGTGAGCAAAGAATATAAACAGACACTTCTCAAAAGAAAACATTTATGCAGCCAACAGACACATGAAAAAATGCTCATCATCACTGGCCATGAGAGAAATGCAAATCAAAACCACAGTGAGATATCATCTCATGCCAGCTAGAATGGTGATCATTAAAAAGTCAGGAAACAACAGATGCTGGAGAGGATGTGGAGAAATAGGAACACTTTTACACTGTTGGTGAAAGTGTAACTTAGTTCAATCATTATGGAATAGAGTGTGGTGATTCCTCAAGGATCTAGAACTAGAAATATGATTTGACCCAGCGATCCCATTACTGGGTATATACCCAAAGGATTATAAAACATGCTGCTATGAAGACACGTGCACACATATGTTTATTGCAGCACTATTCACAATAGCAAAGATTTGGAATGAACACAAATGTCCATCAATAATAGACTGGATTAAGAAAATGGCCCATATACACCATAGAATACTATGCAGCCATAAAAAAGGATGAGTTCATGTCCTTTGCAGAGACATGGATGAAGCTGGAAACTGTCATTCTCAGCAAACTATTACAAGGACAGAAAACCAAACACCACATGTTCTCACTCATAAGTGGGAGCTGAACAATGAGAACACATGGACACAGGAAGGGTAACATCCTACACCAGGGCCTCTTGGGTGGTGGGGGCCTGGGGGAGGGATAGTGTCGGGAGAAATACCTAATGTAAATGATGAGTTGAAGGGTGTAGCAAACCAATGTGGCACATGTATACCCACGTAACAAACATGCACATTGTGCACCTGTACTCTGGAACTTAAAGTATAATAATAACAGTAAAATTTTTAAAAATACTTTCATTGACAGACTGTAATTGTACATATTTATGTGGTATGATTTGACATACTGGTACATGTATATATTGTATGATGATCACATCAGGGTAGTTAGTACCATTACCTCATGTATATATTATTTCTTTGTGTTGAGAACATTCAAAAACCTCTCTACTACTTGTATTTCTTATAGACAACATATAGTTGAGTCTTGTTTTTGTTTTGTTTTTATTACACACTGAAAATCTCTATATTTTAGTTGGTTTATTTAAATCATTCATATTTAAAGTGATTATTGATAATTAGGTTAATATCTACCATGTTTGTAGCTATTTTCTATTTGTTGAATTTGTTCTGTTTCTTTTATTTTCCTTTTATCTGCCTGTTGCAGGAAGTCAGGGACCCTGAACAGAGGGACTGGCTAGAGCCATGGCAGAGGAACATAAATTGTGAAGATTTCATGGACATTTATCAGTTCCCAAATAATACTTTTATAACTTCTTATGCCTGTCTTTAATCTCTTAATCCTGTTATCTTCATAAGCTGAGTATGTACATCTCCTCAGGACCACTATGATAATTGTGTTAACTGTACAAACTGATTGTAAAACATGTGTGTTTGAACAACATGAAATCAGTCCACCTTGAAAAAGAACAGAATAACAGCCCCTTTTGGGGAACAAGGGAAGACAACCATAAGGTCTGACTGCCTGTGGGGTCGGGCAAAAAGGGCCATATTTTCTTCTTACAGGTGAGCCTATAAACAGATATGCAAGTAGGGAAGATATCACTACATTCTTTTCCTAGCAAGGAATATTAGTATTAATACTCTGGGAAAGGAATTAATTCCTGGGGGGAGGTCTAAACTGCTTCTTTGGGAAGGTCTGTCCTATGCAGTTGAGATAAGGACTGAAATATGCCCTGGTCTCCTGCAGTACCCTCAGCCTTACTAGGATTGGGAAACTCCATCCTGGTAAATTTTTGGTCAGACTGGTTCTCTGCTCTCAAACCCTGTTTCCTGTTGTTTAAGATGTTTATCAAGACAATATGTACACTGCTGAACATAGACCCTCATTAGGAGTTCTGATTTTTGCCTTGTCCGGTTTCCTCAGAAGCATGTGATCTTTGTTCTGCTTTTTGCCCCTTGAAGTATATAACCTACTCCCTGTTCATACACCCCCTCCCTTTTTGAAATCCTTAATAAAAACTTGCTGGTTTTGAGGCTTGGGTGGGCATCACGGTCCTACCAATATGTGATGTCACCCCCGGCAGTCCAGCTGTGAAATTCTTCTCTTTGTACTCTTTCTCTTTACTTCTCAGCTGGCTGACACTTATGGAAAATAGATCCTACGTTGAAATACTGGGTGCAGGTTCCCCCAATATCTGCTTTTCCAGTTTTAATCAAGCAGTTTATAATTCCATTATATCTCCTCTTTTTTTT
>NW_012108275.1:130931-155763 GCF_000951045.1 Mandrillus leucophaeus | reverse complement strand
CACTCCCTAGTGAGATGAACCCAGTACCTCAGTTGAAAATGCAGAAATCACTGGTCTTCTGTGTCGCTCGCGCTGGGAGTTGGAGACTGGAGCTGTTCCTATTCGGCCATCTTACTCCACCCCCTCTATATCTCCTCTTTTACCATATTACTTCTACTTTTTAAAAAAAGTATTTTTTTACTGGTTGCCCTAGAGTTTGCAATATGATGTTTTAACTAGTCTAAGTCTCCCTTCCAATAACAGTATACTGCCTCAGGTGTAGTGCAAGAACATTATAATCGGGTATTCCGAATTCTTCCCTCCCATATTTTATAATATGGCTGTCATTTATTTCACTTATTCATATGCTATAATCACCCCATACACATAGTCGCCAAAGTACAATGGTTCAGCTTATGATTTTTCTACTTTATGATGGCGTAAAAGATATTTATTCAGTAGAAACCATACTTTGAATACCATTACAACTATTTTGCTTTTCACTTTCAGTATAATATTCCATAAATTACATTAGATATTTAATGCTTTATTATAAAATAAGCTTTATGTGAGATGATTTTTCCCAACTGTAGGCTGATGTAACTGTTCTGAGCACATTTAGGGTAGGCTAGGCTAAGCGTTGATGTTTGCTAGGTTAGGTGTATTAAATGCATTTCAACATAATATTTCCCTTATGATGGGTTTAATGGGACGTAACCTTATTTTAAATCAAGGAACATCAGTACACAGTTACTATTATTACTTTCAACAAATAATTATTTTAGAATAATTAAACATATGCAGGATAAAAGGCTTTATTTCTCTTTATTAATTCCTTCTCTTCCATTCTTCCCTTCTTTATGTAGATATAAATTTCTGGCCTGTATAATTTTCCTCCTTCTTGAGGAACTTCACTTAACATTTCTTGCGAGGCAGATCTGCTGACAACAAATCTCCTCACTTTTTGTCTGAGAAAGTCTTTATTCATTTTTGAAGGATAATTTCTGTGGATATAGAATTCTAGGTTGGTGGAGTCTGTATTTCCATACTTTCAATGTTTCACTCCATTCTCTTCTTGCTTGCATGGCTTCTGTATTAGTCTGCTAGGGCTGCCATTTTTAAGAAAATGCCAGACTGGGTGCTTTAAACAATGGCAATGTGTTTGTTTGTTTGTTTGTTTGTTTATTTATTTATTTATTTATTATTATTTTGCAGTCCTGGAGGCTGGAAAGTCCAAATCAAGCTGTTGGCAGAGTTTACCTCTCCAAGGTCTCTCCTTGGCTTCCAGATGGCTAACTTCTCACTGTGAACTCATGGGGCTTCCTCCTGTGCATGAGTCCTTGATATCTCCTCTTCTTCCCATAAGGACACCAGTCCTGTGGCATTAGGACTCCACCTGTATCACCTCATTTAACCTTAAACATCTCTTTAAAGGCCCCATCTCCAAATACAGTCCCACTGGAGTTGGACTTCAACCCAACCCCAGTTGCACCCGAATTGGGTTCAATTCGGTTTACAACAGCTTCTAGAAATAGATCTTCTGTAATTCCTATCTTTGTTCCTATGTAAGTAACATAATTCTCCCCCTCTGGCATCTTTCAAGATTTGTGTTTGTCTTTGGTCTCTTGTAGGTTGAATATGCTATACCTAGGTGTTAATATTTTGAAAGTTCTCCTGCTGTGTTTTCTCTAAGCTTCTTAGATCTGTGCTTTGGTGTCTGTCACTAATTTTGGAAAGTTCTTCATTATTCAAATATTTCTTCTTCTCCTTTCTCTTCTTCTCTTTCTGGTATTCCAATTCTGCGTATGTTACACCCTTTCACATTGTCGTGCAGTACGTGGATATTCTGTTCCACTCCCATTCCTTTTTCTTCTTGAATTTTGGTTTGGGAGGTTTCTTTCCTTTTTTTTCCTTTTTTTCTGAGATGGAGTCTCGCTCTGTCGCCCAGGCTGGAGTGCAGTGGCATGATCTCGGCTCACTGAAAGCTCCGCCTCCTGGGTTCACACCATTTTCCTGTCTCAGCCTCCCGAGTAGCTGGGACTACAGGCACCTGCCACCTCACCCGGTTAATTTTTTGTATATTTAGTAGAGATAGGGTTTCACTATGTTAGCTAGAATGGTCTCGGTCTCCTGACCTCGTGATCTGCCCACTTTGGCCTCCCAAAATGCTGGGATTACAGGCGTGAACCACTGCACCTGGCCGGGAGGTTTCTTTTAATGTATCTTCAAGTTTACCAATTCTTTCCTTGGCCTTGCCCAATTTACTGATGAGCTCAATAAAGGCACTCTTCATTTCTGTCACAGTGCTTTTGATTTGTATCATTTCCTATTGATTCCTTCTTAGCATTTATACTTCTCTACATATATCACTTACATATGCCCTTGTATGTTTTCAACTTTTTCCAATAGAATCTTTAACGTGTTAATCATGGTTATTTTCAATTCTCTGTCTGATTATTCCAATATCTGTCTCATATTCAAGTCTGGCTCTGAGGCTTGCTTTTGTCTCTTCAGCATTAATCTGGCTAAGAACTGGGCTCTATTTAATGTTTTATATGACTATAGAAGCCAGAGGTTTCAAATTATTTCAGTATTCTTGTTTTTAATCTTCCCTCTTTACTCATGACTTTCCTAAGTACTTTTCCTCAGAGAGAGTGTGCATTTTGCAGCTCTTTTAGCTGTAAGCCATTGTTATTACATTGGAGCCCTGTGGAAGTGGTGGGAGGGTGAAGGAGAGGGGAAGAGTTTTATAACCTTATGATAAAATCTCAGTCCTTTAGCTGGGTGTGGTGGCATGTACCTGTAGTCCCAGTTATTTAGGAGGCTGAGGCGAGAGGATCACTTTAGCCCAGGAGGTGGAGGTTGCAGTGAGCTGAAATCATACCACTGCCCTCCAGCCAGGGTAACAGAGCGAGACCTTGTCTCAAAAATAAATAAACAAACCTCAATATTTTAGGGGGCCTCTGTCCCTGGACTGAGATCTTCAAAGGTATTTCTCAGCACCTTCTCCCTTCTTCCCCTCTTAGATGAAACAAGAAGGATAGAGGAGGCTGGAACGGGAGAAATGCCCTCCTCTCCACCCTGTCCCATCCCACCCCCTCCCTTCTGAGCCAGGGTGTGGCTCTGGTAAAGTCTTTCCCCTGGAAAGGAGGCCTTTGTGAGGAAAAGGTCTAGAAGTATTTCCAAAGAATTACTCTCCCCCTCTCCTTGTCAGAGCCACAAAGGAATCTTTTTCAGATCGTGACCTTGAGAATCTGGTGGGGTTCCTGGAGATAAAATTTATGAAATTGTGGGGACCTCCTAAGACTGGACCCCTAGACTCTCTCACTGTCTTGCTAGTCCATACTCAGTCTTCAGCAATTCAACAAAATTACCATAAAAGTGTTTTTACCAGTTTATAAATCCCACATCTCCCACTCTAGATAATCTGAACCCTGAATTCACGTGTCTCTTTAGTTCTCTGATGGATTCAGGAAAAGTTGCTAATTTTCAGTTTGTTTAGCTATTGCTGGTTGTAGGAACAGAAGTGATGACTTCCAAGCTCGTTATATGTCAGAGCTGAAACTGGAAGTCACTTCTGGGATTTCTAAGTGATTTCTTTTAAATCATCCATTCTATTTCTTTCTTTCTTTTTGTTTGTTTGTTTGTTGAGACAGGGTCTAACTCTGTCACCCAGGCTGGAGTGCAGTGGCGTGATCTCATCTCACTGCAACCTCCATGTCCCGGCTTCAAGTGATTCTCCCACCTTGCCCTCCCGAGTATCTGGGATTACAGGTGCCCACCACCACGCCAGGCTAATTTTTGTATTTTTTAGTAAAGACAGGGTTTCACCATGTTGGCCAGGCTGGTCTCAAACTCCTGACCTCAAATGATCTGCCCATCCCAGCCTCCCAAATTACTGGGATTACAGGTATGAGCCACCATGCCCAGCCTATTCTATTTCTTCTTATTATTACTTCTTCCTTTGGGTCTCATGACCTCTTATTCTTTTTATGGATGTTAGTCCTTTCTTCATTTGTTAGAGATCCTTAAACATACTTACATAGTCACTTTTAAGTTGGTCCATTTGAGTAATATGTGCCGATGAAATAATAATAATAATAATAAATATTTCATATTAATTTAAATAGGTAAGTTATTTTCATGAGTGAATTGATCTCCTAATTTTTACGTTATTGGCTAACTTCCTCAGATTTAATTTTCCTCCTAGGTTTTAGAATTTTGACGCATAGTGAGCAAAAGGATTTTGTTTAGTTTTGTTTTTCTCTCTGATATCATTCCCTCCTGTGCTCCATGGATATCTAAGTTAGGCTAGTTGGATTCTTACTCCAGAACTCTGCTGTCAGGTGAAAACCCAGGGTGCCTGTCTTTTAGTGATGTGGATAGTGTCTATTCTGTCACTCCTGCCCTTTCCCTCTTCTCTAGGTACCGAGCTTTGTATTAGCTGTATGCATATTTTTCAGATACATTTTACGGGTGATTATTAGGCCTATATGTATTTTTCAGATAAATTTTTCATACCTCCTGCTTTGTGCTTCTGATTTATGCAGAAATTTATCTCAGGGAATGAAGGCTGAGTCTGTTTTATTTTTTTCTCATTTAAAGCTTGATATAGCATTTATTAGGAGTAGATTAGGGCCTTAAAACATGAATTTATAATACCCTCTTGCCTGGAAGACATGTTTCATTTATTTTAGCAATATCTCTGTGAAATATATGAAGTTAGGCTTTATGTACCCATTTTACAAATGCAAAGAGAGGGTAACAGGTAATCAGGGACAGGCCTGGCTAATTTTTAATTTTTTTGTAGAGATGAGGTCTTGCTATGTTACCCAGTTTGGTCTCAAATTTCTGTCTTCAAGTGATTCTCTTGCCTTGGCCTCCCAGGTTACTTGGACTCCCAAAATTCTAGGATTAGGTGCCCAACCTAAGTAGGTAATATGCATAATTATACTGAACATGTGGTATTCATAGCTCAGGCTTTAATGTCTTTTTCTTGCTTATGACATTTAGAATCAGGTTGTGATGGAGAAGCTCTATGGTAGATAGGCCAAATGTTCCATTTACAACTTTATCATAAGGTTTTTCTACTTTAGAATCAGAGGTTTCTGCTTAGAGATTTCCAAGCCATTCGCTGTTTCATGCCATTCTTTCACTGTATTCGTTCTTTCAGGTGCTCTACACAGAAAAGTTTATGGAGATTTCATTTCCTTCTCCTTGACCTTCAGTAACACACAGACGATTTCTAATGAATTCAAATCCACTCCATGGAGGTTCTCCTCTCCGTTTAATCTCACATCTTTCTCAGATTTCATCTTCTAGAGATTGGAGCCCTTGTATATGGGACAGGTGAGAATGGGGGTGTTTGTGTTTATACTTTTCTTGAATTTTATGGCCTTCATTACCCAAAGCTGTGTGAAATTGAGGGAAACACAGTTGGCTTGAATTCTAGAGCCATCTGTTCAACCTGTTCAAGATATTGGTGGTTGACTGTTTACTAAACAGACTTCCCTGAGTGGCAGCCCAAAGGCCTAGGCGGAGGCTTCTGTTAATCATTAGGCATTTAACAAACAGTTGGGGCCCTTGCTAGCTTTGCTATCACTGCTTTCAGGAGCAACGTTCTGTGCCCTGCCATCAGCCACATAACAAGAGATGAGCTCCCTGTTGTGTTTGCTGTGAGGATTTCCCGCAGGCTTGGGTTGCCACGCCCAAGTAGCAGTGGTCAAGCATTCTGCAGGAGATGTGACATGTGTGCTTTGGTTGTTGACTTTATCTTTGCCAACACACATGGGTGTCTAATGTTGGCTGGGAAACTGGGCTCCAGGGTGGAGCCAAGGTTTAATTTTGTTGATAATTTAATGCTTGAAGAGACATGTACTTTGGTGAGTTCTCTCCCTTGAGACTTGTGCCCTTTCACTAATCCTTTGCATAAACACTGCCTTGAAAACTGTTTATGAAGTATTCACAAAGGCATGTGAAACTGTTGGTAAACAGTCATTGTGAATAACATTTACTCATGATCAGATTCCCGAAACTAAGTTTCTTTTTGAGATGGAATTTATTATGTGATGCAAATCTTGGTGAAGCCGCAAACACAGGTTGAAGCCCTCTGCCTGATTCTTGTGGCAGATTAGAGTTCATGACAGAAATGGTAATTTAGCCTGGGGAATGGAAATGAAACTTCTCCCAAAGTCTCTATATTCCAATAGCAATCTCAACTAGTTGAAAGTATTTTAAAATAGGAAAAGAACCATGAGGTTGCAGGAAGGTAGATAGAGGCAAGGGCAACCCAACATTTAGGTAAGAAAAGAAAAACACTTGGCGGTGAATGTCCCTCAGATCTAGTGGTGTGGTGGAGCTGAATGTCATGGCCTTTAGTAGCAGCTCATATCTCTTCCCAGCATTGTTTTGAGAGAGAGCGAGTTGGTAGCTTGCAATTGACTACAGTCAGTATTCACACCACAGAAATCATCAAATGCTACCAATCCTTGAGAGCCAGTTGTAGAATGAATGTAACCAATGCACCACTGAAATTAAGAGTTCAGACTACCTCTTAATTTCATTTCCAAAGAGTGGGAGAGGTTATATTCTTTCAGAAGTAAAGACATAGAAGGGTTGAAGATATATTCTCGGAAAAGTTGTAAGAGCTTGACTATATGATATACCTGAGTCAAGAAAGAGTCCCTGAATTTAAACTGAGCTTTTCTTTCTGGGTGAAACCACATTATCTGTGAAATAAAACCACTTTAGAGAACTGAGGGAACAAAACTATACAATGCAAGCAATTTCCAGGCCTTAGCCTTTATATTCTGCTTGGTTTTACTGGTTTGATTCATTTTATTTATTCATCTGTTCATTTGACACTTCTTTTTGAGTACCTCCTGTAGGCTGTGTTAGCTCTTCTTGGATGAACAAAGACAAGGTTGTTGTCTTCATGAAGCTTATGGTTTAGTAGAAAATACAGATAATAATCAAGCATCCAGAAATAAGTGTATAATTACAAACTGTAGTAAGTTGTATAAAGGAAAAGGAGGCCTGAAGTGGTGACTCCCCCACCTGTAATCCCAGCACTTTGGGAGGCTGAGGAGGGTGGATTGCCTAGCTCAGGAGTTCGAGACCAACCTGGGCAACAAGGCAAAACTGCATCTCTACAAAAAATACAAAAATTAGCTGGGCATGGTAGTGAGCACCTGTAGTCCTAGCTACTTGGGGGATTGAGATGGGAGGATCACTTGAGCCCAGGAGGTTGAGGCTACAGTGAGCTGAGATTGCACCACTGCACTCCAGCCTGGGTGACAGAGTGAGACTCCATCTCTAAACAATAAATAAATTAAAAATTGTTTTTTTACAAAGGAAAAGTATAGACTGCTGAAGAAATATCTGATGACTTGGTTATGCTGAGGGTGGGTAGGGGAGGTTTCCATGAGGAAGTGAGGACTGAGTTGAGATCAAAAGGATTGGTAGCAATTTCACCAGGAGAATGGAAGTGAGTAATGGAAGAGGTTTAAATAGAGAAAGCAAATGTGCAGTGGCCCTTTGGTGAGAAGAAATGTGTGTACTTTTAAGAAAATTAGAAAGGGGCTGTAGAACAGAGCACGGGGATAGTGGTGTGGGATGAATTGTGTTAATAAATTTATGTTAATCTAGGAAGAATGGAAAGTTGATAGATCAGATTTGCTTTCTATTTTTAATTTCACTTTGGTTACAATATGGAGAACTGATTAGAGGGAAGAGGAAGATGAGGACACAAGTTAGAGGCTATTCCTGTATATTCCCGGTGAGAGATAATGGGACTCTGGACCATGTTAATGGCAGTGGTGATGTGGATAAGGAGATACAGGGAGGAGACATTTAGGATATAAAATATTGAAGACACCTGGTGATGGATTAAATATGAGAATGGCAGGGGAGGGGGTCTTATCAGGATGACTCCAAGATTTTTGGCTCTGGAGATCGAATGAATAATTGTTCTATTTACTAAGATTGAGAACCAGCACTGGAATGGAAGCCATGAATTTGGATTTGGGATGTTTCAATATTTACAATGGAGATGTCTAGTGGACATTTTGGATATACAGATCCGGAATAGCATGAAGAGCTGCCCGCATCTAGGTGGTAATTGAGGCTGATGTCATGATGAGGTCTGCCATTAGAAGGTACAGAGAGAGAAGAGGAGGAGACCCAAGCAGTACCCTGAGAATGTTAAATAGCTAGTGACTCAATAGAGGAGAATGAGCCTGCAAATGACAGAGAGAGTGGCCAGGGAGGTAGGAGGAAAACCAAGAGAGATGGGGCTGGGAGTTAAGTGCAAATGGTCCTGAGGGATCTTATTAAAAGGATGAAACTGTTCTAAAAGTGATTTATGGTGATGATTACACCACTCAGTAAAGTTAAATTCAATGCTAAAAAGCATTGAATTGGACAGTCAAAATATGTGAATCATACCACATTGAGGTAAAATGTACCTCAGAAATACTGTTGAACAAGAAACCCAAGAGATTGTACAATGACGAAAAATAAAAAATGAGAACCCTTAATCCCAGCACTTTGGGAGGCCAAGGCAGGCGGATCACCTGAGGTCAGGGATTTGACACCAGCCTGACCAACATGGTGAAACCCCATCTCTACTGAAAACACAAAAACTAGCCGGGCATGGTGGCACATGCCCGTAGTTCCAGCTACTTGGGCGAATCACTTGAACACAGGAGGTGGAGGTTGCAGGGTGCCGAGATCACACCCCTGCACTCCAGCCTGGGTAACAGAGCGAGAACTTGTCTCAAAAAAAAAAAAAAGAGAATCTTTCAGGAAGGAAGGAATTGTCATGTCATGTGTGTTGAATGCTGATAAGTAAGATGTGGACCAATGGTCATTAACAAACTGAGGACTTTAAACAGATATTAATGCAAAACAACAGTCCAAATATTGCATAATGTAATACTGTAAGAATACTGACTTGTATTTTAAAATGGTATTTTCATAGTTATGAGAAGATGCATATACCTTGATCCCAACTGTTTTCAAATAAATAGCCAAAGTCAAGATGTTTGTTATGCCCTCTGCATGAAATGGCAGCTGGGAAATGGATTCTGATGAGGAAATTCTATTATAACTGGAAGTCCTGTTTATGTGTAGGTAAGAATTAGTCCTCGTATGTGATCAAAGAGCATATTTACTCTGGAAGTCTGAGGCACCCCGAGACTATTGTAAAACTCCTGATTTTTCTTTAAATGATCTAAATGGTTACAAAGGCATTATGTCACAAATAATAATCTTCATAAACATAAGCATATAATCAGTACTTTATTCAGCATGTGGCACTTAGTAGGTGCTCAATAAATATTTGTTGATGACACAAACTCAGAAGTTAGAAAAGTGAGAGTGCTCATTATTTGAATCTACAATGCAAATTACTACAGTAGCAAAGCTTAGAAGAGCACAATCTTATATTAAAAGAAAAGACCAAATCTATGTGAATAATTTAAAAGCTCTGTCCTTTTAGAAAGAGTCCACTAATTCTTCATAAGTTCTTATTCATTTTTCACTTGATTACCCAAATCAGTTCAAACTAGTCAGTCAAGTATCTGCATGTAAATAAATAATTCTTACACTTAATCATCTTTCGAAATGTATTTTTGCTATAAATGTTGTCTTATTTCTCTTATTCCTATTTCTTTGGACTATTGGTCTGAAAATGATATTTTTTTTTGTTTTTGTACTTCCCATCCTAAGCAATAGAGGCCTCTGATGTCTAGATTAGGCCTCCAAGAAAATACCTACCCAAGGATTTTTTTCAACCAACCTGCTTAATCTAGATAGCTGTAGAAGGCTGGTAACAAGTGACTTCCAATCCAATTTTTAAATAAAATGTTTCAACTAAATTTAAATGACTTCTTCAAATTAGGTTTTATGAAATGCTTAACTCAGGCCATCTGATGTTTACTGAGCTTCCTGAGCTCATCCTATACTTACAATAGCAACCCAGTTGCTATTTTCCTTTTCTCTCTCTCATTTTTTTTTTTTTTTTTTTTTTGGAGACAGGGTCTCACTCTGTCACCCAGGCTGGAGTACGGTGGAGTGATCATAACTCACTGTGGCCTCAAACTCAAGGGCTCAAGCAATTCTTCCAGTTCAGCCTCCCAAGTAGCTGGGACCACAGGTATGCACCACCATGCTCAGCTTTTTTTTTTGTAGAGATGGAGTTTCACCATGTTGCCTAGGTTAGCTAGTGTTCTTTTCTTTTCTTTCCTTTTTTTTTTTTTTTAATGGAGTCTTGCTCTGTTGCCAGGCTGGAGTGCAGTGGTACGATCTTGGCTCACTGCAACATGCGCCTCCTGGGTGCAAGCAATTCTCCTGCCTCAGCCTCCCAAGTGACTGGGACTACAGGTGCATGCCACCACGCCCAACTAATTTTTGTATTTTTAGTAGAGACGGGGTTTCATCGTGTTAGCCAGGATGGTCTTGATTTTTTCTGAGAGTAGGAAATCAGCACCTATAGCAGAAGTACAGTTGATGAGATGTCCCTGAAAGAGGAAGATGGTGAGTACAGAGATAACCTAAAATGACCAGTGCTTGATAGAATTAGACAAGGATCAACATGTATGGCCTGTTGAAGTGTTCTGTTAGAATGACTACTCTAATATGTCTTTTCTTTTTATACTTCCATATTTTCTACCTGGAAATTAATTTATAATGTTAGGATAATTGTTCTGGATTACACAATATTGCAGATATATTTTGGGCTATGCAGCAGCAATACAAAATTAGGACATTTGCTCTTAACTTTATTGATTAAGGCTCTCCATTCACTCTGTAAACATATTAACTAATGCTCACCACACACCGAGCATGTGAGATGCTTGGTAGCTCTCTCATGGGTCTACTACTTCTGCTCCCACAAGCTAAAGTTATATATTTACCAAGAGTTCATTGTCCCTGTACGTGTCATTGTCATGTAATTTGATTTATATATAAATATTTTATAATAATATGCTACATCAGAGAGAAAAGAATATTTCTATGAAAACTAGGATGAATGCTTTTGAAAGACTCAATAAATTACCCCCAAAATGCTGTTGGATTAGATGTGAACAAGGAAAATATAAGGACTGATCATCTTTCTGTTTCAGGTTGCTTTATAAGGGTTTTAAACTTCTCACTTCACTTAAAAAGTCAAAGCTGGAAATGATGTACAATGCAATATTTGCTATCTCAGAAACTCAACATGAAACACTAATTAGAAGACCATACTCAAAGAAAAGATCTGGATCATAAATTAAAAGACCAGTAAAAAATATCCATTAATATGTTTTAAAGCCAAATGTTTAAGGAATGTATGGATAATTTTCTATAATTTTTTCACTTTAACCAATATTTTTGATGAACCAATTAACTTGAGGGAGTTTCAACTGCTCTTGTGATTTTCCCAAGGCACCCTCTGCTATTTCCTCTTCTAAATACCCTCCCTTACTTCCTAGATATACTTCCTCACTGTACACACACTCTCTCTTCTTCTCACTCTCATTCCCTTCCTCTTCTTTTTATTGACTGAGTCTTATTCATTCTTCAAGTCCTAAGACTTCAGCTCAGATATTCACTTCTCTGAGGAGCCTTTCCTGTCCTAGGTAGAGAAGCAGATTGTTCTGTCCTATATGTGACGTCTGTGCTGTGGATATAACTTTAGGACTCCACTTAAAGCATACTTTGTATTGCTTTCCGATAATTTGCTTAACACACATCATTATCTTTTAGTGTCTTTGGGGGTCAGTTTCCATTGATTGTCCTTCCCTTTTAAGCATAGGTCACACTTTTCTGTTTCTTTATATGTTGAGTAATTCTGTTGGACCATATCCTGGACATTATGAAAGTTATGTTGGGGTGGCTCTGGATTATGTTATATTCCTCCAAAGAGTGTTTATTTGATTTGATTTAGCAAGAAATTTATTTAACTGGATTCCAAGTGCAAACTCTGTCTTTTGGGGGCAGCAACTCAAATCTCAGTTCAGTTCATTCATTCTTACCTTGTCTGACTGCAATCTGGCTGACACATGCATTGTTCAAGGGTTAAACAGATTCAGCCAGAGTTTATACACAGAATTTGGGTTCTCTCTTATTTTTTGTTGTTGTTGCTGTTTGTTTTTTGTTTTTGCTTTTGTTTTTGTTTGATTCTCTTTTTTTTATGGTCTGTCTCTCACTCACCAGTGAATTTTTTATAGGACTTTACCCACTCTACCCTCATGATATGTAAGTCTAAAAGCCATAAAAATACAGGGGGAAGAAAAAGCCCAGTGTCTTTTCCTTCTTCCAAGGTAAATTTCTCTCTAGAATCTTCCTGTTCTTATTCACTCTCTGTCTTAGCCTATCCAGCTGCTATAACAAAATATAAACTGGGTAGCTGATAAACAGCAGAAGTTTATTCCTCACAGTTCTAGAGTCCCGGAAGTCCAAAAAGATCAAAGCATCAGTAGTTTTGCATCAGGTGTGGGCCCACTTCCTGTTCACAGATGGCACCTTCTTGCTGCCCTCACATGGTGGAAGAGACAAGGAAGCTCTCTGGGACCTCGTTTATAAGGACTCCAATCCCATTCATGGGCAGAGCCCTCAAAGGTCTCATCCCCGGTGATTAGATTTCAACATATGAATTGGGGGGGGGGGGAACACAAATATTCAGACAACAGCATTCTAGTTTCTCCAAATTGTTGGTGTCTTTTCATTTTGTGTTTAAATTTTATCC
Organism: Mandrillus leucophaeus; assembly: GCF_000951045.1. NCBI lineage: Eukaryota > Metazoa > Chordata > Mammalia > Primates > Cercopithecidae > Mandrillus > Mandrillus leucophaeus. The sequence continues at coordinate 143,054 of NW_012108275.1, read as the reverse complement.
AGAGTTGATACAACTCTGAGAGAGGACTGGTCTGCTAGGGGATTACACATCCTACCAGAAGCAGAAGCACTTCATTATCCTTGGACCACTGTGTCCAAACAATGTCTGACACATTGTGTGGGCCCTCAGGAAACATTGTGTGTTGAACAGAATTAAATAGAAGAACATTGCTAAAATGAATAAATACACTAAAAGGAAGGAAAAAGAAAGGCTTGTTCTCATTAGTTTCTACTGATTTTTAAATAATAAGTAGTTGACACTTTAGGAACCAAAAATGATAGTCAAGAAGACTTGAGAATAGAAACAGCAAGTTCCTATGATGGCTCAAGTTAGCATGAGATGGGAAGCCACAAAAAGTAGGCTCAGGGCAGTGGTGTCTGTGCACTAAGAAATATCCAGGAGAACTTAAATTTGTCCTGAGACATAAATTTTCCCAAGGCCTATCCTGGACACAGATTCCACCAACAAAGTAAGTTTTCCAAGATTTTGGCATTATTATGCCTCTGCTTCATGAGAAATCCCCTAGAAAAATCTGTTAGTCAGTTTAGAGAAGAACAGAGTCACAATTGGCTGTGAGACGATAAGCAGAGCATCACAACAAATAGCAATTACCCACAAGGGAGGCGCCTGCAGGGGTGCGAGGAGCTGGGGCTCGATCTTCGCTCATTTACTATCTTTAGTAATGACCTGAGAGTGGTGAAAACAGATTGCTAATTAAGTGGAGTCAGGCCTGCAGTGGGAGCCATAGCTGGAAAGAGGGGAATACTAACCAAGCTAATATAACAAGGTTAGGACTCTGGGTTGAAAACTCAAAAGGATGAGATTCAGCAGGGAAGGAATATTGTAATATTGTTACTGTCAAGAGAAGAATATTCAGGTGGGCGTGGTGGCTCATGCCTGTAATCCTAACACTTTAGGAGGCCAGGGTGGGAGGATTGCTTCAACCCAGGAGTTCAAGACCAGCCTGGGCACATAGTGAGACCCATCTCTACAAAAAATGAAAAACAAACAAACAAAAGGCCAGGCATGGTGTTGCACACTTGTAGTCCCAGCTACTTCGGATGAGGTTGAGGGCTGAAGTGAAGGGATGGCTTGAGTCTGAGAGTTCAAAGCTACAGTCAGTCATGATCACACTACTGCACTCCAATACGGGTGACAGAGTGGGACCCTGTTTCAAAAAAAAAAAAAAAAAGAAAAGGAAAAAGAAAAAAAGTATAGCTTTCTGTTGGCAGAGAATAGAGACATGAAAAGAGACACATACCTGTAAAGAATCTAAAAATGTGAGGCTGAAAGAAGGCAATTGACAATGGCTGTGTGGCAGGATATTCCATAACAATCACTCTTCCTTGCAGACCATAAATGTCATCAAGATTTGAAAGAGCCAGGGGCTCCCCCCAAGACCCAGGAAGGAGAGCAGGCCATGCTCCCTGTTATGCCTTCCATGGTTCCCACACCTCCTCAATGCTAGTGACTTCCCAGTTTGAGACTGGTTGGGCTTTGCTTGGTGAGCTCCTGCATGGCTCTGGTCCACAGGAAGGTGTCACAGGTAGGTGAGCAGTAGGGCAGGAAATGCAGTACTACCCTTTGGAAGAGTTACCTTCCACCCACGGTCATTTATGTGCCCAACTCACTTCAAAACTCTAAGGTGTGCCACAGGTGATCTTGTTTACCTATTCATTCATTAATAATCTGTCTTCCCACAAGAATAATGTGCTCCCATGAGAACAGGGACCTCATCTGTCCTGTTTGCCATTGCAACATCTATATCAAGGGCAATGCCTGGCTCATTTTAACTAGAAAATGGATATTTGCTGAATGAATGATTGAAGTAATGAATCTTGTCCTATGTGCCCGTTTCACAGAAGAGGACACAAAGCAACACCATGACTTGCCTCTGGTCCACACAGGTGGAGGTTGAACCTGGACCAGAATCCAGTTCTTTGCCTCCCTCAGGTCTTTAATCAAAAGTCACCTAATTGAGGACTTCCCTGGCCAACTATAAAAAACTCCACACTCCTACACCAGCCAACATTTCACATTGCACATTCCCTCCTGGCTTTTTTCCTTTCTGAGCACTTCTCATGACTGAAACACACTGTTTGTACGTTGGTCATCATTTGTTCCTGTAGAATGTGGACTGCAGGAGGGCAGGGGTTTTTGTCTGTGTGTTCGCTGCTGTATCACCAGCAACAACAATACCAATGGCCATGGCTAATGTTTATTGAGCACGTGCTGTGTGCCAGGCACGTGACATGGAATATCTCATTTAAAATCCCTAGCAGTTCCAGGAAGTAGATGTTATTAGTATGCCCATTTTATAGATGGGAAGACTGAGCTTAGAGAAGTTAAGTAAGTAACTTGTACTTATTAGGAAGTGACAGAGGTGGGATAAGAAGCCAGATCTGTCTGATACCCAGGTGCTGTCTTTGACCACTAAGCTCTGAACTGCCTCCCAGCAAGAACCTTTGTGGGGGGAGTTGGCTGAGATGTCTGGGCCAGCAGACCTAATAGCCCCCTGTCCTCCTTCCCCAGGCAGCTGCTCTTTTCCTATGACTCAGCTCCACTCACAGAGGAGTCAAATGAGGCTGCAAATCAGAGCTGGTGACCAAGACCACCACAAAGCTCTCGACATGCCATTTCTGCTGGCATTTCACCTGGTCATCCAACAGCGTCAGTCTCTGAACAGGAAGACAAAGAGGCAGCCTATTCTTAACTCCGACTAATTGTAGAGAGGACCCCCCACCCCCTTTCTCAGAAGATCCACCTCCCGACCTACATCCCATTTGCAAACCCTCCTAGAGCAGAGTGGGAAGAGCCTAGCAAGTCAGCACTTTTCCCCTTGCCATGATTAGCAGATTGTCTTCCAATCACAGAGTCAAGTGTCCACCGTGCTGATTGATGTCCAAGCTCAGGCAGAGTGAAGGGGAGCAGCCAGGTGCTTTCTCACAGGTCCGCAATCTGCTCCCCATTTCTCATCACTCCTACCCTCTCAGCACTCACTGCAAGGGGCTTCCCAAGTTTTCCTTGGCTTCTTAGAAGCAGGAACCCTATTGTGGATCCTCACAGGACAGATCAAGAGCAAGGGAGACATATTTATTGGGCACCTACTCTGAGGGTGCTATGGAAATGACGTCACTTAGTTCTTTCCTGTTATACAGATGGGATAACCGAGACTCAGCCAAGCTCGTCCAAAGCCACACAGATAAGTGGCAGGGTCAAAGGTATGAGAACACCAGTTTAGTTTTAAAGACCAATCTCTATTTCCCACTCTCTTGAGTTGCTGTGGAAACTGTGTTCCCTTGTGTCCCTAAAGGCTGAGGGGCATAGTCTCACTTATTCATTCCTCAGCAGCAAATATTATCTACTATGTGTCAGTCACTGTGCTAGGTGCTTTGGGTACAGCAATGAGCACAACAGACAAAAACTCCTGCCCTCACACAGCCCACATTCTACAGAGAGGAACAGATGATGAACAAGACAAAATGTAGAGAGGACATTGATTATGGTAAATGCTCACAGGTTGAGGGAAGTGGACAGCAGATCTGGGAAGGGAATGTGAAATATTGCTCAGAGCAGAAGTTATGGAATTTCCCAGAGTTGGCCAGGGGAGGCCTCACTGAAAATGTGACTTTTGATTAAATACCAGAGGGAGGTGAAGAACTGGATTCTAGTCTGGGTTCAGCCCCTATCTGTGTGACTAGAGGCACATCTTGCTGTTGCTTTGTGTCCTCTTCTGTAAAATGAGCACATAGGACAGGATTCATGTCTTCGATCATTCATTCAGTAAATATTAATTTCCTAATGAAAATGAGCCAGGCATGGCCTTTGACATAGATGTTGCAAAGGTGAACAGGAGAGATGAGGCCCCTGTCCTCAGGGGAACACATATTCTTCTGGTAAGACAGATAATGAATAAATGAATAGGTAAACAAGATCACCTTTGACAGACCTAAGAACTATGAAATGAGTTGGGTACATAAATGACTGTGGGTGGAAGGTAACTCTTTCAATGGACTAGTCAGGGATCCTAATGTTTTGCATTTGTGATCCTACTACCCACAGCCATGAGGTCTCCTGCAAGCAGGTTCTCTCTTGTAGGGCCTTGTGGTCTTCACCGCAAGAGAAAACACTCAACAACTAACAAGTCCCAACCACCCCATGCAGATGAAATCCAGTCATGCGGGCATCTTTCCAAAGGCGTTGAAATTGAAAGTAGGAACTGGTGAACTCTGCCAGTGGACAGCCAGCAGGTGCACAAGGTATTTTGAACTCTGAAAGAGCACACCTCTCGTGAAAGCAAGCTGCAGCTTGCAGGAGGCATTAGGCTTATACTTTCCACCCCTCCTACCGTTGCAAACAAGTTATTAGCAGTATTACATTTTCCCTTAGGGGAATCAGTGTTAATTCACCTTGGCGCTATTATGGCACCAAGCCATTCATGCAGCTCACAGCTCCTCAGTGAAAAAAGAAAGGAAGAAGGAAATGAGGAAAGGAGGAAAGGAAGAAGGGAGGATGGAAGAAAGGAAGGAGCAAAAGTGCTACCTTAAAGACTTGCTATAAAACATCACTCGTACCTTCTCAGCACTCATTTCACCCAAATGACCATCAATGAAGAGTGGGTTTTTTGGAATCACATGTACTCAATGGCATTCAACATGAAAGCATTTGGGTGCATTAGTGCATTAGGGAAGGTGCCTGAGCTTTTTTCACCATAATAACCTCTACTTTTCTTCTACTTCCTCGAGTTGTAATGAAAATCGAGGTTCAAGAGATTCAAGGCCTTTCACATTAGAGGTGGAAAAACTATTCTTCAGCCTAGAAAATAATGGCAGGCCATACAGATTGTGTTCCTCTTAACATCAAGTTCTCTCATGTTAATTTGGCAAATAAAATTCCTTAAACATGACAGTGATAGCTCACATTAGTCAAAGCACAAATGTGTGCCCTCACAATCATCATCTCTTTTAACCTGAATAACCTTGATCCTTCCTGGGACTCCCTGTTCCAGCCCTGTCTTTGACTGGGTGGGTTGGTTTGCCTAGTTTTGGAACTGCTTATCAGGAAGCCTGCAAATGTAAGCCTCATTCTCTGATATCAGCATTTTCAATAAATAAAGGTGAAATTTTGGTTTTCAGGCTGCATCACTCTTTTGTCTTATTTCTCACTTGGTTCAAAACTTGGTAAGGACAGAGGAGTGCTGGTTCCCCAGACTCCAAGAGAAGCTTATTTTGTGCCACTTCATTCTGCACCTCCTGCAGGCTTGTAGCATCTTTTTCTCTATCACAGAAAACACTGTGTGTACCCTTAACACCTGCCTGAGAATAAAGGCTGGGTTAGTGTTGGCCTCCCTTCTAAAATGGAAAGTGAGGCAAATCAATAGTCAGAGATAACTATCAAATGGAAGTCCAGATTACTATGTTTAGGAAGAAGCAGTTCTCAGAATCTAGCAAGTCCATAGTTCCATCCAACAGAGATGGACATGGGAGCCCATCCGCCATGTATCAGCTGTTTGAATCTTGGAGGGTGCTTGGCCCAAGACTAGCCAATCTGTAGATGTATATGGGGCCTGGCACAAAGACTCTGCCCAATAGGGACAATGTCAATATAAAAGATGTGGACAATAACTACTGTTTATTAGACAATAGTAACTGATGTACCAGGCATTGTGCTATGTGCTTAACACTCATTATCTAATTTATCTGGGAAGAAGAGTGAGGAGTGGCTTCATTTGATCGGTGAGGCAGGAAAGTGGTGCCGAGGACTGGGGTCCAGCTCTCTTCTATGCTCTGAATGTTTGTACCCCACCTCACTCCAAATTCTTATGTTGAAATCCTTACCCTCAAGGTGATGAAACTAGGAAGTGAGTCTTAAGGAGGTGACTAGGTCATAAGGGTAGTGCCCTCAAGAATGGGATTAGTGGCCTTATAAAAGGCCAGAGAGACACCTCTCTCCCCTTCCACCATGTAAGGACACAGTGAGGAGGTACCATCTATAAGCCAGAAAGTGGACCCTTAACAGATACAGAATCTGTCTTGATCTTGGACTTCCCAGCTTCCAGAACTGTGAGAAATAAATTTATATTGTTTATAAGCTATCTAGTTTTTGGAATGTTGTCATCGCAGCCTGAACAAACTAAGACACTCCCCATCTCTCCTGCAGATCCACATATTCTTCAGTGCTTTTCCACGCTGTGGGTTTCAGGGCAGCTGCATCTGTGGTCATCCAGTCCTGTCTATGACTAAGTGGGCTGGTTCGCCTGATTCTGGAGTTTAACTTCCAGAAACCCAACTGCCTGCATATGTAAGCCACATTCACCATAATCATTCTCCTTTGCACTTCATCAGTGATAAAAAGGCGATGTCGTTTTCTGACTGTCTTATTCTTTTGTCTGATTTGCTATTTGGCTCAGAACTTGATCACGAATGAGGAGTGCCATTTGTCAGGCTCTCTCAAATGCCGAAAGAAGTGTATTTTGTACAGTCAGATTCTGTACACACAGCAGACAATGTTTAACACATGGCTACCATGTAACTTTATATCCAACATTAGTCAAGGGTTGACTAATTTTCATTATAAAACAAATGACAAGAAAATCTCTCTCCTCTAGAGAACACTAAACAATTTAATTTACTGAGCCAAGTGTAGAAGTTAGAGTCCAGAAATCAAAGACACATTTAACAACTTGAGTGGGTGTTTTCTGTTGCTTGTTGACACTAAATGATGAACATTATTCAACAGTTAATGGCGGACATTAAATTATAATTATACATTCATTATATCAAACATGTACAAATCCATATTTGTTTTATATGTGAACACACAGATTACAGTCATTCTTAGTTCAAGTTTTGTAATACTCAGTGAACCTTTGGTTAGTTCCAGAGGGCTTCGCTAATGTTTTAATTTTCTGCAATTCAATTAATGTCAATTCACTTTAATTTGAAAAAGCACAGCTGGGCGTGGTGACTCCCACCTGTAATCCCAGCACTTTGGGAGGCAGAGGGAGGTGGATTGCTTGAGCCCAGCAGTTTGAGACCAGTCTGGACAACATGGAGAAATTCCCTCTCTATAAAAAATACAAAAAACTAACAGGGCACGGTGATGTGCACCTGTAGTCCCAGCTACTCGAGAGGTTGAGGCAGAAGAATCGCCTGAGCCCGAGGAGGTCGAGGCTACAGTGAGCCATAATCATGTCACTGCTCTCCAGCCTCAGTAACAGAGTGAGACTCTGTCTCAAAAAAAAAAAAAAAAAAAAGGAAAAGGACAAGATATCCTACGTTGCACGTTGGTGGTATGATGGTGAGGTGGACTATAAAAATGGAGGTTATGTCTAAAAATCAAAGGGAAACATTTTCTACTCAGTAATTGGAAGGTTTTAATACTTCATCAGATCTTCGAGATTCCTTTCCATCCACAATTTCCAAATCCTTAGGCTTCATATTTGTCTCTGGGCAAACCATGCAGGGTAAGTTCACCTTACAAACCAGTATAGGATTACACCGTCCTAGGTAGCAAAACTGAACTAACCAGATACACTTATAAACTCTTAAGCCCTTTACAGCCGCAGAAATATGATTGTATTTGTGCTTACCCAACAGAAGTTTTTTTTAAAATACTGGCTTAAGAGCATGCAATATACTCCTTTATCTAATTCAGAGAATTAACTACAGTCATTTTGGTTATAATGTGACTTACAGTTTGCCAGACTTCAGTTCATGTCCTACAAGTCTTCCCATCGACTTCATCTGTGTTCCCCTCTCTTCACGACTTTTTCCTGTATTTAATCCAGGCTCACCTTTCTTTACAGCTCTCCCTGACTTCAGCCTCTCTTTCTTCAACTTGAAGTACTCAGTCAGATCTGCTGTTTCAACGCTGAAGCCCTCTGGGCAGCTCCCTCTGATCAAAGTTTTTCTAGAAAACAATAATTTCCTTCAAGCTAATGGAGTAATAATACTGAGAAAGATGTGTTCATTTTACTCAACAGACCTTGTTGGACTCTCAGATACAATATGGAAACTATGCTAGGGACTGGTTATGTAAGGATAATTCTGGCAGTCCTGAAAAAGAATAAGATATTAGAAATTAGGTAAGCATTAGTAGTATCTGCAAAGCTTGCTATAATTTCTGCCTCCAAGGCTCATGGCAGACATTGATAATCAATCACAGCACTCTTCTTCTGTTGAACACAGACTCAACATCACAGTCCATTTCAACCCAGTGCTCTGAGCAGCTACTATCAATGGATTGGATCCAACATGTGAGATGAAATGTATTTGCCATGCCCAAAATCAGACCTGGTATAGAGGTGGGAATGGGGTAGGGAGCAATGATGAATTATTGCAGGCAGACTTGAGTTTGCTAAATTTGGTTCAAGTGAGATTCTTGATTAATAGAACCTGAAGTGCAAGCATGATCATAACCAACTTTCATCATACCAGGCACCACGCTAAATGGTTTCATGCAGTATCTCATATAATCCTCATAGCAATCCTATTCAGTCAGTACTGCCATTATTCCAAGTTTGAAGAAGAAACTTATGCACAGCAAGGATATAGATCTTACCCAAGCTAGTGATGAATTATAAATTCAAGGTCAAGCTCACTCAAGAGCAATATAAGTTTTCAAAATGGAATGTGAGCCATTGGGACATTTTAAGCTTCTCTATGTATTTATTTTTCATCCAAAACCAAGACTAAAAATATACTATGTGAATTATTACTGGCACCCTAAGTCTGAATATCAAATGATCCCTTGTCACACACAGCATCAGAGACACCCTGTAGGCAGAGTACAGTCCTCCCAGTCAGAGGGTTGATAATGGGGCTTTCATCTTCCATCCTCTTCAGATATCAAGAGGTGCTACTATTCACACATAGTCTAAAGAGAGCGGAATCATTGATACCTTCTACTGAGGTGGGGAGTGAGCATGAAAATATTCTGATCAACCCAGAATTTCACAGGTTGTCCTATGGAAAAATTCTGAATAGATTTGTCAAACTTAAAAGTGAGTTCCACATTTTTCGTTTGTAAAAAAGGTGTTTTGTATTTTCAGACTCTTACTATGATAATAAATGTTACCAAGCAGATATTTTTGAAAAAATAAACACACTTCATCTGTCCCTTCAAGGTAAAGGTGACATTTTAACAAGTAAGAAAGTCTTTCTAAAGAAACTTGTATATGAAAAGAGCATTTTGGAAATGGTTTGAGTTATTCTTCTGTCGGTACAAATAGTATAAATGTGACAAATGTCAGCACTCTTTAAAAAGTTGAAAATGTAATTTTCTACGCTGTTTAAAGATTTTCTAAACAAAGAATTTCAATGGCTTTTGAACCCATCTGTTAAAAATAGTAACAGTAGAAGAACAGTGCAAGTTTACTTTGTAAGAACAACTGGTAGACATCAAGGAAGATAAGGATAAAAATTTCCAAGCCAAATTCAATCAATTTGCATAATTTGCAAATAAGATTGGAAAATAAACGATCATGATTTATTAATTCCAGCCAGCGATTCATTTTATCTTTTGTCTTTGTGTCCCTTGGCAAAGGAAATTTTTTAGTTCTGTCAGTCTTGAAAACCAAGATTTAAGTTATTCTGCCTAAGTTTAGAACCAGCACCTCAAATTGTTTTTATCATAACGTGTTTAACAAAGATTTACTGAACCATTGCTCTTGCTAAAACATGTTAATTCTTTTTGATGAAAGCAAAATATCTTTACACTGTTAGAAAATAAAATTAAAAATCAGTTTAAGAATATTATTTCATCTTTTACCTCATTTTTCAAATTTTCTTTTTTGTTGTTGCTTTTACTTTACAGAAAACATTGGCAGAGTAGTCCATGTATGTAATTTGTAAACAGATATACACATATTGGGGTTTGATCAACATTTGTTTCATTAAAGATATACAGCCAAAGAAATTTTGGAGCCTGCTGCAATGCTCCCAGCAGTTTCTAGACCTGCAGTCTGTGAAAAGGAAGTCAAGGCGCTGAAGAGCATCAGTCAACCCCACAGGCTTTATATCTTCACATATATTAAGGTTAATTATATTTTATAAACGGAATCTAATTGTATTTAGCCACCAGATAAGAAACCAAAATCTTAGGTGCATCCCCTGCTGCCAGAGGCCCTGAAGTTTGGCCCAGAACAATCCCATAGATGGACTGTGCCCTGCTACCTGTCATCATGTTAGAGGGGGCCAGGCTTGAGAAGAAAAATGAGTAGGGGGAGGTCTGTTTCCTAAGCAATCTCAAAATAGCTCTCTGAACTGGCTGGGGTAACCCTAATCCTCCACTGTGCCAGCAGCACAGCTCAGTGTGGTCCCCAGCGACACTGTCCCTCTGTCACCTAGGCTGAGAGGCTGCCCTGTCCTTCCCTTCTGTTAGCACAGATAATCCAAAAGTGTCAACAGAGAAATCGTGAATAGTTAATGTGACCCCCCAAAGCTTAATACACGAAGGGAAAGTTTACCTGCAAGCTCAAGGATTGCCTGGAGCTCTTTAGACATGAAAGGCTGTAGTAATACCCTCTGGAGTCATCTCCTCTCTCCCCCATCTTACCTCTCTTTTTCTGTGGGCTTTGGACATCTCACCCACACCCCAAAATGGGCAACCCCCTCCATCCTTGAGGCATGTGTAGGCCTGACGACAGCAAGGGTTCATCTCTGAATGCAGCTGGTGAAACTGACTTTCTACCCAGAGGACTTTCTTTAACTCATCCCCCTGTCTTCCAGGTAGGTCGAGACAGTCTTTGAGCATCTCTATGCAGTTAATGAACAGAGTGCCTAAGCATCCTTGAAGGCCTGTATAAGCCTCCAATCTGTGAACACTCGTCTGTTATGTGAATTGTTATCTCTCTGGTAACAGGACCCTTTCTGGGCTCTCCCACCTCACTACCCTCACCGTCCTCACCCGTCTGATTGTTTTCCTTCCCACTTCTTTCTCTAATCTCAGAAGCACCTTTGGCTAAAATGAAATCATTCTTGGTGATGGTCTGAAGGTGATTTAAAAGTATAAAATGCTTTTTCTTATTTTCTTTTCAAAACAAAGTGAGTTCTTAGAGAAGAAACAAACCAAATCTGGGCTAATAGAACCCAGAAAAGCAGTTGTCTCTGTGGGTATTGCCTGCGATGAGCAGGGGAGAAAGCTCTAGGGTGGCGGAAATGTTCCACAATGTAATCTGGGTAGTGATACATGTATGTACACATATGTAAAGACTCATGGAGCTCTACACTTTATAGTATGAAAATTCTATGTCAAATTTGAAAAGGAAAGTAAAAATACAATAAGCTATGTTCTTCAGGGCTTCAGAAGCTGGTATGGGGCTCAGACTAGGAAGGCTGGAAGGCCGCGTGGAATTGTGGGCAGCTGGGAAGACACGCTCTACCTGCTGCTTGGTGCGGTGTCTAACCAGGGTTGCTGAGTCCCATGAAAATCCCCAGGTGGATTGAGCCAGGCTCTCCTGAAGGAGCCAAGGATTGTGTTGTTGTTGTTGTTGTTGTTTCCCTTGGGACAGGGTCTGGCTCCGACACCCAGACTGGAGTGCAGCAGTGTGATCATGGCTCACTGTAGCCTCAACCCCTTGGGCTCAAGCAATCCTCGCACTTCCACCTCCAGAGTAGTTGGGACTACAGGTGTGTGCTACGATGACTGGCTACTCTTTATTTTTTTTTTTTTGTAAAGATAGGGTCTTCCTGTATTGCCCAGGCTAGTCTCAATCTCCTGAGCTTAAGCAGTCAGCCTGCCTCCACCTCCTGAAGTGCTGGGATTACAGGCATGAGCCACTGTGCTTGGCTGAGCCTAGAGTTTTAAAAATTCATCTTGAACGCTATTTTGTGCCAGGTACAATGCTGGGCGCTTTATGTGCATCATCTCATTTAATCCCCAAAATAACCCTGGAATGGGGAACTGTTATCCTTATGGGGCAGTCGGGCAACCTGAGCCCCCAAGGCTGGGCAGGTGGTCCAGGGGCATGCAGCTCATCATTTGGCAAACCCTGTGCTCCCTTCACACTCCCTCTGTATCGCCCTCTCAATTAGAATTTCCTTGTGGATATTTTTCTTTGCTAGTAGGATGTGTCATTCTTTTTTTTTTTTTTTTGAGATGGAGTCTCACTCTGTTGCCCAG
>NW_012108275.1:124110-129096 GCF_000951045.1 Mandrillus leucophaeus | reverse complement strand
AAACCCCATAAAAACATGAACTAAAAATGCCCAACTGTGTAAAGCACGCAGCCATCTGAAACTGTAGAGAGAAATGCACCCAGGGGATGTTGGAATCTGTAGAATGAATGGAGCTAGAGGGTGTTGGTGTGAGAAGACCTTGCAGGAGTATCCTGCCATTCAACTGGGACACAGTGAAAGAGGCATTTCAGGAGGCGGAACAGCCTGTTAGGTTTTGTGGGAGCTGAGTGCACAGGTTGCCTGGGCTAAGGGAAAGTGTAAGTTCAGTGAGGTGCTCAGTAAAAGACTACAGAGGAGTGAGAGAGGCCCTGGCCAGGGGACCAGGAGACCATATTATCCAGGGCCCTAATTGGATTTACAACACTACAGTGAGCCACTGTGGGTGTCTGACAAGAGATGCGATGTGACAGAAAGACACACCAAAAGGCTGGTAAAGACAACAGCCCAAGGCAAGGAGTTTGTTGCAAATAGTTCAGGGATTAGATGGACATGCTTCTGCAGAGAAGGAATGTGTCATGGCTTGGGAAACTACTAAAAAGAAGAATCCAGCCAGGCACGGTGGCTCATGCTCTAATCCCAGCACTTTGGGAGTTCAAGGCGGGTGGATCACCTGAGGTCAAGAGTTCGAGACCAGACTGGCCAACATGGAGAAACCCCGTCTCTACTAAAAATACAAAATTATCTGGGCGTGGTGGTGCATGCCTGCAATCCCAGGTACCTGGGAGGCTGAGACAGGAGAATCGTTTGAACCTGGGAGGCAGAGTTTGTGGTGAGCCAAGATTGTGCCCTTGTACTCCAGCCTGGGCAATAAGAGTGAAACTCTGTCTAAAAAAAAAAAAAGAAGAAAAAAAGAAAAGGAAGAAGAGGAGGAGGAGGAGGAAGAAGAAGAAGGAGGAGGAGGAGGAGGAGAAAGAAGAAAGGAGGAGGAGGAGGGGGAGAAGAAGAAGGAGGAGAAGGAGAAGGAAGGAGAGGGAGAGGGAGAAAGAAGAAGAAGAAGGAGAAGAAGGAGAAAGAAGAAGGAGGAGAAGGAGAAGGAAGGAGAGGGAGAGGGAGAAAGAAGAAGAAGAAGAAGGAGAAGAAGGAGAAAGGAGAAGGAGGAGAAGGAGGAGAAGGAGAAGGAGAAGGAGAAGGAGAAGGAGAAGAATCCCCTCTCCGGAACCAGTCCCTTTGAAGGCCAGGGCAGTATCCAAGTGCTGTGGAGCTCACCACAGCAGTCCCAGCGACTGGCACTTCCTAGGCATATCATAAATATTTATTGCTTAACTGGACTTATTAAGAAATTGAATGCATGTAAAATGTAAAAGAAAACAAGTCAAGGATTAGAATCAGAGGACACTGATGACTACTGAGGGACCATGACACCAGAGGCACCATTGATGATTATGTGAAATTGAAGAAGAGTTGACATTCAGGAAATAAATTCATTATCTTGGAGAAAGTTGGAGGTGGTGGATGTAAGTGGTGATTCCTGACTAGAAACAAGAAATGAGGTTCAGGAAATATGAGAAGTCAGATGAATGATGCAGATTTGGAAGTCCATGGACAAACGAGTATCAGTTAGTATTCTTATTTGCAAGCAATAGAAACTCCCACCAGCTGATTTATATAGAAATAAATTTACTGAAAGGACAGTTTCTAATTCACAGGGGAATTTGGAGTCACTGGGGAATTTGGAGCACCAGGCAAATAAGTTTTGCAGCCAGAACCCCAGCCAAGTGAACTCCCCAGAACAAGCCAGCAAGGAGAGCTGTGCCACCATGGCTGAGTCCCAGGTGACACCACTTGGCTTGCCAATCCAGTGGATGTGGGATGTTAGGCCCTCCACTAGTACCTCTGGCACTGCCCCTGTGGACAAGTTGTTACTACCACCTTCTCTACCCCCAAGAATAATCCCCTTCTGTTCTTGACTGTTGTGTCAGAGTCCCAGCCTTGGGGTCTGATGGACAGCATCTAGGTCATTACCACACCTGAGTGGCAAGAGAAGCCAACAGGAAGGGGCTTTGCTTCTCACAAGATAAGTACAGTGGGGAAGGTGGTTCAGACACTGCTGCCGAAACCACACGTATTTATTTCAGAAAGGAAAGAGGTGAATTCAAAGCAGGAAGCACCAGGGGTTCATCCACTAGGACTGGCTTCACTCATTGAGAGAACAGGGCTGTGCTGATAGGGTAGATCCATTCTTCAATACCTACAAACTATCTGCCATCAATCCCAACTTAATGCCTTTAATCAATAGTCATCTGTTTATGGTAAAAGACTGTTCCAGTTTGGGCCTATCATGGGGAGGGGGGAGGGGGGAAGGATTGCATTGGGAGTTATACCTGATGTAAATGACGAGTTGATGGGTGCTGATGAGTTGATGGGTGCAGCACAGCAACATGACACAAGTATACATATGTAACAAACCTGCACGTTATGCACATGTACCCTAGAACTTAAAACACATCTAGATGTGTATAAGAGACAGGGCCAGGGCAGTATCCAAGTGCTGTGGAGCTCACCACAGCAGTCCCAGCGACTGGCACTTCCTAGGCATATCATAAATATTTATTGCTTAACTGGACTTATTAAGAAATTGAATGCATGTAAAATGTAAAAGAAAACAAGTCAAGGATTAGAATCAGAGGACACTGATGACTACTGAGGGACCATGACACCAGAGGCACCATTGATGATTATGTGAAATTGAAGAAGAGTTGACATTCAGGAAATAAATTCATTATCTTGGAGAAAGTTGGAGGTGGTGGATGTAAGTGGTGATTCCTGACTAGAAACAAGAAATGAGGTTCAGGAAATATGAGAAGTCAGATGAATGATGCAGATTTGGAAGTCCATGGACAAACGAGTATCAGTTAGTATTCTTATTTGCAAGCAATAGAAACTCCCACCAGCTGATTTATATAGAAATAAATTTACTGAAAGGACAGTTTCTAATTCACAGGGGAATTTGGAGTCACTGGGGAATTTGGAGCACCAGGCAAATAAGTTTTGCAGCCAGAACCCCAGCCAAGTGAACTCCCCAGAACAAGCCAGCAAGGAGAGCTGTGCCACCATGGCTGAGTCCCAGGTGACACCACTTGGCTTGCCAATCCAGTGGATGTGGGATGTTAGGCCCTCCACTAGTACCTCTGGCACTGCCCCTGTGGACAAGTTGTTACTACCACCTTCTCTACCCCCAAGAATAATCCCCTTCTGTTCTTGACTGTTGTGTCAGAGTCCCAGCCTTGGGGTCTGATGGACAGCATCTAGGCTGTCTCTTATACACATCTAGATGTGTATAAGAGACAGATCTTAACCAGCTAACGTTTCATATTTTTAGGGTTTCACCATGTTGGCCAGGACTGTCTTGAAATCCTGGCCTCAAGTGATCCGCCCTCCTTGGCCTCCCAAAATACTGAGATTACAGGTGTGAGCCACCGTGCTCGCCCAGGATGTGACATTCTTTTTTTTTTTTTTTTTTTTTTTCGTTTTCTTTTTTGGAGACGAAGTCTCATTCTTGTCCCCCAGGATGGAGTACAGTGACGTGATCTCAGCTCACTGCAACCTCTGTCTCCTGGGTTCAAGCCATTCTCCTGCCTCAGCCTCCCCAGTAGCTGGGACTACAGGTGCCCGCCACCGCGCCTGGCTAGTTTTTTGTATTTTTTAGTAGAGACGGGGTTTCACCATGTTAGCCAGGATGGTCTCTATCTCCTGACCTCGTGATCCGCCCGTCTCGGCCTCCCAAAGTGCCGGGATTACAGGCTTGAGCCACCGCGCCCAGCCAGGATGTGACATTCTTTACCTCATGTTGTGACGACAGAAAAGTAACAGATGGATAGACTAAGAGGAGGACTTCCCTAAAAAACATTGGCCTGGAGATTTAGCCTTCCTTCTCACCAAGAAGGAAAAATGAAAGTCATCTCTAATCTAGCTCTCAAGAGAGGAGTCTTTCTAGCTGTGCCTCCGTGGCTTCCCTTTAGTTCTGATTGCAGTGGCTGGCAGCCAGCCTCCGAGGATTACTCAGCATGTTTGACCTCTCCAGAGGGGATGCTTTAACTTTGTAAATGTATGAGTGAATGAGGAGAATGTATACTTTCTTCCCAGAGAAATCCACCTGGGCGACTTTAGGTAGCTACTCTTTCAGTCGCCAGTCCTCTGTTGTTTTGGGGTCATGCACAAGCTTCAGCAATGTCCATCACGTTCTTCCACGGAGTGCAATATGATGCTTCAATTGTCAGGGGCCCATGGTCTATCTGCATTTACTATATACCACGTGCTATATGCTTTTGGCACCTTAGAGCTTGTTCTGCACCCTGTTCTGCCTCTTGGTAGTCTCAGGAGCAAATTATTTAACGTCTCCAAGCCTCATTTTCCTCGTTTTTAAAATGAAGATGATTACTACAACAAACAATAACAAAAACAATAGTCTTAATTAGGCTAATTTTATGTGCCAGAGACTGTGCTAAGCACTTTTCATATGTGGACTCAGTTCAATTCTCACGACCCCATGAAGCAGAACTGTTGTTATCTCCTGCTGACAGATGAATAAACTGAGACACAGCCAGGACTAAGTTGCACAGTCAGGAATTTAATTAGGTGTGCCTAATCCAGAGCCTAAACTCTTTAACTTTCATGCTTCTATTCTCACCTCAAAATGTTGCTGTGAAGCGTTTATAATATTTGTGACAGCACTTTGTAAACAATAAAGCAAAAGCAAAATATTAATATCATTATTCTTCTTCTAACTTCATGCAAAAAGAGTTAGAAATAAGAGGCACAGGCCATGCCTTTGAGAAATTTATAATCCAGAAGATTAGATGGGCGAAACCCCATAAAAACATGAACTAAAAATGCCCAACTGTGTAAAGCACGCAGCCATCTGAAACTGTAGAGAGAAATGCACCCAGGGGATGTTGGAATCTGTAGAATGAATGGAGCTAGAGGGTGTTGGTGTGAGAAGACCTTGCAGGAGTATCCTGCCATTCAACTGGGACACAGTGAAAGAGG
>NW_012108275.1:122346-123174 GCF_000951045.1 Mandrillus leucophaeus | reverse complement strand
TAAAAAACAACAATCTGATTTTCTCTCCTAAAGTCCCTTCTGTTGACAATGCATTCCTGACCCTTTTTTCAAAATCTTGTTGGTGGAAAGAGTAGGCAGGGGTTGAAAATGAAGGATGAACCTTTTTAAAATTGCAGAAATAAAAATGTGGTCAAATCGTGCTGAAAAGAAGCTTAAGTTGCCTCAGACTGTGATGCTTTTAAATTTCTGAGGTTTGCTAATGAATACTTTTCTAAAACTTTTCTATATAAAACTTTAAAAACCATCAGGAAATTATACTAATCCACTTACCCTATTTTAACTCTTCAAATGTTCCTACAGCCTCTGATTTTCTATTGCAGAGAGAGGTTAGTGGAAAATTGCTTTTGAGGTTTCTTTTGTACGATAATAATCTTGGGCAGTACCCACCTTGCTGT
This sequence comes from Mandrillus leucophaeus, assembly GCF_000951045.1. Lineage (NCBI taxonomy): Eukaryota > Metazoa > Chordata > Mammalia > Primates > Cercopithecidae > Mandrillus > Mandrillus leucophaeus. Next base: position 122,758 of record NW_012108275.1, on the reverse strand, counting down.
GTCCTCGCGTGCGCCTTGTAAATTGATTCCAAGCTGCTCCCTTATTCAAAAACCCAATCCCCTTGGAAACCAGAAAGAAAATGAATAGTGGTAGGAGCCTATTTTACTAGTATCAAGATCAAAACCTTCATTACACAAATTTGTTTGTCCTTTGGTGCCTTTTAGGTCAGAAATATTCATTATGTATTGGTGCTAATCTCACATTTCTGCAATACTTTTTAATCTAGATGGACCCCAAAGTTGCAGAGTTGTCTAACCCTTAATCTCACACACACACACACACACACACACACACAACCCTTAATCTCTCTCTCTCACACACACACACACACACACACAATCATTTTTTCCTCCTGCACCTGAGTATTTTATTATTCTACTTACTTTATGGTGTTTTCTGAAGGTTTATTAA
>NW_012108275.1:85341-121721 GCF_000951045.1 Mandrillus leucophaeus | reverse complement strand
AAAAAAAAAGACTGTTCCAGTTTGAAATGTAAAATCCTTGGAAAGAACCACACTTTACTTTGTCGTAAACCTTTCATGGGTCGCTTGTTTGTTTGGTTAATTGGTTGGTTGTTTGTATGAGACGGAGTCTCACTCTGCCGCCCAGGATGGAGTACAGTGACGTGATCTCAGCTCACTGCAACCTCTGTCTCCTGGGTTCAAGCCATTCTCCTGCCTCAGCCTCCCAAGCAGCTGGGATTACAGGCGTGCACCACTATGGGTGACTAATTTTTCATGTTTTTAGTAGAGACGGAGTTTTGCCATGTTGGCCAGACTGGTCTCGAACTCCTGGCCTCAAGTGATCTGCCCGCCTTGGCCTCCCAAAGTGTTGGAATTATAGGCATGAGACACTGTGCCCATCCTGTCATGAATCTTTCATGCACTGACTTTCAGGGTGGTGGGGAGTATAAGCTCGTACACACTTCTAGGCCCAGCATTGGAAGGGGCCTGAACCAAATGTTAATCCCTTATAAAGATTTTTAGCTAGGCAGCTACTTTTGCTTGGGGACTCCCAACTCCAGTTTTTTCCTCTCATGGATTCTCAGTGGCCCAATCAATTTGTCACAACACTGTCCAACATGGTAAGTATTTTAATCAGGGAGAAATGACAGAAGAAAAAGGAGACTCATTTTTTGTGTTGCTCCTTCTACATGTGACACTGTGAGAATAGGGCCCCCATTCACGTTTGACAGATGCTGAAACTGAAGCTTGGGGTGATGTGACTTGCCCAAGGCCACAGCTGGTGTTCTGCAGAGATAGGGTCAAAGCTGGCTCCATCGTCTCCAAAGCCTGACAGCTTCCCCTGAGCTGCGTCATCTTTTCATGAAAAAAGAGGAAAATTTGTTTGCACCTTCCCAGTCAAAAGGTTAAAGGAAGGCAAGAGGTTGGTGGACTGTCTTGGGCTTGCCTTGACATGGATGTGCAGGGTTTCCTTGGGAGAGGGTATGCAGTACTGAGGAAGAGAGAAAGACACAGAAACCAGCTCCTGCTTTATAACTTCACCTAGCACGCTGTATTTTTCCAGAAATCTTCCCAGCTGCAAATACTAGAAACCCAACTCAAACCGGTCTCATAGGAAATGGGGATCTATTGGTTTGTAGGCCTGTAAAGCATGCTGAGAGTTCTCCCCATCTCTCTCTTTCTCCATCTCTCAGCTCAGCTTTCCTCTGTGTCTGCTTCACTCTCAGGCAGCCTGTCTCCACGTGGTGACACAGGTGGCCAGCAACAGTGTAGACTTACGTCTCACCAGCCTAGGATCCCCGCCCCCAGCTGACACAGTGGAACTTTTCCCCAACAGTTGTAGCAATTAACCAATCTTGTGAGCAAGGGGTTGCAACACCCTGACTGTACAGGCCTTGAGTTCATCCCTGCCCCCACCACCAAGAGTTCCATCAGCCTCCCCTGCATCACAGGGTTTGAAGATGGCTCCCCTAAAAACCACTGAAGTGCTGGCACAATAGGAAGGGATGCTGGAGGGGCAAAAGCCACAGATATCCACTGGAATGTATGCCACAAAAACAGCTAGGGTTTTTGTTTGTTTGTTTCATTAAAAAAAAAATTGTTTTAAATTTATTTATCACGTGTCCCTAGGGTTCAGAACAGGGCTGAACACCTGGCAGGCACATTCAAGAAACATTTCTTGAATGAATGATGGACCACAAAAATAAAAACATGTCCCTCCAGAATATGATGTCCAGGATAGCACAAATGGGAGATTGGGTACACTGCAGGTACAGACTAGAGTAGGGAGCAGAATCTCTGGTCCTGTAGACGAGTTGTGTGTCATTGAATGAATGACCCGTGACTTCTAAAATGTTGGCATTCACCGCATGTCAATCACAGCATGAAACGGAGCTCTGGAATGCCAGTCTCCAGCAAGGGCAGGGCTTTTACGGTGCAGTTGCATACAAGTCCCCTGGGAATAAAGGGTGATGGGTCCCTTTTTTCTTATAGGCTTGTGTCTACAAGATAGATATGCTTCATGGGCTGCTGCTTTTCCTCCCCAGATTCCCACTGTGAAATGGAAAGCCAGCATGGTGGCACCCATTCACTTGGAGTGAATGTATGGTCCTGGTCTGACAGGAGCCTGAGTGGTAGCATTCTGGAATGCCTACTCAATTGCTGTTAATCTGGTCTCACGTTGTCTCTCCTCAGTATGCTAACCCAGTGCCCCAGAGTGTAGTCTGGGGAGAACATGTACTTCAACCCCCTGCCCAAATTATCTCCCACTGTCATTACCACCCTTTGGCTTTTCCGTGGCACATGGGAATAGCTGGCCTTTTTGAATTAGTAAGTAGAAGATGCCCAGTCAACGTGTCTCAGCCAAATGTGGATTTCTTGACAAAAGGCTGCAAGGATGTTAGACCTGGAAATACTTTTAGAGACAAAAACAAAAGCAACCCCTGAAAAGTCACTGCAATAAACTGCCTGGTTAATATGCACCCAGTGTATTTTGCCATTGTGGAAACTGAACTTAATTTGTCTTAACATGATGCAGCTATTTAGCATTTCCTCCCCCTCCTCCTCCTTCTAGTTAATTCTGAGTGGAGATAAATCTTGAAAACAGACTTGGAGGGCACAGCAGGAGGCCCTGCAAAGTCATTTGGGTTGTGGCTTTCACAGTGCCCCTTTGCTATTTTCTGAGCAATTAAAACTTAAGCAGGAAAATAACGTGTTATTAAAGTGACTCACGAACATTATAGAGGCTGGGTGCATGGAATATTTAGCTTCTGACAAAGGGTTCCTTAGGCACCAATGGGTGTTCAAAAAAAATTCCTATCGCCCCAGTAACTTCTCTGAACACTAGAAACATAGGTAGAGAGGACTACACCCAGTGGGTTGTCAACCCTTTAACTCTAACATCATTCCAGAGAGGTAGGCAAGCTACTGAACTGTCAGTTCTTAAAGCAGGAAACAAAGGCTCCAGGAGTTGAACAATTTTCCCCAGGCAATTTGTCTGAGTCAGTGACAGAAGCTCAGGTTCTCTGTCTGCAAAAACAAAGTGACAGTGCTGCACAGCATTAACCTCTAGGTCCCTCCCTTAGTATTGAGGGTTTGATCCTTGGTATTTTCTTCCTTGATCCAGGCAGCCATGACTACTGTTCATTTTGGTTTGCTATGATTATTTGACTCTCCTTTTCACCTCCACATGCCTTCGGACATGCCGTATTTCATTGAACCTAAGATACCATCGATTAGAAGATGAACCACTATTTTATATACTGCTAAAAAGGAAGAAATGTTGTCAATTAAACTGTGACATGACATTGATCGTGATTTAAGAGACATTAAGATGTGGAGGAAAAAAGGAGTTATAGAGTCCACCAAATATAGTACTTTATTATTTGTCTGCCTAGATTCAGAACTCTTTCTCTTCTTTAAGAAACAAGTTTGGAGGAGTATGTACTTCTCCCCTCTGATCTTGTGGGCCCACTGAAAGTCACCCATCACTGTACTCTGCTCCTCTGCCCACGGAATGAGTATGAAACCCAAATGGACAGGTAGACTGCCCTGGGATTTTAAACACTGGAGGAGGAGAAATGACGGCTTTCTCTCCAGTGCCAAAGAAGATGTGGGGCCCTGGAACTTTGAGCAACCAGTGCTCCAGTCTTGTGGAGAAACCAGGTTTGAGAAAAAGAGCCGCTTATAGGAAAAACAGCTGAGATAGAGACAGAAGGGCATCTGCAGGTTTAAGCTTTTTGAATGCTTTTGCCCCAGTGGACACAGCAGCACCAGTAAATTCTCCCATGCCAAACCTAGGTTTTATCCTTTGAAGTAAGAATCTTCTTCTTTTTTCTTTTCTTCTCTTTCTTTCTGTCTTTTCTTTTCTTTTCTCTCTTTTTTTTTTTTTTTTTTTTTTTTTTTTTTGAGACAGTCTTGCTGTGTTGCCCAGGCTGGTGTACAATGGCGTGATCTTGGCTCACTGCAGCCTCCACATCCCGGGTTCAAACAATTCTCCCACCTCAGCCTCCAGAGTAGCTGGCATTACACACGCACACCACCACACCAGGCTAATTTTTGTATTTTTAGTCGAGACGGGGGTTCCACCATAATGGCCAGGCTAGTCTCGAACTCCTGACCTCAAGTGATCTACCCGCCTCGGTCTCCAAAGTTCTGGGATTACAGACATGAGCCACAGCACCCAACCAGAATCTTCTTTTACACAGATGCTAGTAGAATAACTAAGCCAATAGGATCCCTCCTTCTCTCTTCCAGCCATGCGTATGGGAACCCACTGTGATGTGCAGACAGTGGACAGGAATGACAAACCTGCTTCTATCTTAACAGTTTAGCTACCATCTGCCATGACCAACGACTTGTGAACATAGGTTCATGCCTGGTGTTTTACCAAGGAAATAAAGTTTTATTTTTTCTCACAGTGAATTTCAATATTTTAAAGAAAGAGAAAACCAAAATACCTCTAGTGGGGCTGGGGGCAAAGAGGTAAAAGAAAAGGGAATACATATGTCAAGAAAAGACAAAAGAAGAATTAAAAAACAACAATCTGATTTTCTCTCCTAAAGTCCCTTCTGTTGACAATGCATTCCTGACCCTTTTTTCAAAATCTTGTTGGTGGAAAGAGTAGGCAGGGGTTGAAAATGAAGGATGAACCTTTTTAAAATTGCAGAAATAAAAATGTGGTCAAATCGTGCTGAAAAGAAGCTTAAGTTGCCTCAGACTGTGATGCTTTTAAATTTCTGAGGTTTGCTAATGAATACTTTTCTAAAACTTTTCTATATAAAACTTTAAAAACCATCAGGAAATTATACTAATCCACTTACCCTATTTTAACTCTTCAAATGTTCCTACAGCCTCTGATTTTCTATTGCAGAGAGAGGTTAGTGGAAAATTGCTTTTGAGGTTTCTTTTGTACGATAATAATCTTGGGCAGTACCCACCTTGCTGTGTCCTCGCGTGCGCCTTGTAAATTGATTCCAAGCTGCTCCCTTATTCAAAAACCCAATCCCCTTGGAAACCAGAAAGAAAATGAATAGTGGTAGGAGCCTATTTTACTAGTATCAAGATCAAAACCTTCATTACACAAATTTGTTTGTCCTTTGGTGCCTTTTAGGTCAGAAATATTCATTATGTATTGGTGCTAATCTCACATTTCTGCAATACTTTTTAATCTAGATGGACCCCAAAGTTGCAGAGTTGTCTAACCCTTAATCTCACACACACACACACACACACAATCATTTTTTCCTCCTGCACCTGAGTATTTTATTATTCTACTTACTTTATGGTGTTTTCTGAAGGTTTATTAACTTTTTATATAGAGAAATGTTGAATGGAGGTGATATTATTACCTTATGGATCTTTGATCAGAGCTTTTCTGCCAGAAGATGCCTTTTGTGGGAAAACTGAATGAAAGAAAAATGGCTTACCATGGAGCAATCACTTAAGTATTACACTTACATCGAGCCCATTGGGGAATGCTGTGCTGCCTCTTTTATTTCTACAGGAGAAAAGGAAAAGAAGTTTGAAATAGAATCACTACCTATCACAGTATCACCAGTTTTTGAAGGTATCTGAAAGATAACTTATTAAACTGATTCATTAGTGAAAATACTCCTTTCACCAGAATATGAATGGGAAATACTCCAGTGACTGTGGTGTGGGTCTGAGATTCTTGCAGTATGTTTCCTTCTCCCTGTATCTTCATATCTGGACTCACTGGAGCCCTCCATGGGCCACCCTAACCTCTCCTTGTTTCCGAGCTAATTCCCATAGAGTCAATCACCATTATTCCCTTATTGTTCTATCTTACGGCAGTAAGGCTGCCCAAAGGCTGGTGTACCCCAAAATATACCATGAGTATCAGAGCACCCCAGGCTTCCCTTTGTGGTATAGGCCAGAGGCCCAGCCTGCCTCCATCTCCCTGTCTTAGAACTCCCTCTAAGTTCTTGTTCAGACTTTAACCTCTATCCACCTGACTGTGGCTCTTGGCAGTTCTCCTTCCCAGTGAGGATCTCATGAACATCTGCTTTTCTTGTCTGCCCAGCATGTTTCCCTCTTTCCTGTGATATCAGACATTAACTTAAATTTCGGCAAACTATCCACTGTCATGTTCATAGTTCATGGGGCTTGGGTCGGTGTGACGTCATCTCAGTCCCAACTCTAGAAGTTAACACATGGCCCAAACCTAGCCAATCAGTGTATAGGTATATTTAACCCTGTGGCCACAGTGATTGGTTCAGAGATAAACAAGTGACACAAGTTGGTCCAGCGAGAATCAGTCCTGAGATTTGAGTTGAAAGTATTGAATAGAAGCCCTTTCCACAATACCATTTCTCAGTAATGACACTACTGACACTTAAGTCCAGATAACTTTGTTGTGGGGGGCTGTCCCATGCATTGTAGGATGTTGAGCAACATTCCTGAACTATATCTGATTAGTAACTACTCCCCTTCCCAGCTGTGACAACAAAAAGGGTCTCCTGACACTGCCAAAAGTCCTCAGGAGTGGATTGATGTGGGAAAGTTCAATCACTCATGGTTGAAAACTACTGGAATAGACTGACTACTACATGATGTGTCCCTGGAACTGCTAGGGGATCCCATGTGAAAAAAATCTTGCCTGATAGTGATGCCAACACATAGAAAGGTAGGGCCAAGAGAAGACACAAAGACCCAATAACATTCTTGAAGCTCCTACATATTTTGTTCTCCTATGCATTAAGCCAGTCCCAACTAAGCGAGGATGTTCACTCTCACCACTTCTATTCAGTATTGTGTTATGTAGGTCTTATCCAGACCCAAATACAAAAACTGCAAATAAAAGCCATAAAGATATGGAAAGAAGAAAAATAAAATTGCCTTTATTTACAGAAAATATAGTCTTCTATGTAGAAAATTCTAAGAAATCTAAAAAAAAAAAAACCTAATAAAACTAATAAGTAAGCTTAGCAAGTTTGGAGAATAAAAAACCTAATAAAACTAATAAGTAAGCTTAGCAAGTTTGAGAATAAAGAGCTGCAATCAATATAATTGCAGCTTTCAATTATATTTTGATATATTAGAAATGAACAACTATAAATTTCAATTTTAAAACAGTATCATTTAAAACAGCATCAAAAATACAAAATTCTTTGGGATAAATTTAACAAACTATTTAAAACCTATATCCTGAAAATTAAAAGATCTTAACGAGAGGAGAGATAGACCAGATGCATGGTTAGAAGATTCAAGATTGTTAAGGTGTCAAACCTCTCGACGTTAGTCTATAGATTCAATACAATCCTAATGAAAGGCCTAACAGAATTTTATTTTATTTTATTTTTGAGATGGAGTCTCAGCCCAGTCTGGAGTGCAGTGGCGTGATCTCGGCTCACTGCAACCTCCGCCTCCCGGGTTCAAGTGATTCTCCTGCCTTAGACTCCTGAGTAGCTGGGACTACAGGCTAGCCGCCACCACGCCCGGCTAATTTTTGTATTTTTAGTAGAGTCGGGGTTTCAACATGTTGGCCAGGCTGGTCTCAAACTCCTGACCTCAGGTGATCCACCCGCCTCGGCCTCTCAAAGTGCTGGGATTACAGGGGTGAGCCACCACACCTGGCCAGGATTTTTTAAAATAGAAATTGATGAGCCAATTCTAACATTTATTTAGAAATATAAAAGGTCTATAATAAAATAGTCAAAGCAATTTTACGAAAAAAAGGACAAAGTTGTAAGACTTACACCACCTGATTCAAGATCTATTATAAAGCTACAGTAAGGAAGACAGCGTGGTATTAGCATAAAGACAGATATATAGATCAAAGGTACAGAACAAAGAATCCAGAAATGTACCCAAATTAATATCACAAATTGGTTTTTGACAAAGGTGTCAAGGCAATTTGAGAGGAAAGAATAATCTTTTCAACAAATGGTACTACAGCAATTGGATATCCATATGCCTCAAAAATGAATCTCATTTGTCTAACATTGTATACAAAACTTAGTTCAGAATAGATCATATATTGATTTGTAAAATATAACACTAAAATTCTAGAAAAAATAGAAGAAAAGCTTAGTGATCTGAGATTAGGCAAACAAGTTTCAAAATAGGACTAAAAAAGCAAGAAGTATAGAGCAAAAAATGCTAAATTAAAATTCATTAAATTTAAGATATTTACTCTTCAAAAGACACCATTAAGAAAATGAAAAGAGAAGCTGCAAGTGGGGAGAAAATATTTGCAAAAACATATCTGCCAAAGGACTTATATTCAGAATATATAAAGAACTCTTTCAACTCAACAAAGAGAAGACAAGCAACCAAATTATTAAAAAATTGGCAAAAGATTTCAATAGACACTTCATCAGGGAAGATATACAGATGTCAGACAAACACATGAAAAAAGGTGTTAGAAATCATTAAGTTATTAAGGAAATGCGATGCAAAGCCACAATGACTGTACTCACCAGAATGGACTAAAATTAAAATGATTGACAATACCTAGTGTGGACAAGGATATGGAGCAACTTTAACTTTTATGCATTGTTGCTAGGAATTCAAAATAGTACAGCAAACTTGAAAAAGAGGCCTACAAATCTTGAAAACTGAAACATTCTATATGATTCAACAATTCCATTCCTAGATAGCTGCCCAGGAGAAATGAAAACATACATCCACACAAGACTTACATGCAAATGATTTTCATTTCAGTATTATTAATAAGATCCCCAAAATGAAAGTATTCCAAATGTTTGTCAGCACATGAATGGATAAACAAGTTGTGGTACATCCATACAATGGAACAGTATTCAGCAATAAAAAGGAATGGAACTCATGATACATAGTCAAATATTACATTATGCTCAGTTAAATAAATGAAGCACAAAGACTATATACTGTATGTGGTTCTAGTCTACATAATTCTGTCATAGTCTATATTCTGTCTGTTATATCTAGAAAAGGCAAGATTCTAGTAATATGAAGCAGATGGTGATTGCCAAGTACCAGGATTTGGGAAGGAGACTGACTGCAAAGAGCCACAGGGCAACTTTTGGAGGACTGAAAATGTTCTATGCTTTTATTTTGGTGGTGGTAACAGGACTGTCATATTTTCAAAGCTAACTGAATTGTACATCTTAAATAGATGTGTTTTATTGTATATAAACTCTATTTTAATAAAGCTGCCTCCAAAAGGCAAAGATAGTAGCACATGTAGGGTATCTACATCTGTATCTTATGAACATTAGAAGGATGCCATGAACCAGGAGTCAGGAGATAGTAAATATTCTAGGTTTTCGGGCCATTCAGTCTCTGACACAGCTTCTCAAGTATGCCTTTGTTGTGCTCATGCAGCTATAGACCAGTAAATGAATGGGAGTGGCTGTGTTCCAACAAAACTTTAAGAACACTGAAATTTAAATTTTATATAATTTCCACGTCATGAAATATTCATTTTCTTCTATATTTTCCCCTCTAAACATTTAAAAATGTAAAAACTATTCTTAGCTAGCAGGCCATACAAAAACAGATGGCGAACCAGATTTGGCCCACAGGCTGTAGCTTGACAACCTCTGGTATAAACATATGTTAGTAAAAATACAACAATTATCGTGGCTATGTCGAAGAGGTGATGATGCAGGTGAAATCTCTAATACAGTCATATCTACATGTTAGAGATCTGCGTGTACAATAATCAACAGAATACATTTTATTTTTACTTATTCTGTAATAGTGCCAATTTGCTTGCCATATTAATATTACTTTTGGAGTAATGGGCTTTAAAAATCAAGACTTATTAAATCAAGTTCAGCTTTAAAACAGGACATCCATATAAATTCACTTTTCCTGGTAAAAAGATATTTTTGATATATTTGATTTTTAAAAGCTTTTGTATTTACTGCATCCATGCCACACATTACCTTGGGTTTTTTTTTTTTTTTCCTTTACCTTCTGTCGAAATCATAGGTTATGTGGGGGGCTTTGCACTTACTTTATTCTCTGAAATTTTCCTCTTCTACATATCAACATTTCCCTGAAGAAACTTTCCATTTTCAGTCTCTGCTGAAAAACTCATATTAATGAAGCCTTTTCTGGCCTGTCCATCCTCTACCCACTCCCCACCTCTCACAATAAATAGTAAACCACTCTCCTAGTCCTCTCACCCTACTTTCCTTTTTTCCCCAAAACACTTATAACCTTCTGTTACATTGTATCTTTACTTGTTTGATCGTTTTCTCTTTCCTCTTACTAGAATAAGCTTCATGAGGGTGAAGATTTTGCATTTTCCAACACTTCACAATTCCAGTTCCCAGAAGAGTGCCTAGCAAGTAGTCGGTGCTCAATATGTGACTTACTGAATGAGTAATCTGGGAATGAACAGAGTACGATTTTCATAGGAGCATCATCCAACAACTGCCATTTACTGAGCAAAAATTATATCTTTCCTCATGGTCAACGTGTAATTTAAAAGAAAAGTCTGGGGCATCCAGAATGGTGGAAAAAACACCACTTCACACCAGCCAGTTAGGAAGACAAACAGATCACACCAAAGGGGTGTCATAAGGACCCCTGAGGAGCCCTCATGGAAAGAGCTTTCTTTTGGGAATACGTCTTACAAGGTTTTGAGCAACTGCCATGTTGGAGAACTTTCAGTGACCATGTCTTCTGCTGAAAATAGAATGGCCCTTTACTTTCCCTTAACTAAACTTCTTTCTAACGTTTTCTAGTCAGAATGCTTATAAAGAGGGCAGATTATTTACAAGGAGGGTGTTTCCCAGGTTTCACAGGTGAGTCTGGAACAAAACAGAGTGTGTTAGACTCTCAGAAGGCAATTCAAGCCTTGTGAATTACAGATATCCATTGCACAAAGGTTATAATACGTGTGTATATATATCTATATCTATATATATAAAAGCACATTTCACCGTCTCCAAACTGCAGTGTCAAATTGTAGAATCTGTGCCTTTGAAGTTCTTGACATATAATGTTGACATTTTCAGACACTCAGTTCTATGATGAAAGATTAGAATGATGGTTGTGAACAAGAATGACCTATAGAAAGACATTTTCTGAAGTGGTGAAAACATTTTTTTTAACAGATGGAGAGCTTTTCTTTTAAATTACATGTTGACCACGAAGAAAAAAAAAAAGAGAGAGAGAAAATAGAGAAAAGAAACATACAAATTCGTTTTAATTTTCTTTACAAAATCTTATAGGAACTAACAAATACAAACTTTGAGCAGATTTGTGTTTGAAACATCTTTGTTTTTTGCCATAGTTGAAAACATTTTCATGGGGAAAATATGGTCCATATTTTCCTAGAACATAAGAATTGTGTCAAAATGAATCTGATGTTGATGTGTAAAAATTAGCAACTAAGTTTGAATTCAGACACTGTTGTCTAAATATTTATTCTGACTCTTGGCCTTGAAGGAGAACATTAATGAGTGTTCTCCCTCTCTCTTGTATGTATGATATTTACTTGATTTTAAGAAACACTCTTTTCTCATTTTAATACATCTAAATTCAGAATGTCTTTTAATGGATGGCATCTCGCAACTATACTTGTCAACATTTTTTCTCTCTTTGTGATTTATAAAATAATATTGATTCTTACAGTTGATACCACCTTACATTCCATGAAATAAGGTATATGTAAAATATGTTTCATTGTTTTTATTTTTATTTTCTTCCTCATCAGGGACCATTCCCTGCCTCTTTTCCCCAATTTCCTTATGAAGCTTAAGAGCAAACCCAGTACAAAAGAAAGACTTCATACTATCGACTCACGGGCTCCATATTAAGGTTCAATACTTCAAGCGATAAGTTTGTCTTATATTTTCAGAACCTATACCTTTAAAACTCACATGAACAGTTATTATTTACAAGCACCTGTTTAGCACAAGTTGCTATGAATGTCTCGGATTTGATGTATTTTCTTCCCTTTCTTGTTTTTTTTTTTCTTTCTCCAGACAGATTTCTCACCTACTTATTGCTCAGATAGTAAATCTGAATTTAATCTAGGATATGACTTAGGAAATTATAATATTCATGGTGTGTTCTCCATATGTCCAGCAACTCACCATCCTGACAAGGGTTTCAGGACTAACTACATGTTAGAGGTGCTCAGACAGTATCTGGAGGACTTTGCTTCAGGATCAGACCCCAAAAGTTCAGGTCAGACTCATGGAGAAAGAATAGGTTATGGGGCCAGACGGACCTGAGTTTGAACCTGTCATGAGGTGTGAATTTATATGCAAGATTAGAACAACAATACCTACCTTGCAAGGTTATCCTAAAGACTGGATGTGTATCAAATGTTTGACAATAGGAGGGCTTAAGAAATGGTCGTTAATAGTATTATTCAAGATCATGTATAAGAAAAGGTGAGCCCAGGAGAAATTTGGCAAGTTGTTGCACCCTTTAGCCTTCTTTTGTATCCTTGTTTGTTCATTGTTAGAGTCACAGCATTCTAATATTTACACCTTTGCCCTGCCACAAATTATATACCCTTAGAATTGCTCTCAGTTGGATATCTGTTATCACCTACTGACATTTCAACACAAATTAACAGTGAGCTAGACAGGCCTGGGTTAGAATTCTGGCTCTGCCACTCACCAGCTAAGTTACCCTGGGCATGTGCTTCCCCTTTGCATTAGTTAGGGTTCTCCAGAGAAGCAGAACCACTAGGATACATGGAGATAGACATAGATAAGATACAGACACAGGCACAGACATAGATACCGATACAGACACAGATATGGATACGGGTTCAGATACAGGTAGAGATACAAATATAGGTACAGTATAAATACAGGTACAGATACAGACACAGATATAAAGATCAATTATATAGATATAAATGTAGATCATCAGAAGAAACTGGCTCGTGAAATTATGAATTCTCACAAGTCCTAAAATCTGCAGGGTGAGTTGAAAAGTAGGAGGCCCAGGAGAGCTGATGATTTAGTTCCAGTCCAAGTCTGAAGGCCTGAGAACTAGGATAACCAATGTTTAGTATTCTGGTCTAGAGGCTTGGAGATTTGAGACCAAGAAGAGTCAATGTTTCAGTTTGAGTTCGAAGGAAGGGAAAAGCTGATATTCAAAGGCAGTTAGACAGGAAGAATTTTCTCTTACTAGAGGGAGGGTCAGCCTTTGTGTTCCATTCAGACCTTCAAAAGGTTAGATGAAGCCCTGCCACATTAGGGAAGGCAATCCTGCTTTACAGCCTACCGAGTTAAGTGTTAATCTCATCCAAAAACACCATCACAGAAATACCAAGAATAATGTTTGACCAAGTACCTAGGCATGCTGTGGCCCAGCCAAGTTGACACTAAAAGTAACCATCACAATCTGTCTGAGTTTCACTGTTCTTTTTGTAAAAGGGAGATAATAAGCATATTTCATCATGGGATTACTGTCAGGAGCAAATGAGGTCATATATTGCAGGTTCCTGGTGTTCAGTTAAAAAAAAAAAAAAATCTTTTCCTGAAGCCCATTATACTCACAATCCATCCTAGGTCAAGCCTACACCCTAAATACAAACGTTAATAAGTCCTCTCTACAATTAAAGCAGTCCTGCTCCAGTAAACTTCTTCACGGCATTCACACATTGTGTAGCAAGGAGAGAAGAACAAATTTTATCCTTAGGAAGAGTCCTGTTTCACCAACTAACGCATGTGTGTCCATCACAATTTCCTTCCTGATCTTAGTGTTCCTTGTAAGGCAAGGCAAATCAGAGGGCCAAAGTAGTCACAGTTTCTCCAGCCTAAAGCAGATTGTGAGCAGTCCAACTGCTCTCCCTTGCCTTTACTTCTTTTGTAAATCGGATTGCTGAGGCGAGAAAGATGAGATGGTGTTTCACCTGGTCAGCACTAGGGGAGTGCAGCCAGACATCACTGCAAAATCACTCTGCATTTTCTTCCTCAATATTCCATTCAGGCCTTCTGTTTATGTGATTGTTGTATTTTCCTTTCAAATCGCACCCTAACTCCCATCCCTTGTTTCTTTCCACTGTTACAATTTTCAGATTATAGTAATTTCTTTCCAATGTGTTTAATCTTGAGTAAAATCAATATGGCTATGCTACTTTCCATCAATCTAATCTTAAGTGAATTGAACCTTGTTTTCATTTGGATGAGAGAGGGGTTGGGTAAGACCACATAGAAAACAACAATGACTGTATCACATTAGTCTGTATTATTATCTGTAGCCCCACATATGTTTTTACATTGACCTTTGCTGGAATCATTTTAGATCCAATTCCTGGTGATCTCACGTTGAGGTCCACAGACTGACCCACTTCACCAAAATTGAAAGAAAAGGAACCAGTAGATAACTAAATATTTGACTTTTCCTGGTATCATTAAAATAATCACACTTGCTCTTATTTTAATGCAAAGTAATTGCAGATCTTGAATTTAAATCTAGGTCATCCCGACTCTCATAATATATCTAATCCAAGTGTACACATTTCTTCCCTTTGGGTCCTTTTTGGGAAATATGACATATACAGCTAAGGTTAACAACTGCTGTCAGAAAAGCAGCTCTTAATGAGAAAGTTTGGCGTTTCAGAAGACTCCTGGCATGCAACTTCCTGTTCTTATGATATTTGAAAAATATACATAAAGGCTGAAAATAATTTTGACTAAAAATCAAAACAAAAATAGTCTCTTGGAAATAGTCATCTTCTGGCTGAATTAAATGGCTTTGCTCCTGCAGCACGTGTTGTCTGCCTTTTGTGAAATCTCTGGCTGCATGGTAAGGTGCTTGGCACCAGGTTCCTGGCCCTGTGACTAAGTGGTGGCAGTTGTGGAGGAGTGAAGGTTGGGGCATTCACTGTGTCCCACCTTCTCTCCCAGCTACTCTCTAAACAGGTGGTTCCCACTAATATGACTTTACTCCCAGCAAAATTGCTGAAAAAGACTTGAATCCCTACATGCATTCATGTATTTATCGACTTCATTCCAAAAACAATGGGCCCTATGGTATTTGCGTGTACAATTCTTGGCTCATTCCAGGTTGCCCACAGGTTCAGAAAGTGAACCTCACTATTGTAAGTGCAAAGGTCAAATGTTAATGACCTTGCATAGCAACTCCTGAATAATGAAATTGGTGTTCAGGAGGAAAAAAGGGTATGAACCAGGTGAAATGCTGAGTAACGGAGGGTGCATAAAGGAAGAACATTTAACACCTGCACAGACATTCCCTTTGTTTATAACCTGGGGAGGGGCTTGCCCTGCCTGTTGGCATTCACCCTGAGGACAGATACTCTGTGAGGAATCTACCTACTTAAGATCGACCAATTTTCTCACCTTACAGATGTACACACACATATACACACACACACACAGAGAGAGAGAGAGAGAGAGGGAGAGACCTCCCATGTTGCCCCATCCCTTGCAGCTTTAATTCATCACTGGCTGTTTCTCCCCAAAGCACCAACCTACAAGTCCCTGCTCCTGAAAGTATTTCTTGGCCTGGTTATGGCTTCCTTATTTTAACGGATCATTCAGAACTCATTACCATCCACAGTCTGCCTGTGTTTTGTTCAATAAAATTAACATGACAGGTTGCAAAATCCTACTCTCTTTCTAAGGCAGAAGAAAATTGGGTATTGAAAGGATACATTAGGTAACAGTGCCTTCTGGCCTAGATGGTTCACTCAAATGGCTAACCATGACTAGCTCATTTATTCATCTATCAAGTAATTGTTGTCTACTATGTGCCAGGCCTTGCTCCAGTCATAGGAATACAACAGTGAACCAAGTAGCCATAGTCCATGCTCTCGTGAAGATTGTAGTTTCCTAGGGGGATACTCTAAAACAGATAAACAGAGAAAGGAAACAAGGGGATTTCAGATGTTATCACGATTATCACTATGCCGGAAATCAAACAAATCAATGTACTAAGAAGGGAGTGGAGATTACTTTAGATTGGATGGCCAGGGAAAGATTATCCACAGTCTTGACAGGTGGGCTGAGATTGAGTATAAGAAGGGTCTAGCCATATACAGTGTATGTTCGCTGTAAAGCAAGCAGACATGGAAAGGAGACAGATGTTCCTTTAGCAAAATAATGTCATGTTTTTTCTCTCTCAAGAAGTAGGGCCAAAATCATGTAAAAAGAACATTCTTGATTTGTGTGAGATCCAACTGTGATGTATTTATAACAGTTAGTATGTGCCGAGGCATGGTGAGTTAGCCCTTAAGGAACTGAGGAGGATTTGAGCCACAGCTTTTGCTGGTGCAGACTACAGTGGAACTGGATCACTCATATCTTCCCCTGAGTCACTGAGCTGGAATCCACTATTCCCCATAGGAGCCAGTAGCAACTTGGGCAGCAGGAAATCTCCATTAATATCTGGCTGAAGTTAGAGGCACCAGAATTTGCCAGATGTAAGAAGGGTCAGAGGGCCAGGATGACTTGCTAATGTGGGAGGGGGTGGACTGTTTCAAAGAACAACGACAGGGAAGTGAAGAGAGTGTCTCAAAAAAGTCTCAGAAAAGGACTATGTGGGCAAGGTTGCCCAATAGCAGGACTGCTTAAACCCCATCAGAGCCAGTGAGCCTTCTATCTGGATAAGATGGAGGTACATGGGGGAAGGAACTCATTTTTTGGGGCACTAAGTGAGCTGGAGCTTGAGGTGGGGTTTATGGACACAGCCCTCTGCCTGACCCCCAGCCAGTGAAGAGAATTACACATTAGGAGATCCCCTAGGGAAGCAGTAAGTTCCTTGACTCAATAGGAAGGGATAGGAAGGAGGAGCTACACTTTACAGGGGCCCTTGCTCCCTGCTGCCCTAGCAGCTCTGGCTAGGGCTCCGATTTTCTGTGGTGAGACTGCCACTCAGCATTCAATGTAGCAGAAAGGAGACTGAAAGGTACTCAGAAACTTGAGTGTGCCTGACATGCAAACCCAAATGTTGTTGAGAGCATGAGCTCTGGGTCAGCCTCCTTTGATGGACATGCTTGCACTGCCGTTAATGAGCTGTTAGTCTTTTACTGTAAAGCACTTTCTGAGCCTTGGTTTCCTCAGCTGTTACTGGGATGATGATGGCACCTGCGCCCCAGGGTCCTTGTGATGATTAAATAAGATGGGGCAATGTGAGGTACCTGACACAGAGAAGGAGCTCGGTAGATATCACTTACTGTTGCCTTAGGAAGAGAGAACTCTGACTATTTCAAAAACATAGACTTTATTTTGCATCACACTACTGGAGACATGAACAGACCTCCTGAGATTTGATTGATAGATCAAATACAGGACATCCAGTTAAACTTGAATTTCAAATAGACAGTGAATACTTTTAAAATATAAGTATGTCTCAAATATTGCACAAGATATACTTATGTTTAAAAACATATTTATTATTTATCTGAAATTCAAATTTAACTAGGCATCGTGTGTTTTTTAGTTGCTAAATTGACCTGAGACACAATTCATTTCACACAGGCTCTGCAACAGCTATCCCCCAGCTGAATTCATTAACATAATTCTTCTGTGCTTCAGTGGGACTTAGGCTAGTGCTGTCCAGCTTGTGATGCAGACAATCAGTATCCCCAGAACCAAAGAGTTGGCCCTTTGTATAGGCTCTTCCTTGAGCTATACCTTCTTTCCCCTAGAACCTTCCTCTTCACCATCATCACGAACCTTGTCAGTGGGTATCCCTTGCCTAATCCTGCTGCTATAAACAAATATTTTCCAAGTATATTCCTCCCCCACCATCCTGTCTCTTCCTGCCTCCTTCTCTCCCTCCCTTCCTTCCTTCCTTTCCTCCCTCCCTCCTTCCTTCTTTTCTTCATTCTTTATTTTTACTATTTCACAAATGGTTTCTTTGCTGTCTCTGAAGTCACTAGTTACCTAGTGCTTTTTTCTCTGTATCTGAAAAGCACATTTCATACGTTCTTCACATTTCACCCCCATGCCTAAAGCATCCTTTGCAGTCAGAATACGCAGAACCTGTCTATAGAAAGTGCATTGCTCTTTAATGGATAGACTTGCCCCACACTGCTCAATGTGCTGTGGTTTCCAGGTGAAGATTGGTAACCACCCTTTGTGGAATGCTGACTAAGGGGTCTGGAAGAGTTAAGCAATGTTCACCTTTATCTCATTGAAACTTCACCTCAGATGGGGTAATTTGTAAAGAATAGAAGTTTATTTGGCTCACAGTTCTGGAGGCTGGAAAGTCCAAGAACATGGGGATGACATCTGGCAAGGGTCACTCCATCATGGAAGGTGAGAGGGAGTTCAAGCAAAAGCAAGAGGGAATCAGGCACACTCATGGTTTTTTGTTGTTGTTGTTGTTGTTTTTGTTTTTTTTTTGAGATGGAGTCTCACTCTGTTGCCCAGGCTGGAGTGCAGTGGTGCAATCTCGGCTCATTGCACCCTCCAACTCCCTGGTTCAAGCAACTCTTCTGCTTCAGTCTCCCAAGTACTTGGGATTACAGGCATGCTGCACCACCTCCAGCTAATTTTTGTATTTTTAGTAGAGATGGGGTTTCACCATGTTGGCCAGGATGGTCTTGATTTCCTGACCTTGTGATCCACCCACCTTGGCCTCCCAAAGTGCTGGGATTACAGGTGTGAGCCACCGCGTCCAGCCACACTCATGCTTTTATCAGGATCCCAGTCCCATGATAACTAACGCACTCACACAATAATGGCATTCACCCATTCGTGAGAGCAGAGCCCTCATGACCTAATAAACTCTTAAAGGCCCCATCTCCCAATACCATTGCATTGCCAAACAGATTTCAACGTGAGTTTTGGAAGGGGCATTCAAAGCATAGCAGTCCTCTTACTAGTTCCTCCTTTGCAGGTAGGAATAATAAGCCCCAGATAAGTAAGAAAATTGCCCAAGAATTGTCACAACTGTAAGAGCCAGAGGTGGAGCTCAAACAGGGATTCAGACTATAAAAGTCATGCCCTAACCTCTGGATTATTCCAACCTGGCCCTATCAGAACAGTGAAGGAGCCCTTTCTTGTACTCTTACATGTTTGCACTGTAGTATTTCATCAAGATCTGTGTTAAGTTTCATTTCTATTACTTTTGTTTACATTCTCTCTCCTAAATTGCTTTAATCTCTAAATCCCTGTTATTACATTTCTTCCTCTTACAACTCTGGCTTTTCTAAATATGTCTAATATCAAGTCATGATTGAGGTCCTAACCCTAGCTTACATGCCCAAATCCTGAAAGCATCAAAGCAAAGCTGCCCAAGGCAGAAGGACAAAAAAAAAAAAAAAAAGGAAATGTTATACTAGCATTTTAGCAATATGTTTGCTGAAACCCCACAAAGAGTCAAATGATGTG
Organism: Mandrillus leucophaeus; assembly: GCF_000951045.1. NCBI lineage: Eukaryota > Metazoa > Chordata > Mammalia > Primates > Cercopithecidae > Mandrillus > Mandrillus leucophaeus. The sequence goes on along the minus strand of NW_012108275.1, from coordinate 102,435 downwards.
CAGTGTATACAAAGATATCCCCCTGTTCTCTAGATGGGGTCTGCTGATGTCGCTTTTTATGAAAAGGGGTGTTATGTTCTCACTGTGAATTTATCCAGAGATCACTGCTGTTGAGTTACTGCTGTTGTAGATGGCTCCTGCCTAGTACCATTCTGTGGGCATTTTAAAGTTCAGAGGGAAAGTTGGTTTTTCCTCCACAATACTTTAGGCATTTCCACAGTGACAGCTTTAAGAGTGTTCTTAGGAAAAGGTCACTGGTTATCATGTCTTTTGTCAGCAAGTATGGAGGAAAGAATAAGCCTTAAAGTTCTTTTCAAAGGTCATTCAACTCTGGACGTGGCTAATGTCCCCATAGCTGTAGGCCTTGGGCCAATGACTTCGAGAGCACTGGTAGGCCATTTGCAATGCCCTCAGTAAAGGAATGGGCCCCAGCTGTTGTGAGAGGCCATGGGAGAGACTGGGGAGAAGCCAATCTCATGGGTGAAATCATCTGCCTTCTCTTGGATCATAGTACCCAAGGATATTTGTTAACAACCTCGAACCTACTCAACTTTCTCTGTGTTGTATGAGCATAATTGTACTTGGATGCTTATGGGAAATGAGTCAGCATATTCGTTCAGTCTTCCTGACTTCCAGCAATTCATTTCATTTTATAAATCCTTATTGACTGCCTACTATATAGACAAGTACGGTACTAGGAACATGGGATACACATGATGAATGTAGTACTGTGGTTTCAGCTCACTGTGGGAAACAAACAAAAACAAACAAAACAAGTAGTCTGTTATAATTAGAAGCATATTTACTATGAAGTTAATGAAACATAAGCTGTGAGGTCTCTCACTTCCCTTTCAAGGCCCCGAGGGGATGTGCATATGGAATGAAGCTGGGGAGCAGGCTAGCAATTCATCCATAAGCTCACATGTTTTTGTAAAGTTTGGGAAATGCAATATTTTTTCTTTTTCTTTTTTCTAAGAAAAACCATAGTTTACAAAGCAATATATATTTGCATTATCTGTCTTAAAGAAAATTCTGGCAAATATACAACCTTCATTCTGCTTACAATACAAGGAGCCATGCATAGATTACCACCTGACAACAGGAGCAAAAACTTCATTCTGGCCTTTTGTGGAAAGGTAAATGTGAGACATGTCTGCACTTGTTGTAAACAAACCTGTTCTCATTTGCCTATTTTCTTTCACAATTGCTCTAGGTTTTCTTATATGCAAATAAAAGTTGATAGCACTCAGCCTGGGGTGGCAGAGGAACCTCTCCATCATTCAAAAGTAGAATTCAAAAGTAACCATGAGAGCAACACATTGTTCATTGAAAATCTGTCTGTTTAGCTTCCCTGCCTTCCTTGCCACAGAGAGAAAGAAGGGAGGGAAAAAAAGAATGATTTGCAAAGCAGCATTAATATTAGTCTGAGGCCAGGTAAATTGGGATGTGGGTGAGATCTTGAGATGAAAGTTCAGCTTCAAGAAAATGAAAAAGAAGCCATAATCTCAGGACCCATGAGGAGACAGGGCTGGCTACAGGGTAATGGGCTGTATGGAAATGATGGGAGATTACAGCAAAACCACCAGGCTGGCTAGCAGCAACCAACCACAATGACAAGGATGGAGATGTTATCATCAACTCCACAGCAGAGAAGCCAGCTGTGATCTGGACATTTTAGATTGGTGATTTTGAGCCCGATTTCATTACTAGAAACACCATCATCTCTGCAAGAGAAAAACGTGACAATAGGCAATAAGCAGTGTTAGGGGCTGAATTGTGACCCCCAAAATTCATATGTTGAAGGCCTAACCCTCAGGACCTCAGAATGAAACTGCATCCGGACATAGGGTCTTTATATAGGTCGTGAGATTAAAATGAGGTCATTAGGACACACTCCAATCCAGTATCTGGTGTTCTTATTAGAAGAGGAGATTAGGACATTAACACACAGAAGGGAGACCATGTGAAGGCACAGATCGACTACAGCTATCTGAAAGTCAAGGAAAAAGGCCTGAGAAAAAACCAACATGGCTGGCACCCTGCTCTTGGACTTCTCAGCCTCCAGAACTGTGAGAAAATACATACCTGTTGTTTAGGCCACCCAGTCTGTATTTGTGATGGTAGCCCTAGTAAACAAATATTAGCAGTTACTGACTTCTGCATTTAGTCTGTCCATCCAGTGACAATGGAGCTCCAACTCAGGAGTAGCCCTGAAGAAAAGAAATCCTGGATGATCCTGGACAAGTGAGGCACTTGCCACTTTTCCTGGTACTTCTACTCTGTGTGCACATTGGACTTTACAGTTTTGCCTTAATATGGCAAAACTCCACGATTTACCAATATGAATTTTGTGAGACTGAAACCAGTCAAAAGAAAAACTTCATTCCAACCATGTATTTTTTCTAGTTATCAAAACAGCAATTTGGGCCTGGGCACAGTGGCTCACACCTGTAATCCCAGCACTTTGGGAGTCCGAGGGGAGCAGATCACCTGAGGTCAGGAGTTCAAGACCAACCTGGCCAACATGGTGAAACCCCGCCTCTACTAAAAAATTAGGCATTGTGGCAAGCACCTGTAATCCCAGCTACTCGGGAGGCTGAGGCAGGAGAATTGCTTGCACCTGGGAGGCGGAGGTTGCAGTGAACCAAGATTGAGCCACTACACTCCAGCCTAAGTGACAGAGCAAGACTCTGTCTCAAAAAAAAAAAAAACAAAAACAAAAACAAAAACAAAAAAAACAGTAATATGATGACATGGAGTACCAAAGACTTGACTGATGGGTAGACTGACAGATGGTTAGATATGTACTGTATAGAGACAGAAATACATTTTCCCATTTTGTTATTATAAAAAATTTAGAAAACAGAAAAGATAGGAGGAAGCAAAGCAAATCATGCACAGTTCCACCAGCCACATATAACCATAGTTCACAGTTGGGCATGTGTCCTTTGTGAGGAGTTGGAGGAGAAGGATGGAAAAAAAAAATAACTTAACAATCCCAATATCGAAAGAAAGAAACAGCATTTTGTTGTAATTCCTCACGGCTTTTTTCCCTTTTGCTTCTTATACAAGGTTGTGATCACACAAAACATACTGATCTGGAAGCAGAATTAATGTTCTGAAAATCCATAAAGTGAAAGAATGAAGCATTTACATTGCCTTTCCTACATAAACTGTTTTTTAAGAGAAATAGCTGATGACGGAAAGTTCTTTTTTTTTTTGAGATGGGGTCTTGCTCTGTCACCCAGGCTGGAGTGCAATGGTGCAATCTTGGCTCACTGCAACCTCTGCCTCCCAAGTTCAAGCAATTCTCCTGCCTCATCCTCCCGAGTAACTGGGACTACAGGCATGTGCCACCACACCCAACTAATTTTTATATTTTTAGTAGAGACAGGGTTTCACAATGTTGGCCAGGCTGGTCTCGAACTCCTGACCTCAAGTGATCTGCCTGCCTTGGCCTCCCGAAGTGCTGGGATTATAGGCTTGAGCCACTGTGCCTGGCCAGGAAAGTTTATTATAAAAGTAGAGAAGATTGGTCCCCATGGAGTAGCTGCCTTAGCTGGGCATGGAAGTTCCGCCCACTGCTCCCACTCACTCTCTGTGGTCTTTGTTGTTCCCTGATCTGCAGGCAGGATGGCCTGCACACAGATGGACTACTCAGACAAGTACTTTGTGGAACACTATGAGTACTGTCACACCACACTACCCAAACAAACTTGGTTAAAGTTTGTATGTTGCATTTAAAAAAAATAAAAAATAAAAAAAGGTAGAAATGCAAGCCATAGACTGTAGACTGAAAGAAATTACTTGTAAAACATATGTTTGATAAAGTACTAGTATCTAAAATATATAAAGAGCTCTTACAACACAATAATAAGACGATTTAAAATGGGCACAGATTTGAACAGATGCTTCACTAAAGAAGATATATATCATATATCCATAGCAAATAAATACATAAAAATGCTCAACATCATTACTCATTAGGGAAATGAAATTTAAAATCACAACGAGATACCTCTACACATCCATGAGAATGACTAAAATTTATTTTTGTTTTTTGTTTGTTTGTTTTTGTTTTTTTGAGATGGACTCTCACTCTGTCACCCAGGCTGAAATGCAGTGGCCTGCTCTCGGCTCACTGTAATCTCTGCTTCCCCAGCTCAAGCGATTCTCCTACCTCTTTTTTTTTTCTGTATTTTTAGTAGAGATGGGGTTTCACCATGTTGGCCAGGCTGGTCTTGAACTCCTGACCTCCAGTGATCCTCCCACCTCAGCCTCCCATAGTGCTGGGATTACAGGTGTGAGCCACCATGCCTGGCCAGAATGACTCAAACTTAAAAGATGAAAAATAATGAATGCTACCAAGGATGGGAAGTGACAAGAACTTTCATACTGCTGTTCAGAATGCAAAATAGTGCAGCCACTTTATGAAGTCAATTGTCATTTTGTTGTAGAGTAAAACATATGTTTACCAAATGACCCAGCAGTTCCTCTCCTAGGTATTTACCCAAGAGAAATGAAAACACGTGTCACAGACAGATTTTTATGCAAATGATTGTAGCACTTTATTCCTAATAGTTCAAACTGAAAATAACCTAAGTGCCAATCACTGGATGAATAAAAAATAAATTGTAATATAGCCATACAACAAAATACTACTCAGCAATAAAAATGAATAAAACTACTGATACATACAACATGGGCAAATGTCAAAAGAATTATGCTAAGTGAAAGAAGCCAGACACAAAAGGCTACACCTATGATGACGTGTATATGAAATTCTGTAAGAGGAAAACCATAGTGACATAAAGCAGATCAGTGGTTGTTAGGGACCAAAAATGAGGGGAAGGGGATTGTTGACTGCAAAGAGATATGAGGAGAGTATTTGGAATGCTAGAGCTAGTCTATAACTGGGTCGTGGTGCTGTACATGTATATACATTTGTGATGATACTACATATACTATGGTGCTTATATACACATGTGATGTTATATACTGTATATATTTGCCAAAACTCATTGAATGGTACACTTAAAAAGGGTGAAATTTATTTTATGTATATTACACTTTAGTAAAGCTGATCTGACAAGTTGCTCTAAGAAGTCATAATAAATGGGGGGAAAATGGGGATAGCAGAGGCAAAAATATTTAACTCCTTTCAGTATTCATATTTAGTAGTGGTAAAGTTTCTATTGCTATTCTAAAATGGTTTGGTGTGTAAGGTGGGGTCAAACCAGTGAGTAACTGTGGATTATTCTTATCCTAACTTTCCGTTTCCTTGGGAACCTACCCAGGATTATCAGTACAGAAGATATAGATGCAATAGAGAAGAGGTTAAGTAAAACCTCAAGTCCTAAATTGATAGATATATCAGTATCAACAGATAAAGTACTTTATTTGTCAACTAAAATGCTATGGAAACAACAACCCAGTATTGAAGAGCACCCCAACACCCAAGCTCTCATTCTGAAATTCCATTTCCCATGAATAGGAACCAGGATTTCTTGGAGAAATGTTGGCACTAGGCCTGGGGTGGGAAAGGTATGAGATAAACCTGGAGCATCTCGTCACGCCTGACGGTGAAGAAGCTATCAAAGACTTCTGAGGTCATGTCAACTCTATTCAGAAACCAATTTAAAGAGGCTCCCACTGGCCTAGGAAGGGAGAAGTGTGCTTCAAAATGATAAGAATTACATTGGATTAAAAGCCCACAGATATATTTAAATGCATGTTTATAATGATGTTTAAATTTTAAAAAAATGTTCACTTGAAGATGACAGGGATCTGATTTATTACATTGAAAAATGGTAAATAAAAAGAAAAAATAAGCATTTATGTTGCCTTTCTGACATGAACTCATTTGGCAACCAAAAAGCAGATGAGAAAAGTCTCTTTACAAAATTGCTCCAGCTAATAAATGAAACCAAAATGATAGGACTAGAATATCACCATTCATCTACTCAAAAAATTCACTGGATTGAAGTATTTGGCATCAACAGCTGCTAACATCAAAATAAAAAGAGCAAAAATGAGACATTTTCTGTCTCCTGATGAAAGAACACACCCCCATTCTTTATAGTTTTGCCAGAGGGTTCAAAGTCAAGTCTGCTGAAATCTCTGGAACCAACTGTCAAGTGTTAGGAAATACAGGGGAGAGAAGAACAGGCTGAGCTGCACCATGGGCATGCAATCAGTCATGCCAGACCGTGGGAAACTCTGGGAAACATGCCAGACGGTCCAGGTTCTTTCACAGATACATTATAATGAAAAGAAAGTAATGGAAAGGAAGCCTGGAGATTAAACAAGACTTAGTGACATTTCAGGTTTAAAAAAACTGGGAAGACTAAACTTTGGTGTCTTGGTTAATGAAATTGTAAAGAAATACAAGCAAGTAATTACTACAAAAAGCAGGCTAGTAATTATGTTTAGAGTGCATTATAGGCTGCTGAACCATTTCTCCCCAAATTCATATAATGAGGTTCTCACCCCCAGTAACTCAGGATGTTTTTGGAGATAGGGTTTTTAAAGAGGTCATTAAGGTTAAATGAAGTAGTACTGACCACCTCATGGGATGTGGGATGACCACGTCAGGACACAGCCAGAAGACAGTTATTGACAAATCAAGGAGAAACGCTTCAGGAGAAACCAAATCTGCTGATTTCTTATCAGGGACTTGTGGCCTCCAGAACTGTGAGAAAGACATTTCTGTTGTTTAAGCCTCCCAGTCTGTGGTATTTTGTTACGGCAGCCCTAGCAAATTAACTCAGAGGGAGATGGGAGGTCTGATTGGAGGGGGCACAGATAGGGCAAATTGGGGTGGCTAACAATGTTTGATTTCTTGTTGCAGGTGGTGGTTACAAGGGTGTTTGCCTTATAATAATTCCTAATCTGTACATTGCTTTGCGTGGTTTTCTGTGTCTGTGTTTTATTTTACAACAAAAGGGCTGAAAACAAGAATGGAAACAACCATTAGTTGGAAACAAAGATTATCCAGGCCACAGACGTGGGTGACTTGGATTAGGGTGGTGGTAGAGGGTTTGCAGAGAAGTGGGTAGATTCCTGACATGTTTACTAGATAGGAGGATGTGAAAGAGGGAGGGGACAAAGTAGCTGCCCTTGGGGAGGGGAGCAGGGGAGTGGGTGAGGGTTTAGAGGAAACCAGATTGGTAGTAAGTTGAAAACTGTTAAAGCCAGGTGATGGGGATATGGGAGCTTATTATACTATCCTATTTTTATATGTGTTGAAAATTTTTCATGTTAAAGAAATAAAGTGAGGAAAACTGACAGTGAGAGACTGAAATAAAGTTGCTCTATCATTATTTTCCATGAGTTGTGCCTATTTACTATTTCAGTTGTCACTTTTAATCTTAGCCCATTTTTTCCCATGTGCTTTTCTGCTCTTGTTTCACAAAGTTCCTTTGCATCCTATTGAGGATGCTCAATGGGTCTCTACAATGTTCCAGTGTTCCTCTGATTCCAGTAGTAAATCATTTTCAAAGATTCTCGGAGTCTTTAGGATAATATTACATTTTTCTTCTTTGACAATATCCTTTGCCTAGGCTTTATGTGGCTTTCTTTTCCCCTCTAAGGTTTCGTTGTCAACTAAGGGGACACCTATCCAGACCTGTGCTTTCCGATAGAATGGGATGGGAAGATGGTCATTGGCGACATTCTCTGTCCATCTGGATTCTGAACCTCCTTTTCAGAGCTACAACTCAATGGCATTTATATAAATGATTTCTAGGCCAATATCTGGTGTCTGTTACTTTGGCATTTTTTTTTTTTTTTTTTAGAGCAGCCAAATATGTATCCCAGTGAACACACTTGGGTAATCACATGCCTTTTCATTCTTATCTTAGGTCCCATAATCACTAACAATATGTGTAATTCTTTCTTGATGCATACGTGGAGACCCCAGAGAAGGAACTCTCTCTTTTTTTGTGCCGGGGTGGTTGCATACATTTGTGAAATTGAGCAAAGAGAAGAAGAATGAAGCTGGGAGCCGCTTTCAGTCAGTTTGTTAGGGGCTGCCCCATTTCATCACGTAGCTGTAAGGTTCTTAGGCTGGTACTGCATGTGGCTCATATAATGTATTCAAGTTCAGCTAGCCCAGAGGATACTACACCTCCAGCATCCCCCATCCATGCACCACTCATCCATCATCGGACACTTTAAAACTTGCTTGTAGACATTCTATTTCCTGAGTGCTGCTTTGCCAGGATCCTGGAGCTATGAGCATTTACCCAGTCTGTTAGAAATAGTTACACTGGTCCTAAGACTTTGACAATAGCCTAATAAAAGCTCCAGTTCCACTGTAATGAGATACCACTTTATGCCTATGAGGATGGCTATAATAATACTATTAAAAAAAAAAAAACAAAGTAATAAGTGTTGGTAAGCATGTACAATTGGAACCCTTGAGCATTGCTGGTGGAAATACTGCTGTGGTACAGCTATGGCAGAAACAATTTGGTGATGGCTCAAAAGTTAAACACAGAATTACCATATGCCTCAGCAAATCCACTCCTGGTTATACATACAAAAAAATTGAAATCAGGGACTTGAACACATATTCATATGCCAGTGTTCATAGCAGCATCATTCACAACAGCCAAAAAGTGGAAACAATCCAAATGTCCATCAACGGATGAAGCAATAACAGAATATGGTATATACATACCATGAAATACTATTCAGCCATCAAAGAAATGAAATTTCAATATATGCTACAATATGAGTGGATCATTATGCTTAGTGAAATAAGCCAGATACAAAGGGACAATACTGCATGATTCCACTTGTATGAGGTACCTAGAATAAGCAAATTCATAGAGACAGAAAGCAGAATAGAGGTTACTAGGGGCTGGGGTTGGGGGATGAGGAATTATTGTTTAATGGGTAGAGTTTATGCTGGTGATGATAAAAGTTTCGAGTATAGATAGTGGCAATAGTTATACAACATTGTGAATGTATGTAATACCACTGAATTATATACTTAAAACCAGTTAAAATGATAAAATATTGTATATATTTTACCACAAGAGAAAGGTATCCCTTTAAAACAAAAACAAACTCCAGTCTGTCACCTGTAAAATTCTATGACGCCAATGACAATCATAAAATCTTGATTAGCAGGGTAGACTTCTTATCTTTAACATTACTGCCCTGAGGACTTTTCATACAGTGAAACTGTTGTGCAGTATGTGACCTACACAATCTTACGTAGTGTCTCCATCTCCTTCCCATCTAAAAGCGGTGAAAAAACATGGCTTCATGTAATATGATTTTTTAAATATTGTGGATCAATTTCTTGGTAAAATGGGATAGGCTTTCCTAAACTCAAATAAAATATATGAAGAAGCAGGAAAAGTTGCAATCTTAAAACTACAAAAATTAGAATTGACTTTTGATCTATTGTGAGACTCTAAGAAACTCCTCACTAATTACAAGGTCAATGAAACGGGGTTGAAAAACGCAACCAGCCAACCACCCCTTGAAACAGAGAATGGCCCACTGTGGAACAGGGTCTGCATCTTGCACAACCACAGAAGGCACCAATCATATCATAGTCTAGGTGGCCAGTAGGCTGGACCATCCGCCAAACACAGCAACCATATTATGGGAAACTGTGCAAACAATTCCCGCTCTACCTTTAATTCTCCTCTATCCCCAATTCAAAAACAGAAGCCATATCCTCTGCAGAAAATGTGGTAGTTATCTCCCTTAATCTTGGATGCTGCTTTTTAAGGCAGCCAGACTAATATTTTCTTCCCCAACCTATACACTGCCCCCTTCTTCAGCAATGACAATTCTCTAAAAGTAAATGAGCAGAGATCAGAGCCTGGAAGAGAAAGTGGAGGAAATAGACTGACAGTTTGTACCCTTGGACACATAAATTAAGGTAGGATAGGCACAGTGGCTCATGCCTGTAAATCCCAGCACTTTGGGAGGCTGAGGTGGGAGAATCACTTGAGGCAAGGAGTTCGAGACCAGCCTGGGCAATATATTGAGACCCTGTCTCTACAACATAAAAGAAAGAAAGAGAGAAAATTAAAGAAAAATTCTGTATGGGAAGGAGAAAAAAGTACCCTGAAACATACTAGGGATTATATTTTTTCGCTTACTTCCTCTCTTCAGTCACTCAGAAAAGTTAGATAGTAAGAGGAAGAGAAAATCCTATTTAATCCTCAGGAGATGAGAACAGAGGTGATGTTATTCCTCAGGAGATAAGAACAGAGGTGATGTTGAACATATGTAACCACTGAAACGTCATGGGCATGGATCATGCAGAAGAGATACCAGCCATAACCTGGTCTAACTTTACCAATGAGCATTGCCTCAGTGCGCTTTGGATGAGAGCTTTTTAGACACCGAGAACGGACCCAGGAACTATCTTCTGGTTGACAGACCTTCATCCCAGCTGCCTGAGTGCCTGTATTTCAGTCTTGGCCCAGCATTGGCTGGATCGAAGTCTCTGGCTTGTCCCGATGATTCTTTTCCTCAGTGCATACAGAGAAAGCTGGTCATCGTCACACAATCCACTCTCCCTTTTTTCTATGATACAGGAGTAACAGAAGTTGAAAATCCAGTCACCCAGCCAAAGATTCCATTTCCTACCATCTCTTGCAGCTATGCATTGCTGTGTGACTAGGTCATCATCTATGAGATGTGAGCCAATGTCTCGACGTTAAAAGATGCCTTCCTCTTGCCTAGTTCTACCCTTTGCTTGGCTGGAATGTGGAACTAGCAGTGAAAGCTGAGATAGCCATCTTGTCAACAGGGAAGAATCCAAGTGTTGACAACGACAGAGCAACTACAGAAGGAACTTTGTTCTCTGAAGGTTGTGGAGCTACGATATCCCTCTCTAAGCCTGAATACCATCATTATAGCATCAACTGCTTAACTCTCCTTAAGTGCAGCAAGGAAACCTCAGCATATAAACTCTATACAAATGAGGACACACATACCGTACTCTATTTGGCAAAGATGAACTTTAATGTGTGCAGGAATCACCTGGGAGTCTTGTTAAAATGCAGTCTGTTTCAGTAGGTCTGGGCTGAGGCCTGACATTCAGCATTTCTCACAAGCTGTGATGCCAGTGATGCTTGTTGGGTCACGCCCTGGATCTAAAGCAGTGAACCTGAGTTTGAGGCGAGCCTGGTGAACATAGAAGATCCCATCTTTAAAACTAAAAAAGAAAATTAGACAGGCAGCAGGGCGCACCTATAGTTCCAACTACTTGGGTGACTGAGGCAGGAGGATGGGTGGAGCCCAGGAGCTCAAGGCATGTATCAGTAGTGGAGCTGGACAGGTAGGTATCAGAGAAGCTACCCCTTGAGCTACACTCTATCGAAATGCCCCCTTCTCAGTAAGGCTTCACCAGGTCATTTTTGTTACATTTTTCTTTAAAACTATAGCACACCCTGACAACTGCCTGCTTTATCTCCCCCCTCACCTGCACCTTAGAGAGCTTGTAAACATCCAACGTGCCATGCATTACACATGTTAATTTTGTTTATTTGCTGCCTCCTCCCACTGGCATGTAAGCTATAGTCTGCAAGGAGTGAAGGAATGGCAGTCAGGTGAAGCTCAGTAAATGTAGAAACAGAATGCCTGCAGGTCGGCAGACATGTGGTCTACATTGTCAACATTAGCTCTCGGGAGGGATCAGAGATAGAACCATAGAACCGCACCTTTTTGCAGCCCTCAGACACCTCAAATAATGCAGTGATCTTACATATAAAACTAGTCCTCAAAAATTACTCTTCCGATCCTCCTACCACTTCTGTTAATCCTCAGTTATGGAGATCTCACTTACCACAGACACCCCCAGCCCCTCCCAGCAACTCTGTAGGGCAAATGTTATCAGTCCCGTTCCATAGATGAAGATACTGAGGCTTTGGAATGTGGATATTTAGCCAAGACGCAGAGTGCAGAATTAAATCCAATTCTATTTAGTGTCAAAGATACGAGGGTTTTGATATGGGAGGGCCTCAGGCTTCAGGTCAAATAACTCCAGTGTTGGAAATGGAAGGCTGGAGAGGCTGTGGACCAGGTGATACATGTAATCTTCCTGGAATCTCCACCCCAGGGATTCCTTCTCTGATGATTGGCCTTAGGACCCTCTTCCAAGCAACTCCTTTGGGACCGTACTGGCTTACCTGACCTGTGTTTTGGCTGCTCTTCCTTGTATGAAACATATTATTGTAATGATGTCCACTCCGCACCCCCTTCAACTCTTCACAAATCTGTCTTCCAGTAATGTCCATCCACTGGGCCCACCTGATAGTCCCCTCTCCTTGTATCACCCCGGAGTGATGCTCGGCATAGAGTGTCACTGTGACAGCAGAAAAGCATAGATGAAAAGGACTCAACACCCCCCCACCCACCACTCCTCATGCTTCCCGTTACATTAGGGAGCACCCTCTTAAGCCATAAACATTTTAACATTTAAACATTTTAACAAACAAAAGCAAGGCCACTGCACTTCTAGGAATCTGAGTCTGTAAATGAAGAGAATTCTGTCGATACTCACTTCCGTCCAATTCTGCAAAGGAGCATTCATGGAGTGCCTGTCTGCTCAGGGGTTCCACCTCTGGGGGGAAGAGGGGGTAGGAGGAGGGAGCCCTTAAAGCTGAGGACAGGATTTCTGCATTCAGCTTCACTCCCTGCCCCCAGCCTGTTAGGAAAGCTTGCACAGGTCCTCAAACAGAATCCCGCACCTGCGACCTGCACCTTCCGACCAGCGAGTGCTCTGCTCCATTATTAAAGTGTCTCTGCAATTACAGTGACAGGTGGAGAGTGCCTGAGAGACAACCTGGCTCTCCCTCTTCCTGAGAGTGACACATAATCATGCCCTGCATTTAGAGAGTGCCCTTCTCTGAGGAACTGGAATGGCCTTCTTGACATAATCTCATTCATTCTTCCAACTGCCTTATGAGGCTGACAAGGGACAGGTATTCTTTGCTAACCCTGCCTGCCCCATTTCTAGAGGAAAGAAGTGAGGCCCCAAGAAATTAAAGTCAAAATGAGACTATGGGAGAGCAAGTAATAAAACCTGAGTCTCCTGACCCCTATCCCACAAACCTCCCATTCCTCCCTTCCTGACAGCCTGCACACAAGTGCGGATGTTTATGTTTCTGCACAAGGACTTTTAAAAAAGGTTGGCTTTGTGAATCTGTGCTTCTCTGAGTAGGACAAGGTGAGCCAGCCTAAACAGAGAATTCAGGGTTTAAAATAAATAAGAAGCAAAGAGAAGATTGAGAGAAGTCAGAAAAGGAGGGTTGGGAGGCCCCCAAAGCTCAGAATGGGGTCTCAGTTGATGGTAACATCTGAAGGCATAGGTGTGTGCTTTATATCAGGCATGGAACACTGTGCACAATGTTCCACGATTCAGACACAAGGACTGATGCCTTGTTTAGTCTTCAGGGTTCGTTGGTTTTGAGAATATTCAAAACACAGGCAGATGGCCATGGTTTATGATTCTGTTCTCTCAGCTGTGGCTGCTGAGGTGTCCAGGTTGTTGATAAACAAGGAATAGAACACGGCATTGAATAGAACAATGACAGTGATAACAGCTAACATTTATTAATCACATGCATAGCTATTCACATGTTTTATCATATTTGATCCTCCCAACAAACTTATGAGGTTGTATTGTTATCTCATTTTATGTTAGAGAAAATTGAGGCTTAAAGAATATGACGGATGAGCCTAATATACTTAGCCTGACTTTTCTCTAATATTCCCAGAGTCATTTAAATGCTTCTGCAAGGAAAGACTGAAAATTGGTACAGCAGAAAGTTTCCTAACAGTAATTGGAATTTTTGATTCCCAAGAAAGCAAGTGAAATGATTAGTAGTCAATACTGGGAAGCATACCTCACTTTAAAAAATGTAGTGACGGCCGGGCGCAGTGGCTCAAGCCTGTAATCCCAGCTCTTTGGGAGGGGGAGACGGGCGGATCACGAGGTCAGGAGATCGAGACCATCCTGGCTAACACGGTGAAACCCCGTCTCTACTAAAAAATACAAAAAATTAGCCGGGCGAGGTGGCAGGCGCCTGTAGTCCCAGCAACTCGGGAGGCTGAGGCAGGACAATGGCGTAAAACCCGGGAGGTGGAGCTTGCAGTGAGCTGAGATCCGGCCACTGCACTCCAACCTGGGCGACAGAGTGAGACTCCGACTCAAAAAACAAAAAAAAACTGCAGTGACAATTTCGTATTAGGGAAACTCCAACTTGAAAACAATCACCCTAATGAAAAATTCAAACATTTAGATAAGTTCTGTGGAGGTCTAGTATAAGTTGATTTTCCTTTAGTTGGAAAATAAGCTTTAAACTAAACGACACAAATAGTATTTTAGAAAGAAATTTGCAGTAGCTAGACTGTAAGCCTGTTGAGGTTACCTCCCAGGACAGGTACTCACCCTTCCCTTGCTCTGCACCTGAAAGGGTTTATGAGCACTTGGTACAGCTGCAAAGACCTGCCAGGTAGGCAATTTGAGAGAGCTGGCAGACCATTAGATTAAGATTTAGGTGGCCAGGCGTGGTGGCTCATGCCTATAATCTCAGCACTTTGGGAGGCCAAGGCGGACAGATTGCTTGAGGCCAGGAGTTCAAGACCAGCCTGGTCAACATGGTGAAACCCTGTCTCTACTAAAAATGCAAAAATTAGCTGGGCATGGTGGTGCACACCTGTAATCCCAGCTGCTCAGGAGGCTGAGGCATGAGAATAGTTTGAACCCGGGAGGCGGATGTTGCAGTGAGCCGAGATCGCGCCACTGCACTCCAGCCTGGGTGACAGAGCAAGATTCTGTCTCAAAAGAAAAAAAAAAAAAGTCGGGAGACCTTGGGCAAAACATTTCTGTTTCTGTGGACCTCAATTTCTTTAGCTGTATAATGGGGCGTTCTGACAACCTGTTAGTGCATAACTCTAGGAACTTGCTCTGGAGTGCAGAAAATGTTGCTGCTGCTAAACCTCAAGGGAAGGAGGGATGCCTCGTTCATACACCACCCTTCGAATGCTTTCATTCCATAAAGATCACAGGGTCCCTCTGCTGCTTTACTGCCTATTAATAAGGCCAGGCACTCCCCTGCCCCCAAAATAGGCTTGTTCAATATCACATTCCCGTGATACATGTATCACCAGTGCTTAGCACATAGCAGCTATTCAATAAATACTTGTAAAGAAAAAAACTGAATGATATTTGTGAAAGAATAAATGAACACAGGGACATCTTTGGGAAGTCAAGGAAGAAAGATATCTTTGATTACAAAGAATCCCAGGCTTTTCCTCAAGATATTCAGAGATCTTTTAAAATTCGATTTAACTTAGATGGTAAATTGAAAGATAAGGAATACAAATGGCCAAGGAGAATATGAAAAAGTTGTTTAATCTCTAGCAATCAGGAAACCACAAATTAAAACAGTAACAATTTTTTAAATTTAATTAGAGAAAAAAATTCAATAAGGGAGGAGATGCTATTGATAGATACATAATTTGATAAAGACCATGCAGGACAATTTGATGTTTTGCTCAAAAGTAAATGTGAATACCTTTTAGTTCCTCTTCTGGGTATCCATCTATAAAAACACCCACTTTGTACTCAGAGACATACATGAAGGATGTTCATTACAGCATTCTACTTAATAGTGAAAAATTAGGAACAATTTAAATGTCCAATAGGGGAGTGCATTCATCAGAATATACTAGATTATGCTATAGCTAAAAAACAAAATATCAGTGGCTTAACAAAGACTTTCTACAAGGTGTTCTCTGAATCTAGACAACTCCTAGGGCAACCTCTATTCACGTCAAGATTCAGCAATCTAGGTTCTCTTGATCTTGTGGCTTTATCATCTCAATAGGAGGCCTTCTTTACTGTGGCAGGGAACAGAGGGCTAGAAGGTCTGATACCCGCAGTGAAATACTGGAACCCAAAAGTGATACAAGTCACCTCTCTCAACCCACTGGCCAGAGCTAGTCATGTGGCTCCAAATAGCTGCAATAAAACAAAAAGTAGAAATCTCTCATGTGTCCAAGGGAAAGGAGAACTGGATATAGGTGAGCACCAGAAGTCTCACACCCGGGAAAAGGCTAAATGGTATATCCAGGCTATGGAATACTACACAGCTGTTTAAAAGCATTAGGTAGATCTATATTTAGTGATTTTTAAAAAAAGATCTGAGACTTTAATTGGCAAATATCTTAAACAACTTGATCTCACTTATATTAAAAATATGTTTATCTATATTTATGTATGTGCAAATGAATAGCAAAAGGTTTATGGAGAATGATACAGTCCAACAGTGGCTATTTGGGAGGAAGGAGTTGACTGGAGGAAGACTCAAATGAAGGGGACTTTCAAGTTTCCCTGTGTATTCTTCTGCATTGTTTACCTCTTTTAAAATGAAGTTGTATTCACATAACTTAAATTTCTTTCACATTTGTAAAAAGTAAGTAAACACATCTGGGAACCTTTCTCCTCTAGCAGCTCTTTAATAGGCTTTGAGATTTTTTCTTCCAAAAATGCAAATATATCAATTTTAGCAAATTAGTCACCTGTATTTTGTTGTCATAGTCAGAGGCACTTAGTCACAGAAAGGACTTAGAATATATCATTATCTTCAGTCTATACCCTAGAAACAGAATCTGACTCTGAATTGTTGGCACATGTCTGCTGGGGTGTCAGGAGCAATAGCCATGAGCGGTGACAGAAGCCAGCCCGGGCACCAAGAGAGACTGAACTGTCACATAGTTACAGTGGAGGCCTCGGTGGATCGGACTGGCCACTCTGACCATCAGAATTGCTCTGCCTTGAGGCAACTGCCCCATCCCCATCCGACAGCTCTTACTTAGCTGGGGCGGCCCCAGGGTGTGGGTGTGACAGTGACCAAGGACCTCTCAGAGAGGACTAAGCTGGGTGCACTTCAGCCACCAACACATACAGCAACTGGGGCAATGAGAGTCCCAGCTTGAAGCGGGGATTTGGACTGTTCTTCACCAAGGATCCCACTACCATCACATCCCCAACTTCACCCAGAGAGTGATAGTTTAACTAATGGCATAGCAAGAGCCCAACCTGGGGAGTAG
>NW_012108275.1:56562-85291 GCF_000951045.1 Mandrillus leucophaeus | reverse complement strand
GATATTCAGAGATCTTTTAAAATTCGATTTAACTTAGATGGTAAATTGAAAGATAAGGAATACAAATGGCCAAGGAGAATATGAAAAAGTTGTTTAATCTCTAGCAATCAGGAAACCACAAATTAAAACAGTAACAATTTTTTAAATTTAATTAGAGGAAAAAATTCAATAAGGGAGGAGATGCTATTGATAGATACATAATTTGATAAAGACCATGCAGGACAATTTGATGTTTTGCTCAAAAGTAAATGTGAATACCTTTTAGTTCCTCTTCTGGGTATCCATCTATAAAAACACCCACTTTGTACTCAGAGACATACATGAAGGATGTTCATTACAGCATTCTACTTAATAGTGAAAAATTAGGAACAATTTAAATGTCCAATAGGGGAGTGCATTCATCAGAATATACTAGATTATGCTATAGCTAAAAAACAAAATATCAGTGGCTTAACAAAGACTTTCTACAAGGTGTTCTCTGAATCTAGACAACTCCTAGGGCAACCTCTATTCACGTCAAGATTCAGCAATCTAGGTTCTCTTGATCTTGTGGCTTTATCATCTCAATAGGAGGCCTTCTTTACTGTGGCAGGGAACAGAGGGCTAGAAGGTCTGATACCCGCAGTGAAATACTGGAACCCAAAAGTGATACAAGTCACCTCTCTCAACCCACTGGCCAGAGCTAGTCATGTGGCTCCAAATAGCTGCAATAAAACAAAAAGTAGAAATCTCTCATGTGTCCAAGGGAAAGGAGAACTGGATATAGGTGAGCACCAGAAGTCTCACACCCGGGAAAAGGCTAAATGGTATATCCAGGCTATGGAATACTACACAGCTGTTTAAAAGCATTAGGTAGATCTATATTTAGTGATTTTTAAAAAAAGATCTGAGACTTTAATTGGCAAATATCTTAAACAACTTGATCTCACTTATATTAAAAATATGTTTATCTATATTTATGTATGTGCAAATGAATAGCAAAAGGTTTATGGAGAATGATACAGTCCAACAGTGGCTATTTGGGAGGAAGGAGTTGACTGGAGGAAGACTCAAATGAAGGGGACTTTCAAGTTTCCCTGTGTATTCTTCTGCATTGTTTACCTCTTTTAAAATGAAGTTGTATTCACATAACTTAAATTTCTTTCACATTTGTAAAAAGTAAGTAAACACATCTGGGAACCTTTCTCCTCTAGCAGCTCTTTAATAGGCTTTGAGATTTTTTCTTCCAAAAATGCAAATATATCAATTTTAGCAAATTAGTCACCTGTATTTTGTTGTCATAGTCAGAGGCACTTAGTCACAGAAAGGACTTAGAATATATCATTATCTTCAGTCTATACCCTAGAAACAGAATCTGACTCTGAATTGTTGGCACATGTCTGCTGGGGTGTCAGGAGCAATAGCCATGAGCGGTGACAGAAGCCAGCCCGGGCACCAAGAGAGACTGAACTGTCACATAGTTACAGTGGAGGCCTCGGTGGATCGGACTGGCCACTCTGACCATCAGAATTGCTCTGCCTTGAGGCAACTGCCCCATCCCCATCCGACAGCTCTTACTTAGCTGGGGCGGCCCCAGGGTGTGGGTGTGACAGTGACAAAGGACCTCTCAGAGAGGACTAAGCTGGGTGCACTTCAGCCACCAACACATACAGCAACTGGGGCAATGAGAGTCCCAGCTTGAAGCGGGGATTTGGACTGTTCTTCACCAAGGATCCCACTACCATCACATCCCCAACTTCACCCAGAGAGTGATAGTTTAACTAATGGCATAGCAAGAGCCCAACCTGGGGAGTAGAAAACTGGGCCTTACCTAGCACATAGCATACATTCAGCAAGTATTTGTTGGATGAACAAATGAATGGTGCTATCCTTGGACCAGGCTCACAGAAGCCTGAGGAGCCTGTGAGAGTGGATCAAGGAATACGATCCCTAAAGCAGAGTCTCCATACATTGCAGAAACAAATCCAGGTGAGTCTGGACCTCACACTCTCTAGGCCTCACCCTGTTGGTTCCCATTATTCTCACAGGCATGCAGGGAGGGAACACCTGGAGGTTGCAGGAGGCTAAGCCAGCCTGTGATCATCCAGGCTTCCAGCTTCTTCCCCTTCCTTCTGCCCCATCTGGTCATTTCTCTGCTTTTCAGCACTTTCTTCTAAGGGCATCCTTGGGAAGAAGAAGGAGACAAAGCTCTAGACAGATGCTGTGCCACTGGAGGGTAGCCCTGGGGAAAATATTACAGCTATTGAAAGGAGAGTTGGTTCCTATTGACTCCTAAGACACAAGCTAATTATTGGTTAAAATGGGTCGAAGTCCTTGGAATGTTCTAGGCCAGGGTTTCTGAAACTTAAATGTGAATACAAACCATCTGTGTGTCTTTTAAAAATGCATATTCTGATTTAGAAGGTCTGCAGCAAAGCAAAGTTTAGTTTTCTGTTTTGTTTTGTTTTGTTTTGTTTTGAAGACACTTTCTCACTCTGTTACCCAGGCTGGAGTACAATGACGGGATCTCAGCTCACTGCAACCTCTGCCTCCCAGGTTCAAGTGATTCTCATGCCTCTGCCTCCTCGGTAGCTGGCCAACACACCTGGCTAATTTTTGTATTTTTAGTAGGGATGGGGTTTCACCGTGTTGGCCAGGCTGGTCTGGAATTTCTGGCTTCAAGTGGTCCTCCTGCCTCCCATAGTGCTGAGATTACAGGCATAAGCCACCACGCTTGGCCAAGATTCTGCATTTCTAACAAGCCCCCAGATAATGGATGATTCCTATGCTGCTGGTCCAGGGACTACACTTTGATTAGCCGAGGCCTTAGAGAAGGAGATTACAGATATGTGTCACTGGCTTAAGAGTCAAAATTATATATCATCATCACCACCTGACCACTAACAGCTTGCTGTGCTAAGTGCTTTGAACACTTTTTCTCATTTAATTTTTAAAGAGCCCTCAAAATAGCTATTATTACCATGCCCCATTTTACAGAAGGAAGAACTGAGACCAGGGATCCTTAGTGACCAGCTAGTATGTGGTGAAGCCAGCACAGCAACAGAAGTCCATCAGAGTTCTGGTCCTGTGTTCTTCACCGCTTCACAGGAGAGAGAGCAGAGCTTTGAAGCAGTCTCTTCTGTAATTGTGTCTTCTTGGAGGGACCTCGGCTGGGCCCCAGCTTGCTGAGAAGAGAAAGCCACTGGAGTCTTTGTGTCTCTAGAGAGGGAGATGACGCTTCTCGTAATAGCTAATGGTGGATCAGCCGCTTGTGCTTAGCTGCTTCCCTGGTGCTTCGGGCAGCATCTTGCAGCTAAAGGAAGGAATCCACGCTGAGCCACCCAGACGGTTCCTGGCCGCAAGTCCCTGGCCGGCAGGGCGGCCACTGAGCGGTCATCAAGGGCGCAGCGCTGCGCCGGGGCATGGAAACGCTGTCTCCGCCACGCCCACGTCCCCAGCTCAGCTGCATGCTCATTGCACAGGGTCGCTGCGCTGAGCTCGGCTGAGAGATTGCTTAGCTCAGCTTTGAAATCCAACCTAAATTCACCCCCTGGGCCTGCAGACACTCTGGCCAGATGCTCTTCCCCAACCAGAGCTGGGTAATAGGAGGTGACAGGCTGAGCGCGGGGACCTGGGGGCGTGGCTGAGCGGCTGACAGCTAAGAGATCCTCTCCCCAAAGGCAGGACGCTAAAGGCTGAAGGCTGGAGCTGCGTTCCTGCGCTTTTTGAGGTGCACAGCTGCAGGATGGGGGTTCAGAGGTGCACCCCGGGGGATCAGGAATTTCATCTTTTTTTTTTTTTTTTCGGCCTACATGTTCCAGTGTCTTCACAGGCGGGGCGTTCATTTGCTGTAGGTAGCTCCTACTCCCTTGAGAAGGGAAAGGATCCCACCCGCATCCTCAGAGTCCACTGCCACAAACCCTGACAAAGTTATGGTGAATTTCTTAAGGTGGAAACAAATTGAGGTAATACTGGTGACTAAATAAATAAATAAAAATACACATTTCCTAGACAAAATGTTTTCCATTTAGCCCCTACCCCATCCTCAATCCATATAGCACCTTGTGAAAATTAGCAAAAGTGTCCCTTTTGGGACCAGGCAGCAAATGGGGACAGGACAGGCAAGTGGGAGGACACAGCCAGTCACAGGGCTCCTGACTTTGTGAGCAGAGTGTGGCCTAGCTTTCCGCACTAGTCTGCCCCGTCAGATGGTGCCCTTGCGCAGTGAACAACAGCTACAACCACACCAGGTGACTGATCTTCCTTTCGTCCTTCCTTCCTTTTCATCAATTGCTTATTGAATACTTCCTCTGTGTTTCCTGTTCCCTGACCCTCCCCTCCACACCTCCCTACTGTGTAGGTAAGGAAAACCTAAAGATAAAGTGAACATCAAGAGGCTTATGGTACAACGGGGGAGGCGGACATGTAAACAGATAAACCATTAGGATTTCTGATATCTAAGACTGCACAATTCATACATGTCTAAAATCAGGGAACCCGGCTGATTCATACAATTCATATCAGGAATAAAAGCCTGGGAACTTACCTCCTTAAAGACCAGTGCACTGTGGGGGATGCTTAGAAGTGTCACTGTACAACATTTGCCATCCAGAATCCTGACTTTTGGAAAGAGACATGGACAATGTTAACAGGGAAGAGGCCTTGCTCTTCAAACATCTTGATGGGTTTGCAACAGCACATTTGAGAGGAGGCTGCATTTGTCTGCTTTATTTAAAGGGTGAAGTTTGAAGTAGAGGTGGTGGGGGCACTGGAGTAGGAGAGGAGTAAGAAAGGCAGGGTTCTACATGGACAAAAGGCTGGAGAAAAATCTCCATGGAGGATGAATTTGTAAGTTATATCTACTATGAGCAGTGCTATTAAAATCTTTACTCCATAACACTCCCCAGCCCCCAAATCCACTCATAATCTTGAACTGCCTGGGGTAAAAGGAGGAGACCAAGGAAGAATCTGGATCCTCTAAAAATGTATGGGTCAAAACTATAGGAGCTAGAGGCAAAGAAAACCATGAGAATATAAATCCATGACTATTCACACAACTACTGGGGAAGTCTTCGGATGTTTTTCAGGCCATGGAATTGAGGATTCAAGGGAATTTCAGGCAGCTGCCAAGGAATAGGGAGGCCCCAAATGCTGTCTACGTTGGAACAATAATATCCATGAAATTGTTGGTTTTATTTTCAACTTAGGGTCCTGTTCAAATGCTTACAGCAGCAAGGGAGGTAAAAGAGTAAAGCAGGCTGGATGTGAGACAGCAGGGAGTGGTGGGCGCTGCAGCAAGCTGCAGGGTGCAAGTCCTGTTAGAAGGAGACAATTGCCTCCCAGCTCCAGCGGGAGTGTTCCCTGCAAGAATGCAAGCCCAATGTTGCCAGATAGTCCACATTTTAAGAGAAGCCAGAAAAGCAGATGTTTCAGAAAAACCGAGTTTTTAAAAAAATGTTAACTAATTCGAAAATATTTTGGAACTTCAAGGGTCAAACAAAAGATGTCTCGTGATGTATGTGGTTTCTAATATAGAAGACAGAACAAATACGGGGATAAGATTCATTTTCAAAACAAGTAATGAAATGAATGACATTTAAGTGAGATGTGATAGGAAAAGCTCTGATCCATGCATCCTAAATCCAGGGCTTTAGGCTCTGCTTGACTACTATTTGTCTGTATGTTTACAATGAAATAATTTATAATGTCTTGGCCTTCATCTCTTTATCCATAAAATGAAGGCATTAAATCTGACACTTTTTTAGAGTTGGAGTTCCGATGATTGAGGGGGCAGAAAGAAAGTGTAAGCAGTGGAAAAATGAGCCCTGGGTGTGTTTCAAAATGTATTGAATTCATTGACATTTATTATGTGTCCGCAAGGTACACCGCATTGATCATGGAATTCTTGCTTACTATGAAAAAGTAAACATAAACTAAAAAAGCACCTTAATTATTTTGCCTACCTGAGAACAGTGCTTTCAAAGAAGTGGGAGAAGAGCCTTCCCCAACTGGGAGCTGTGTTACTGACACTATCAGCAGGTGAGTTACAGAGTCTGTCAGCAATGATAAGAACACTGGTGTATTTCCTATTCAGACTGACGTTGCTCCGAGACAGGAACCTAATTGATGTTTGTTCAATAATACCAAGATATGTCACAGAATCTGTGGGGGTGTCCGGTATCTTTTGTCAGCTTAGAGTCAAACCCTGCAGAAAATAAGTTGCAGACTGTTGCAGATGTTCTGAGATTAAATGATGTTTTCCTGAAAATGCATGAGGCATGGTCTACCGGTTTGCCTATTGGCAAACCGGCTCTTGCTGCCATCAAGACCCCACCCCCTCCCCCAGGTCATTCTGAAAAAGCAGAGCTGCCTCTAGGCCTTTCAGCTTTACCCTGAACCTCAAGACACTCCCACACTCTTCAGGGATTTGGGGATGGGTGGGTGGGTCTTACGATCACAAAAGGATGGGATAGGGGAGAAGTGGGGGTGGGTGGGAGGATGAGAGGTAGCTGCAAAAAAAATGGGTGGGGAAGAGAAGACCTAAACACAGGGCTGAGATTGAGTAATTTTAGGACGCAGTACTGTTTATGGAACATTTCATTCTTTATAGCTACTGTCACATTCTAGTCATTAGACTGCATTTACTTGTGGGTTGTAGAAATTACTTCCCATGGGAAACTAAAGCAATTCCTTCTTCAAAGGATGCTTTGTTTTCTAAGAGAAGAACGTAAAGCATATGACAGTGCAGCCAGCTATGTAACCTACATTTCCTGCTAAGCCACTCTTAGTTCAAGTTCACTCTTCAGCGTGACCACTTTAAGAAGTAACCAAGGAATGATGATGATGACGATGATAATGATAATAATAGCTAGCATGTACTGAGCATTATACGTATGCCAAGCCCTGAACTGAACCTTTATATATGTGTTTTATTCCCTATAGAAACCCTAGCCATTATCATTAACCCCATTTTACAGATGAGAAAACTGAGGTTTAAAGAAGCTATATGTGCTCAATATAACACAGCTAGGACTTAAACCTGATCTGTTCTGCTCTGAAGTCCATTCTTAAAGGCACTGACCTCTGAATGTATCACATTTGGCTGAGAAGTCCTTTGTCATTTCTGACATAGCATCTCCCCTAGCAAAAACTGAAGGAATAAAGAGTGAATTACACATATAGGAGTGCACAAAACGGACAATGGTGTATCTGAAACCGGAGAAGTCCATGTGAATTTCAGTTTTAATCAATTACATCCATTAGGCGACAGCTGCTTCCCTTCTGCCCTCCAGGTGCCTGCACCTAGAGCTTAAAACATCTGCAAATTAAAGTGAGACTGTGTTGCTGTCCAAGGAAATGAGAGCAGCAGCTTCTGCTCTCTGCCGTCTCTGCCAGCCCAAATCCTATTCTTGCCTTGTTAGCATTTATATAAGACCTCTGGCTGCAGCACCAATCTACTGTACCTCCCTGCCCTGCGTATTCTCATTTTGATTAGTTACAGTGGAGCTGTAATAACTGGCTTCATTTCTTCCCTTCACACCTGATAGAATACCAGGAGCTCCCTGGGCCCTTCCTCTGGTCTAGCATCAAGCCAGGATCAATCCTACCTGAGCAATGATTATTAATTAAATCCTTCCATCCTTCTATTCCATGTTCCAGTTTTCAAAGAGCTTTCAAACGCATTCTATTGTTTGCAGTGACATAATGAGTCAATGGGGGCCCAGCGAAAAGTTCCATGTGTCCCTGCCCCTATCACACAAAGAATTCCTCTTTTTTCTCTTGAGAGCAGGATGCTAGAAGGGTTTGGGTTTTGGTTGTGATGCTAGAAGGAGGAGGAAGGGAACCCCCATCATGCAGCTCTTATAGTGTTAAGGAGAGAGTTTATCGAAGAATAGAGGCAAGAGCCTTGGAGCCTCTAGAAATGCACTTTCCTAAGCTTGGGTGCCTCCACTCAGGTGTCCTCTGCCTTCAAGGTAGTTGGAGATTTAAACTGATTCCTTGGAGTAGCCGGCCACCCACCGTCATGGAGGGCACAGATCAGCACCCTCCTTTCCCCTCCCAACACTGGATCCATCAGTTCGCCAGTAGCTTGGAGGGATCCTTTTGCCTTGGTCAACAGACTCTCCCTGGGCTTAGCACATGGGGCCTTCCCAGCCCTTGGATCCCAGCTCAGTTCCTATGTTGGATGCTTTTCCATCCTAAAAGAAGAGAAATCTTTTCTTATTCAAACCACACAGTAGAGTGTGCCGCATTGTTTAGCCAAGCACATTAATGAACCTTTGGAGATGTCAAGAGAAGCCAGAGTTGAGTTTGAGAATAGGGGTTGGAGCAGCTGAAGTGTGCTGCAAAATGATTCTCTGAAAAATGTTTCTATGCTGGTGAGAGCTGAGAAGAGGAAGGAGGCATGAGGCATGACTTATAGTAGGAGGCAGATGCCTGTGCTGACAGAAATGGGCAAGGTGTTTCGGAAATGAAAGTCCAATATTTAACTTTGTGTTGTCTACAGTGTGGCAATGGGAAACCCTTTTGTTTCCCAGTCAGTGAAGTCTGACTTATTAACATATGTGCAGAGTGAGTTGTTTTGTGCAAAAATGAAGGGAAAACAGGAGATTCACAACTAGAAGCAGAGGAGGAGGACAGTCCCAGGAGTGGGACGTAAGGAGGATAGAATGTGAGTGGAGCCAGGGTTTCCATGAGAACAGAACTCCAAAGGAATTGCAGAAGGCCTCTGGGCATAGGATTGAGGAGGGTGGATGTGAGAGAGCGGGCTGATGCTGACACTTGGGGGATACCTGTTATAGTCTTGTGAGGTAGGCAGAGCAAGTGTTGGTATAACCGGTTCCATTGTATACATGAGAAAACCAAGACTCAGATACGTTACAATACTTGCCCAGTGTCACATAGGGCCTGGCAAGTTGGGAAGCCCAGAATAGAATGCAAAACTACTTTTCTAGCCGAAAAGTTCCTAGTCATATTTGCCAGCTAAAAGGCATCCAGTAAAAGATAATTGAAGGTAAATGAGCACCCAGAGGCAGGCAGAGCTGCCTCTAGGCCTTTCAACTTTAACCTTTTATATACTTTGGCATAACCCATTACATCATCAGCCTCCTCATCACTGGGTCACTCTGCTGTAAACTTCCCCATTAACAAGCAGGAGGGAAGGAAAGGTAATTTTGATGCAAGGAGCGTTCCCAGAGCAGAAAAACTAGGTAGAACATCACAGCAGTGCAATCAGATGTGTGAGCAAAGGGTGGGAAAGTGGATGATCTGACTCGACCAGGCCCAAGCTACCCCTGACAGGATCAGGGGTCCTTACAGGTCCTGTCCTGCCTGAGTGTTTTTTCCTCTGCAGAAATCCTGCTAGGATTTTTCTACTTTGGTACCATACTTCATCTGACAACCTGCCTGGCAATGTAACCTTCATTTCTACCTTGTGACCTTCTCCTCCATTGATTACTTCCTCCATTCTGTGGATCCGTGATGAGGGAGGTTTGCTTATGCTTAACCCTGGTCTGGGTTCCTGTGGGCCCTTGCTCACTGGGTAATTGGTGGTTGATTCACGGATGTTTTCACCCTGAAACGTGTGATTCTCACATGACTCTGAACAAGAGGCAAGCTGAACTTGGGCCATGTATCATTTGCAGGTAGCCTTGTTGGCTCATTTCTTGCAGCTGCATGCTCTGGTAAGTGAGCATGGGATACACCTGATGGCTTCTGTCCTTGGAGCTGCCCTGATGACTGCTGTCCCCAAGGCGATCACCTAATGACTTCATTCCCTGAGGCTGTCCCTGATTGCTTCTGTCCCTGGGGTTGCTCCCAGAACTCTGCCTGATGCTGAGGAGTAAGCAGTCAGGCCACGGAATGATAGAATGGAAAAGCAGAAACTCTGAGCTGGAAGAGGACTTTGTGGTAGGGTACTCATACATTTCTGTCTCATATGGCATCACTTAAGTCTGTTATCCCAGTATAATTATTAAGAACATCTTTTTAATCTCAAAACATCCCAGTGTGGATAATAAATTATATATGATCACCCTACTTTAGGGATCATCTAGACTAGTTTTTTGGGTTTTTTTTTTCAAGTTTTTGTTTAGCCTTGAAGACCACTTCTTGAAAGAGATACTTATCCTGATCTCTAATGTGTAAACCAAAGAAAGGGAGAGTTGTCCAGGCCGAAGGGGGCAGAGAAGGCTGAAGCTCCCCACTACCCTACCCCGACCTGCTGTGGCAGCCCTCCCTGCCAGCCAATGGAGGTCTTGCAGCTCAATGCATCCCTGGTTATACCCGCTACTTTAATCTTACACGTGAGGGAACTGAAGTCCATGGAGAGGTTAAGGGACTATGTATGGCCACATCACTAGTTAGTGGAGGGGCCAAAGCTAGAACTCAGATACGCAGACTGCACTGTGATCTTGCCACCACGCCAAGTCTCCTTCCAGCTTGCCTAATGGTCTTAAAACTAAGTGGCAAAATGTCCACTCTTGTGCTAGTGCGCACTCTCTTTCACCCTGTGTGTGTGTGTATGCGTGTAATTTTTAAATGATGTATTCTTTATAAAATTCATGTAAAATTTTCATACTGGGGAAAATAGTCACGATTTTAAAATTACCCAGTTCACCCTTGAGAAGTCAAAGTCAAAGCAACAATAGGGGAATAGCGTTGTACTGAGGTAACTTCGTGTGAATTGGATACGTATTATTAAAGTAAACAGGGCTTAGGGACAAACACCTTTTCTAAAGCCTATATCCTTGAACATATTTGGATGGACTTCATTAATCCTGTCTAGCAGCTCTCAAAAGTCAAACAGGAAGCAAACCCCAGGCTGTGGTAGAAAACAAACACTGTCTGTCCCAGGACCTCCCGGGTGGACAGAGTCCTCCCTTTGTCTTAGCTCTTCTTCTGAGGCAACAGTTGGCAAATCTAAACTGAAACAGTTCTATCTTGAAAGCACACAACTTCTCCAAGCCCCTGGTTGTTTAAATAGTTGTCCACCTATCCTTCTGCCTTCTGCTTCCACCTGCCCTCAGCTGGGACCCAGCCAGGCAGTGTCAACCTGAACCCTGGGCAGGAAAAGCAGATACCAAATGCAAATCAGACAGCAATGCAACCTTTTTATGGCCCAGGGAAGGCCAACAGGAGGTAAGGTCAGGTAGAAGGCAGCCTGCTGGTGGCAGCTCCCTGCTGAGGGCAGGGTTTTGCTATTTTATTTTAACCTTGTTTCAGTTTGATCCAAGCACTGTGTCTCAAGGAAACAAGCACCTGTAACTGTGGCCCACACAAAACCAATTTTCCCACAATCAGAAAGCAATCATTTCCGTCTCCTGGTGTGGAAAAAAACAGCCAGATACAAGCAGGGCGGGGTATGGGCTTGACCTTGTCCTTCTTACCTGCTGACTCAGAGGATTTGCATAGCTGGATTTCTGAGGAAACACCCAAGTCCAAAAGTGCAAGAGTTTGGGGTATTTATGCAAAGCATATGTTCCCTGTTCTGAGGCAGAGACTCAAGGGTTTGATAGAAACAATAGGGTAGAAATGAAATCTAACATTTGTGAAGCCCTTACTCTGGGTTCATTTTACCCAATTCAAGCCTCACAAAAACCTCATCGGCGGAAACTATGATTATCCCCATTTCAGAGATGAGCAAACAGGGCTTGATAAAGGTTAAATGGCTTCAGCCACTCAGCAAGGAAGTGGTGGCGTGAGGGAAGTTCAGACTCAGAGTCTACCCCTGAAAACAACCAAACCCACCGAGAAACATCCAGGCTAGTCTTCCCAACCTTCAGGGCGCATTCAGTTCACCTGGGGCTTTTGTCAAAATGCATGTTCTCATTCAGGAGCTCCAGGGCTGTGCCAGAAACTCTGCAATTCTAAGTAGCTCCCAAGTAATGTCAATGCTGCTGCTGGTCTGTGAAGGATCTAGGGCAGCCGTCAGCAAACTTCTTTTCTGGTAGGGGTGAGATAGTAAATATTTTAAGCTTTGTGGTCCACATCCAACCTCTGTTGCGCGTTCTTTCTCCCTTTCTTCCTTCTCTTCCCTTCTTTTCCTTTCATTCTCCATCCTTTGGCATGTAAAACCACCCTTAGCTGTTGGCTCGTGGGTGCATTTGGCCAGAGCAGTGATTTGCTGTTTCTCGCCCTAGGACAGTGAAGGTAGAGAAGTTGCCTTGCCAGTGGGCTCAGGTGGGGACCCTTTCCCAACAGCAGCTACGAGATTCAGTCCCACTGTTCTCAATTAGGTATGCTCAACCAGGACAGGAAGATGCTAGACAGGCTGTCTCCCCAGTGATCAGTCTGAGTTACAGGTAAGAGGGGGGCTGACTTACCCCAGAAAGAATGCATTGGAGTGGTGAGGGGGCTGGACTCCAAGGTGTGCAAGAAAGCACTGGAGGAGGATTGGGACAGCGGAGGGAAGGGGGAGCCTGCTATGCACACAGCGAACACTTTACCTATTGGGGCAGTAGGTTGTTGAGGGGCTCCTGTGACAGGTGGGAGGTCAAACTCAAAAACCCCTTCAACTCCAAGAGTTCAAGATCCTGTGATCCTTGCGTGCAAGGCTAATCTAATGTCGTCCTGAGATAACGTGCACACGCATGATCTGATTCTCCTCAAGTTGATCGGCAACCGCATCTCAGAGCAGCTGCCTCTTTATCTCTTGCCCTGCCTGGGAAGGGGAGGCTGAAATTCACTCCAGGATGTCACTGCTCTGGGGGAAAAGGAAAGTAACTCCCACTGCCCAGCTCAGAAGTAGGAAGTGAGGGCCTTCCGCTCAAGGCAAGGGCCTTCTCTAACTACTGGGTAGTTTTTCCATCTTCTTGTAACTTGAATGAAGTGAAGTCATCTTACTTCCAGGAATCCAATCTAAAGAAATAAGTATGGATATGAATAAAATTTTTTGTCCTCTTTCAGGTGCAAAGAGTCTACTCTGCCCACTCTGTCATTCAAGGCTTGGTTGAGAACTGGCTAATTAAGTGAGATCACTCCTATACAAATAGAATACCATGTGCAGATTATAAAATGCTTCCTGTATGAAACCATGTGTATACATGTATATAATTAGCAAACACCCAAACAGTGGCTCTTTATGGGCAATAGGATTATGATCATCACTGTGGAATAAAGAAGGGACCCAGTGAGAAACAGTGAGCGCTCAGTGGGAAGTGTTCTAAACTGCGAAGTTCTACAGTGACCTGCTACCCTCAGTAGTAAGGTAAGTTGGCAGCAGGGAACTACAGATCAGAGCTTCTCAGACTTAAAGGTGCATATTCATCCTGGGGATCTGGTTAAATTGTAGGCTCAGACATAGGGGTGCAGAAGGCCCCGACATTTTGCATTTCTAACAAGCTCCCTGGGGTGGCTGATGCTGCTATGCTGCTGGCCCAGGACCTTATTTCATGAAGCAAGGCTCTGCCTACCTTGCAGGAGAAGGCACTGAGGAGTCACCAGTATTGATATGTTACTCAGATGAGGTGGCAAGTTTAGTTTACATGTGTGTACGTTGTCCTGAGATTGTTGTTTTTGGAGGGGGACAGAACAAGGAATATGTATAGAATTGAAATTACCTTTATCAATAATAAATATGGCCTAGCAGAAATTCTCCTGCCTTTTTCCTTTTCTCCTTCCCGTAGTTCAATTTAGCTGCCCAATTTCCTCTCAGAAGTAGGTCCTGAGGTTGAAGCAGCAAGGAGGATAAGGGCTGTCTGGCCCCAGGCACACAGCTGGCCCCATGGACAGGGATCACCTGGGTAAGGTGAAGAGCACCCATACCAGCTTTAAGTCAAGGTGATGATTCTTTCCGAGCATCAGTGACCTGGATCCACCCCAGGTAGTTAGAAAGCCACTCCCCTTTGATTACCCACTGCCATTAATCAGCCCTGAATCCTCTGTCCTGCTGCCACTTTCCAGCCCTGACAACCTGTTTTAAATGAAGGCAAGCGGGATTCTCTCTCCCTTACCAAACTGCTTGAAATAGCCGGCACAAGCAGATTCTTTTTAATGGCCCAGGGATTTTTCACAGGCTGATGGACAAGGGGGACCCACGGAATGAGAATTTACAACAGAGTGTCTGTTCACGGTGTAGACTGTAAAACATTTCCATGTGTTCTTCCTTGTAAGCATTTAGAGCCTGATCACGTGCATAAATAAACCCCGGATATCGTTACTATTTAGCCAACATTTATTTCACATTTTATATGTGTCGGGTACCTAGCTAGGTGCTTTCACGTTTGTCATATGACTTTAGCCCTGAAACAACTCTAGAGGCAAGATATTCCAATGAAAATATCAAGGTTCAGGTTCAGAGGGGTTAAGTAACTTGTGAAAGGTAGCACAGCTTACAAACAATAAGCCCCCAGTGAAAGAAAGGAAGAAAAGAAAGTGACAAGTAGATTGCTGGGATATGTTGGTAAGTTTGTTCTGAGTGGAGTTCTTGGTGAAGAGTAAGGAAAATGCCCTCAGAGATAATGTGGTCCTGCACACCTCCCTAGAATAGACCTCAAATAGTGCTTCCTAGGCTATGGAAGAAGAGTCATAGCCACTTCTTTCTTTCTAATAGAACCCTAGTTTTGTCCAAGTGGCAACATGTCTAGCCCCAAGGGAAGAGTCATAGTTGATCTAAGCCGATCATGGTCATCTCCTTCCCCTTTGCCAGTGATTGATTTACTTGTGGGCATCTGATCTGGCATGAGATGAAAAAAAAGATCATGGGTGCTTCTGGGAAAGCCCTTCTCTCCGATAAGAAAGAGGTCCATAAAGAGAGGGTCCTTTCCCATAACCAACCCTCCTTCCTTCCTGCTTAGGCTGATGTATAATAATATGAAAATGTGATACTTTATACTTAGATAACCATCTTATGACCATGAGGAGAAATGTAGCCTTACACTGAATATGGCAAAACTAAACACAGAAAGACAGGATCCTTGTTGAATTTGTTAAAAAAACAAATGGAGTCAGGCACAGTGGCTCATGCCTGTAATCCCAGCACTTTGGGAGGCTGAAGCAGGTGGATTGCTTGTGCCCAGGAGTTTAAGACCAGCCTAGGCAACATGGTGAAGCCCTGTCTCTATCAAAAAAAAAAAAAATTAGCTGAGTGTGGTGGTACATACTTGTGGTCCCAGCTACTCAGGAGGCTGAAGTGGGAGGATCACTTGAGCCCAGGAGGTGAGATTGCAGTGAGCCATGACCATACCACTGCACTCCAGACTGGGTGACAGAGGGAGACCCTGTCTCAAAAAACAAACCAAAAAATCATCTGGGACCATGGGACATCTGTCTCTAGACTTCTCCAAATGTGGGATAATGTAGCATCTTGATAATGTGGCCTACTATACATCAACTATTCTGTTGCCTGCAGGCAAAAGCACTGCACATATACAAGAGGCTCCCCTTGGTGAGAGACCAAGCATTCCCACACAAATGTCTCTGTCCCAGACCGATGACTTGTCTAGAATTGCTTTCTATCTGGTCTTCTCAAGATCTTCTCCTTAGGGCTCCCTTTGTCCACAATTAGCTCAGTCTAGCACTGGCAACAAATCAGGGAAGAGTCTTCATTATTCTACAAGAGACAGTTTGTTTGCTCTTCTACATTACTTTCATCTTTGCAAAACTCAGCTCACCTCCTCATGGTAGCCTGCCTCATTTATTAGGACTTAGCTGTGGTAGGCAGAATAACGGGACCCCCAAAGATGTCCATATCCTGATCCCTAGAACCTGTGAAGGTGCTACCTTATGTGGTAGAAGAGACTGTGCAGATGTAATTGAGGTTAATGGCCCTGAGATCGAGAGATTATGGTGAGTGTTCTGGGTGGGTACACTCAAATCACATGAGTTCTTAAAAGTGGAGAATGCTTCTATACTGTGATCAGAGAGAGAGGGGGCTACAGAAGGAGATCAGAGAGATGTGACATTGCTGGCTTTGAAGGTGGAATATGGGCAGCCTCTGGAAGTGGAAAAAGGCAGAGAAAACAGATTATCCTCTAGAGCCTCCAGAAAGAAACACAACCATGCCAACATCTTGATTTTAGCCCAGAGAGACCTGTGTCAGATTTCTGACATACAGAAACCTGATTCCTGATAACTATAATATGTTTGCAGTGTTTTAGCCACTAGGTTTGTGGTAATTTGCTGTAACGGCAATAGGGAACTAACATATTGGCCATAAAATTCCTGGCACTACATTTTCCACTAAAGTATGTAGTATACTAGGTGAGGATATGGGTAGATCCAGAAAGATGTGTGTGCAAATCCTGGCTCTGTTTCCATGTGACCTTGAGCAACCCACTTCAATTCTCTGGATCTCAGTTATATCATCCAGAAAGCAGAGATGAATAAGAATGTTTCTCTTTTACAGGTTTGTTGTGATATTTGAATGAGGCTGTTCAAGTAACACACCTAGCATGTGGCTGGCAAATAACAGTCACTAGATAAATGGTAGCCATTATAATATTTACTGGAAGAGAGGGATTGAGGACCTTGTACATTCCTCTGTGGTGAGGAATACATTTAAAGCAGGCATGCTTCACATGTAGTTTGGAGTTCAGAGACCGTGTGATGTAACGGGAAATGTTGTAGACTGCAAAACACGACTCCCTGGGTTTGAATCCAGAGAGCTGTGTGACCTTGGCACATGCTTCAGCATGTTCGGGTATCTTTCCCCAGAAACAGTCCTGAAATAACCATTTGAGGGCAGGTAGATCTTTCTGAGGTGATTTCAGGAAATATGTGTAGGGAATGGAAAAGTCAGATGGAAAGGGAAGTGGCCAAGAAGTGTATGTTTCCAAGCAAGTTACCACTGTGGGAGCTGGAGTGTAAGCCCTCCAGGGAAATTGGGGACACATGATAATTCACATGCCTCTGAATTATCACACTCAAAGGGTGAGGGAGCTGGGGTCATTATATGCCAACTCCCATCTGTCATTAGTTGAGGGTCACTTCCAGGGGACAGTAATTCCCCAGCAGGTCCTGCCTGCCGCACAAGGGTGGAGAAAGCCCTCAGGCAAAGCTATGGTGGCAGTGGAAAGTTGGGCCGGCATGTGCTGAAGTGGTGAGGGCTGAAGAGATATGGAGAGGAGCCCT
Source organism: Mandrillus leucophaeus (assembly GCF_000951045.1). Lineage (NCBI taxonomy): Eukaryota > Metazoa > Chordata > Mammalia > Primates > Cercopithecidae > Mandrillus > Mandrillus leucophaeus. The sequence continues at coordinate 68,242 of NW_012108275.1, read as the reverse complement.
CAGTATTGCTATTTTAAACATGAGAAAATTTAGTTTTACATGGTCCCATAGTTTCTCAAAATGAGACAATGATAGTATCTGCTTCGTAGAATTATTGGGAGAGGTATGTAAGTGAACAAGGCCGAGGGCTTCCATCAGAGTTTGGCATAGGACAAGTAAGCACCATTTAAGTGCTAGTTATCATCATCTGAAGATTTTTGCTGTTCTGTGATGTAAAAGTTTGTTTGTTCCCACTGCCCGCCTCCACAATGTTTAGTTAAGCTGTTCAAACTCGCAAATACTTTGGGGAGATGGGGGCTTGTGGAGCAAAAGGAAGGGGCTAACATTCACCCTTGGTCCAATAACACAAACTCTCAATGATGGGCTTGCACAATATCTGGAGGGCTTCGGGCTTTTGAGGGCATGGATTTGGGAATTGGAACCCAGCTCTTAACACTCTCTCAAAGGGCATGAGGCCACAGATGCTGTCTGGGTTGTACACTGAATGGCAAGCCTCTGAAGGTAGAAATGGTGTGCTCCTGGCTGGATTGACCCGGTTTCTTCCCCGGCACATTGTAGACACTCAGTGATTGGCTATTGAGTAGATAAGCATGAAAACAGCTTAGAAAGCCAGAAAAGGAATGCTTCCACCTAAAATCATAGGTGATTGATGTCATCCTTATGTGCAGCCCTCACCTCACAACCTCTTGTTTCCTTGGCCACTTGGCCACTTGGCCACCAGAACACAGGAAGTAACCTGCACCTGACCCCCTGATGTTGGCAATGGGACGAGCTTTCCACTCTCGGAGGCATCTTGTAGAATACAAAGGACTCGCTGTGGTATTTATACCAACACACACATTTTAAATAGGCCCTCACTTCTTCCTGAAAGGAATCCAAAGACTCTGTTGGAACTGAAAACATTCATATTTATGTATCACCAGTTATTGAGGGAACACAAAGTGTTCAGCAAATATGATCTCATTAGTGCTCATGACAGCCCTGAGGGAAGAAGTTGGCAAGAATTTCCACCCTCCTTGGAGAGGTGAGAGTATGGAGGCCCAGAAGGCCAGGGAACACACACCAGAACCACTCAGCAGGTGCCCCAGGGAGCTGGGGCAATGGCAAGAAATGGGAGGCTCAAGAGAAGCGTCACAATGCTGTGGCCTCCACAATCACTGCAGTGTCTGGGGGACGAGCAGAAACCTGGAAATATCTCCCATGTCTCTCATGATGGGGTCTGATGGATGCCTGATGGTAGTAACAATGAAATGCCATTCAGGCATTCAAACAGATCCATGTTCTAGAATGTAGAAAGACATTCTAAGGCATTTAGATCAAAATGCAAGTTTGCAAGAGTATATATAATATAGTCACTCATTACTCTTAAGTAAATGTAATATGAAGGGAAAAATCTAAAAGAATGTATACCAAATTATATATGAAATATATATGTCTTTGTGTGTTAGTATTTTCAAAGAAAAGGCCTAAAAGAATGGGTACCAAATTATACTGAAATATATATTTATTTATTTATATTTTCAAGGAAAGTTCTAGAAGAATGTGTAACAATGGTTATCCCAATAGTTGGATTAAATATACTTTTCTTAATCACACATTTGTTAATTTCCAATGTGCATTTTTTTGTAGTCAGATTAAAACTTTCTAAAAACCAGAGAAAGGGAAATTCATTGTCACTTAGAAAGTATTAAAAATAGAAAACTATTAAAACATGCTCAGAGTGTTTTTCTTTCATTAAAAGAGAACACCAGGAGTGTTTTCCTTGATGTAAAGAATTTGGGAAAATCCCACCAGACTTTCTATTTAGTTCCTACTACAGAGTGAAATTTGGATCAGATATTCTATTTTGTAAACATATGGTCCTATGTCTGCAAAGCCCGAATATAGAATGAAATATTTCTGCTTTTTTCCTTGATGTTTTTAAACATGAGCTAGACCTGACTATTTAGCATTTTTACCTGAAAAACTTTAGTAGAAGGAAAACCAACCCCACCCTGACAAGGGATTTAAAATGTCAACTACTCAACATTTTCATGAGCTACTGAGAAATAGATGTAAATTTTGCTATATATTAAATTTCAAAAACTCACACCACTGTGCTTTACAATGTGAATGTACTTAATACGACTGAACTGTACATGTAAAAATGGTTAGGATGCTAAATTTTATGTTGTGTGCTTTTTACCACAGTAAAAATTGCCAAAAAACAAAAAAACCAAAGCAACCCTAAACTTAGATCCTTTAAGTCTAAGGTAGAGTACAGTGTAGGAAAAGAAAGGGTGGGATCCAGAAGAGCTGGATTCAGGTTTCAGGTGTGGTTCTTACAGCACCTGGCCTTGGACAGGTTGCATTCACTTGTTCTGTTCCTCTCACCTTTCTGAGTAGCTATCACTTGCCAGGCATAGCAGAAGGCACTGAGATACAGCGGCCCACGAAATGGGTGTGTCCCATTTAGTGATCACTGCCCTGGTGTAGTGACCTAACTTCTCTTAACCACAAGTGCCCCCCAGATAATAAGAAATAAGGCTGGGCTCAGTGGCTCATGTTTATAATCTCAGCACTTTGGGAAGCTGGAGGCAAGAGGATTGCTTGAGGCCAGGAGTTCAAGGCCAGCCTGGCCAACATAGTGAGCCCCTATCTCTGTTTTACATATATAAAAAAAAATTATTCCAAAAATTAAAAGAAGTTTTTAAAAAAGAAAATGGAAACTAATAATACTTACGCTGTCCATGCTTCATGAGAGGGAAAAAATTTGCTACCAAGGCTACAGCTTGACTACATGTATTAAAAAAAAAAAATTTCAGCTTCATCCCCTGGGAGACAGATCAATGGATCAAAATCTGAATTTAGACTCACTTTCCGGTCAGGAGCAGGGCCTGTCAGCAGCATTTTGTACCTTTGGCTTCTCGTGCCCTCTTACCAATGGGGCTGGACAAGTGAAGGGCACATTTGTGACCTGTGGTGAATTCACAGAGGCGGGACATTGGATAGTTACCGCAGGAATGTGGCCGGTGTGAGGGAGCTGCCCAGTGGCAGGCACAGTGGCGAGTGTTTATTGTCTGCCCTTTGAGGCTGTAGTGATAACACTGATGATGGTGATGTTGGCTGTGCCAGGCACTGTTCGCAGTGCTTTGCATTTACTTACTTAATGCTCATGACGACCCCGTGATAGAACTGCTTTTATTATTCTGTTATTACAAATGAGGAGACTGAGGAGCAGAGAGAGCTAGCTAGAAAGTGGTAGAGTTGAGGTTCAAACACAGGCAATTCAAACGTAGACCCTGGCTGGGCATGGTGGCTCCCACTTGTAATTCTAGCACTTTGGGAAGCTGAGGCAGGCAGATCACTTGAGCCCAGGCAAAAACTCCATCTCTACAAAAAATACAAAAAATTAGCCAAGCCTGGTGATGCGCACCTGTGGTCCCAGCTACTCAGGAGGCTGAGGTGGGAGGATCACGTGAGCCTGGAGAGGTCCAGGCTGTAAGGAGCCATGGTTGCACCACTGTACTCCAGCCTGGGTGACAGAGTGAGACCTTTCACATTTTATGGATAAGGAAACAGAAACTCAGAGAGGGACTTGCCTAGGGCTCCGTGTAGAGAGCTAGGTTTGGTTTTTTTGGGACTCCAAAGCCTGTAAAACATGACACTCTCTTGTAATGCCCCAGGCAGTGAAAATCTCCAGGACAATGAGGTACACCCTCAGGCTGGTAGCCGATGGGCAGAGCCACTGTCAAAGCCCCATTCTGCATCCTGACTCCCCAGGCTAAAAACAGGGCCTGGGTAAGGGTAATGCTTGCTTGGCTTTCTGCCCACGGCAGATGAGACCATTTCACCACCATCTGTGAGTGGCCTCACTCCTAGTCCCTGAGCCTTAATAATTACCTGGATATTCATTCATTCATTCAACAAATATTTATTGAACTCTTTGCCAGGTACTGTTCTAGGTGCTGGGGATTAAATAGTGAGCCAAATTAGTCAACAATGATTTTGTGCTTGTGTTCCAGGGTTTAAGCTCTTGCCTTCTTCCTTCTTACCCCATTCTTTTCTGCACCTCATTTCTTTCTGTAAATAGAGTCCGTTTTTGACCTTTAGGTATTGACATGGTCCATCTGCAGGACTCTGCTAGCCTAAATGGTGTGCATGTGCACATGAAAGTGCCCCCCCAGAGTGCATGCAGCCTCACAGGCCCCCAGCTTGGAGAGTAGAGAGTGGGCTGGATTTCAGCCCCCATGCACCCTCCAACCTAGGCGTCTTTGGATAGAACACAGTTTATGTTATGGCAGGTAGCAGGTCGCTCTCTGAGCCCTTCCAGAGATTAGAGATGTGCTCCTGACACCCAAGCCCAGTGTCTTCAAGTCCCACCTGCTTAGCCAGGTCCCCCATTCGCTTCAATCCCCGTAAGCTGGGCCCTGCAGACCTCCAGTTCTTTATCCATGGCCCACTGCTGGGCTGGTCAGACACACCTTGTCCACCTCTCTGGACCCCTTTCCTCTTCTCCTCCTCTTGTCTGCCAGCTGTGGGACAGCTCTCTCCCACTTTGTAGCTCTCCCCCACCCTCAGGCCAGGATTCAGCCATCCCTGCATGTGCTTTTCATGTTCACATCCAGGAGCTATTGTGGGGCCGTTTGAAGGGTGCCCCAAACCCTCACCTTGGTTCACAGAAAGGCACTGAAGTTCTGCTCAAGAGCTGGAGGGTATAAAACACACAACTATCAGGATGTCCTTCCTAATTCCATTCTGACATGAGACAGAGATGCCATGTCATGACTAGGAGGTTATTTAGAAGTAGCACTCAAAATATAGAACAGATATTATATATTATATAATTTTTCACAGAGAAAGTTGTGGTTTTAAAAAATCTAATACTTCCTATTTAATTCATGATTGAATAATTCACCTGCTCAACCCCTACAAGTCCTAAGACCACATCTTCCAAGAAGCTTTCTCAGATTGCCTCCTGTCTACCTCCCCTGCCTGACAGCCAGAGAACGATTAGGTACCTCCTCTGCAATCCTCCAAGAGCACCCAAACTTGTCCGCCATGACACTCATCACATTGAATTGTGATTGACTGTTTGCTTCTGTACTGTCCCAAGTAGACTGTAAGTTCTGTGAGAATCTGTACTAGACCCAGCTCACCTTTATATTCTCTGCACCTGACATAGAACCTAGCACCTAGCAGGAACTCAGTAACTGTTTGTGAAATAAATAAAAGGTATTTGTATGGGGAAAAAAATTGGCATCAATGCCAAGCTGGAGTTTTCCCCAATAATGGACATCCTGTTCTCTGCTGGGAGGAGTGAGGGAAATGAGAAACTGTGGCTGCTCTCAGATCCCCCAGACAAACATCCATAAATAAATCAGATGTGTTTGCTATACCATATAGCAATTCCATCCATCCATCCATTCATTCATTTGTTCATTCATTCATGCATTCATTTGTAGTAGCCATTTATTGAACATGCTTATGTGTCTCATGACTGGAGATTCTGCAGTGAAAAAGATAATCAAAGACCCTGCCTTCTTGGAGCTTATCTTCCAGTGAGAGTGAAAGAGTAGACAGACAATACCTTCTCTAGTTGGTAATTTATATGACCATGAAACGTCATAGCTTAATTGGCGTTCATTGGCCCCAGCTACTTCGCAGAATAGTATAATGATTAACTTGTCAAGCAGTGGAGACAGACAGGTTGGAAGTAAGTTCCTAAGCTGTGACTTACTAGTTAATTTATCTTTGGGCAAGCAACTTGACTTCTCCAAGCCTCCGTTCCCTCGAGCGGTAACAATAGCCACAGCACCTGCTTCCCTGTACCTATATGCCTGGCTGAGAGGAAGGACAGTAGAGGTTGGCAATAACGATTCCTCACCACTTAGGTGGTTTGGGAAGGGATTCAATGCTCTCTAGGCATCAATACATATGCACTTTACTAACATTAAGGTATTGTTTTGATTTTTTACTTTCACTGACGTGTTGCAGGGTGTAACTGGCTTAATTTAGTCCTCTCGTTTGTACAGTATTTGCATGTGATCTTTGAGCTCAGCCTTAGCTCCCAGATCCCCTGCAGCAGGTAGAGACACTGTCCACAAGCTTCAAGCAGGAACACAGAGCAGGCAGCGGTGGGGACTCCAGCATGAAGGATCTGGCTTGGGTTCTGGCCATTGACTCTACCATGGAAGTCCTGGAGCTGATTTCCCCTTATTCTTGAACTTGAAACAGCTAGGATAAATAAAGCAGATTTTTATCAACTACACTGTAAACAAAAGGCACAGATGGCAGGGGAAGATTGACTGACAACAGCAAAGTCCTCAGGGTGTTCTTGAACCCCCCTTGGAGGGGGAGGTGCTAAAGGCAGGGCCCCCTGCTTTGTTTTGTTCTTTGCATTTATGAATTCCAGGAACTCCTTTCCTTGAAGTCTATAGCTTCCATCAACAGGATATTAGTTGGTGAATTCTATCTGAAGCTACAGAGGAAAAAACTTTCAATTAGGATCTGAATAGGTCAAGGGGGTGATTGACTGTTCAGAGGATAGGCAGCAGGAACAGAAACCAGAGTTAAATGAATCGAGGGGTATACAAGAGTCCTTGTTGATTCTGGAATAATGGAAATAACAGAGGCAAAAATAAGAAAGAATGATGAGGCAAGTTTAATAAAGATGTTACCAAGAGATCCTAGACTCACTTTATTATTACACCTTCTCTTTATTACTCTCTCCTACAAAGCGCACAGGAACACACATACTTCATACGGACATACATACTTCACATGGACACACATACTTTAAAGTACACACAAGCACACCTGCCTCATGACTAAAATCTAAATCAGCTTTCACAGATTTCATATTTAACGACGATCCAGTGTTATCCTAAAGCCATGGCCACTATTGTTTGTTCCAGAGGAGGTCACCTGACCCAAACAAAGCCAATCATATTTCTAAATCCTGACCCTAAACTTCAACCATAGTGGAATGGTCAGAGTTTTTCCCCAGGAGTTTACAAGCAGAACTAAGAGCGCGAGTCATGTGCCTGCTGCAAGGCCAGAGTATTTGAGGGCATAAACCAAAATTTTAAATTGGGAAGGTAGGAGAGAGGTAGACCTTAGTAGAAATGAGTTCTAAGATGAAAAGAACTGAACTGAATGCTGAGAATGGGATAAATTGGATCCTTGGGGCTATCTAAAAATGGGTGGATCAATAAAATCAAATTTTTCAAAGGGCTTGTTTTCTGTTAACTCACGTGTGTGTTAGAGAAAGGATGGTACACTGCAGAGCAGTGGTTCCCAAAGTGTGGGCCTGGGACCTGGCTGGTGGTGGGGAGAGGTACCAAAACATTTTCTGGGGATCTGCAGAGGCAGAGCTATTTATATAATAATCCTAAGGTACCATTGCCTTTTTCAGTCTCATTTTCTTATGAGCATAAAGTGGAGTTTTCCAGAGACTATACAACATGCAGTGTTGAACAGACTGAATGAAGAAGCAAATATGAGAATCCTGACCAGCTTCTATCAAGCCAGGCATGAAAGAGATTTGCAAAAAATGTAAAGCAACATGACTCTTCTAGTTCCATTATTTTAGTTTTTGAAAATAGCAATTTTTATGAAATTTGTATTAATATAAACAAATGCTATGTTTATTATTGCTATTCCTAAATAATAAATGCGTTTTTTCACTTTGAATTTCTAAAGTAGTAAATGCTCATAGACACACACATACCAACACAAGCTGTTTTGTGTCCTGTTATTTTTCGGAGTGTGAAGGATCCTGAGACCAAAAACTTTGAGAACCGCTACATCACAGGGTTTGAAAAGTGTGACATTTTCTTCCAGTGTTAGAAACAGTGTGGAATATACCTAAATTCTTTAAAAGGGAAGCAGCAGCTATGGGGAAAAGGGTTTATATCTGAGGCTATGATACAAGCCCAGATCCCATCACCTTCATGCAAGTAAAAGATTGGGCGTTGGACCACAGCGGATGGTCTTGGGGAAAGCCTGGTTTACTGTAGTTGCTGTGGAGTTTGAGACGACGCTGCATCAGAAGGCTGCCTAATGGCCTCCTTCTGCTTGGCCATGTCCTTTCATGCATGGGGAAAGATGCCCTGCTGAGTGCAGAAGCTGAGGAGGAGTCTCTCTCCTCCAGGCCCTGGGGGATGCCTTCCCTGGGAGAGACAAATTTCAGGCTCCAGAAATTTGACCAGTAACCTAATGGCATTGGCCATCATTGGAAATCAGAGCCACTTGGTGTTAAAGAAATAAGAGCTCTGGTGTGCCTTGCCTGTTTGCAGGGGAGCTCTTCCACCTGTGGAAACATGCAACAAGTTGACTTCTTGGGTCATGCAGAAACCACATGCCTAATGCTACAGGGACAGGTTGAGCTCACAGCGAATTTCCCAGGCCCGAGTCTGGTGCTGGCTAGGTGGCTCTGTCCTTTGCACACAGAGACGTGATCCCAGTCCAGCTAGGGGCCTCTGCTTCTAGCTTAGTGGGTCAGAAGCTCCTAAGCTTCTTTGGTCCTTTGCCAGTGGGTCTTGCCCCTGGCCCTTCCAAGGTAAGCCTCTGTTAGAAAAATAAAGCAAGTGTCTAATCGAGATCTCAGAATACCCCTTAAGAGACAATAAAAGGAATCAGCAACTTTGGCTTTTCATTTCACATAATGGTAACAAACGAATCACTTTAATGATCCAGAAAAACAAAATGAGGGTGTTTTTTAGGCATTGTGCATCTTCGCTTATGGATTAGCCAATCCAGGAAATAATCAGAGGGAGCTGGGGGATGGATTCAGGGCAGGTCATTTTTGTTAGTGAAGTAATTTTTTGCTGTATTTATATTTCATGTTCTCAAAAGAATTTGTTAGGTTGTAAAAATACACAACAAAATAATTAAAACTGAGGAAGTCAACCAGATTGCTTTTCAAACAACCTGAACCCTCAGATTTACTGAAAATAAAGAACAAAGGAAAACTTGGGAGTTTCCAATGGAGGAAGACATTTAGCTCCAACAACAATTACTAACATCTCTGTGGAACTATGAACTCGAATCAGGAGACTCTGGTTAAAATGGAAAGGAGAGCTAATTTCCAGTACATGAACATATGTACACATGTGACTGTCTAGATTTCTGCTGAAGGCTTAATAGTATATTCTAGTAAAAAAAAAAAAAAAAAAAGGAAAAGAAAGAAAGAAAAGAAAAATACCCCCAAATACTTTAACCCTTAATTTTCAATTAAAATAATGTATCTCAAATAAATAAACAAGCCATCAGGCCAAGGGATTAATACTGTTAGAAAAGAAGAAAAATTTGGAGTAAGGTCAGTATGCACACCATTTGTAGATGGAAAGCCATATTTTTCACCTTGATCTTTCTAGCATCCAGCACAAGGAAAATAACATGATAAGGCAAATATTTCCTGAGGTTCATTAGATAAAATCAGTCCATCAGTCAGTCCTTGGTGTCACATAGGCAAGCCTCAAGGCAAGGAGGTTCAGCTGTGTAATTTGACTTTTCTTCCTGAATTGATTGGAAGTCCCTTGTTCCGGACTACACAGAGGTGACTTTAACAACTTAGCAAACTTAGTAACATATAAAAATAATCATCCAGCCAACTAATGATCATCGCATTTGGTTATATGGTTTTTTCCCCCATCTTTCTCCCCGGTAATATTGTAACTTTATTTATTTATTCATTTGAGACAGAATCTCTTCCTGTTGCTCAAGCTGGAGTGCAGTGGCACAATCACTGTTCACTGCAGCCTCGAACGCCTGGGCTCAAGTGATCCTCCTGCCTCAGCCTCCAAAGCAGCTGGGACTATGGATGCGCACTACCATGCCTGGCTAATTTTTTATTTTTTTATTTTTATTGTCTGTACAGACAATAAAATTATGTTCCCAATATGTTCCTCATTATGTTCCCAAGGCTGGTCTCAAACTCCTGTGCTCAAGCGATCATCCTGCCTTACCTCCCAAAGTGGTGCCCAGCCTTAATCCTGATGTTTAAATGGAATCTGGCAAATAGGAAAACCCTGTGGGGAAAGGGGCGGAAAAACTGATTCAAATAACAGGTGTTATTGGAACTACTGAGAATTTTAGAACCAGGAAAATTTGAGTTATAGTTCTGGCTGTGGCTTATTGGCCAGGCCATCCTGGGCAAACTATTGAACCCCACTGAGCCTTTGCTTGGTCATCTGTAAAATGATCGCTATAATAGTATTTACCTCATAAGGCTGCTAAGAGGTTTAAATAAAATAATGTGTGTAAAATATTTAGGAGAGTGCCTTGTCTATAATAAGCACTCAATAAATAGCAGATTATGATACAAAGAACTCTCACTATACAGACTCATAAATCCGGATCACAATTCTGTCAGTTAAGAGGACATTTATTATTACCTTATTCTGTGGACTGAGAAAGAGATATAATTTGCCTAACACACACAACACCATCTGGTAAAGAGAAGGGTTACCTATAATATATAATCTAAATATACACATATAATAACATATAATCTAAAGGAATGAGCTACTCTGAAGGTCCTGCAATTCTACCATTAGTGATTAATTTCTTTGTATTAATATTTCTTTAAAAATATGAATAATAACTCAAGAGTGGTAGCATATTGAGTGTATGGTTTTACTGGGGGGAGGTGCTTATCACAGTACATAACACACAACCAGAACATAGAAACCTCATTTTGCTTCATTGTATTTATTTTTACAATTAACTGCTATTAATGACAAAGGATACACTGGTTGCTCATGTACAATGGTAATATGTAATTAAAAAAATAAATGTACTCGAGATTTAGAGTTGGTTGACATAAATAAGAACATAAGTTTAAAAAATTCAGCTGGCAAATGAATAATGCAATGTCTGAATACCTGCAGTTTGAAAACTGCAACTCTGTGGGGTGAAACATACTCTTGGTCTTGTCTCATGAGGCGTTCTTTGCTGTGGCATCTGCTTAAGTTTTTAGTGTCTTTCTTCAACATTTCCTGTACTCTAGTCACATAGGAATACTTGCTGTTTCCTCTTTTGGGTTTTTTTTTTTTTTTTTTTTTTGTCTCTATATAAGCTGGTTTCACTAATTGGAATGCTTTCTTTTCTCACCTCCTTGACAAATAAATTTCTGCAAGTCCACTCTGCAAAGACTTTCCAGACACCGTGGCAGCAGCCGCCCTCAGCCTTTCTCACCACATCAAGCAGGGTGGATTGCTGGTCTATGGGCCTGTAGCACCTTGCGCTGCTGCCTCGGAGAACATCTCCACCAGAGGATGACTTCTTCTGGGGACTCTGCTCTGAGCGTGCTGATAAATAATGTATAGTCTCATTTGGCAACTGCGTGGTTTTATAAATATTTATATCATCACACTTGTAATTATGTTGTTCAAGTCTTCTGTATCTTTTCCAATTTGTGTACCAGTGTAATCTACTAGTGCATAAAAATCTACAACTATTACTATGAATTTGTAAATTTCTCCTTATAATTTGACTTGTTTTAATGTTGGTGTTTCCACACATATTGTTTTGTTGCCTACAAGTTCACAATTGTAGCATCTTTTTGGTTGGTTACGACCATGTCCAGGTCATCTCTGTATCCAACAGTTAGCTAGATGTGGAGTCAAGGGCAGAATTTGATAAGAGTTTGCTCTTTACAAGAGATTCAGAGGGCCTTGTGTTCACAGAAAAAAGA
>NW_012108275.1:55016-56297 GCF_000951045.1 Mandrillus leucophaeus | reverse complement strand
TATATGCTAAGAGCTAGACGTCAAGATATATAAGACTTGGTCCTTCCTCTCAAAGGCCTTATGTTCTGATATTCAAGATAAGTTCCAAATATAAAAATAACATTAAGATAATAAATTACTGTAAGAAATAAAAAGTGACAAAAAGCATAAGATAGGCCAGGAACGCCTGTAATCCCAGCACTTTGGGAGGCCGAGGCAGGCAGATCACCTGAGGTCAGGAGTTTGAGACCAGCCTGACTAACATGGTGAAACCCCATCTCTACTAAATACAGAAAAATAATCTGGACGTGGTGGCACATGCCTATAATCCCAACTATTTGTGAGGTTGAGGCAGGAGAATCACTTCAACCGGGGAGGCGGAGGTTGCAGTGAGCTGAGATGGCACCATTGCACTCTAACCTGGGCAACAAGAGCAAAACCCGTCTCAAAAAAAAAAAAAAAAAAAGCATAAGATGAATAGACAAAAAGTATTTGATTTCTACTCCTGATTGTACTACATGGAGAACAGTGGAGATCCTAGTTTACAGTGGTTGGGATTCCCAACTCTCCCACCATGTCATAAGGTCCAGGATTTCTAGTGCTTTATTACATACACAACACCCACACAATGCACACATGTGCACCTACTCAGACATCTTTTACACACTCAGGGCTTCTACAGTCTCTGCCTGGGAAAAGTTAAAAAAAAGCCTTTGGGCTGTAGAGGTGGGACCTAGCTGCCCCTAGAGGGGACAGAAAAGCAGAGACACCACTAGAAGATGACTAAGGATAGAAGAAAATGTTCTGGTCCCCTCCCTTGCACTTTGGGAGATTCAGGACAGAAGGATGGTAAGGGAGGAGTGTGGATTAACAGCAGAAGAAAAGAGCGTTCCACTCCCCTAAGAAGCCTGTTCAAGTTCTTTTCTTTTTGTCACACGATATTCAGAACAATATCTTAATATTTTGTTAATACTTCTTTTTCATGTGTCTGGCTCCTCTTACCAAATTATGGGGCATTTGGGGTAGAGACTCTGTTTTTTCATTATTTTTGTCCCCAAATCTGGTCGAGAACCTGGAAGAAGCACAAGAGGTATGCACTCTACAGATTTTTGTTGAATTGGATAGAAGGAAGGAAGGGAAATAGGGAGGGAGGGAAATAGGGAGGGAGGAAGGAAGCAAGATCAAAGAATTTTCTCTGTAACCTCTGTCTCAGGGCCCCCAGGTCTTCTGAGAAAAAGAGAGTTACCCTCAGGAACGTTAGACTGAGGAGCTCAGAGTCGAGAAGAAAGGAAAGGATAATAG
>NW_012108275.1:42566-54081 GCF_000951045.1 Mandrillus leucophaeus | reverse complement strand
AAAAAAAAAAAAAAAAAAATTGATTTTCTTACCCAAATTTCCAAGGATAAACAAAATAATTCACCAAAAATTATAGCCAATTGTAAACTAAATTTTAGTTTGCTAATAATATATAATTTGATGAGCAAAGTTATATTTAAAGTTTTTATAGCAGAAATGTCATACTTAATGTGCATCTTAATATCTCTGATGTGAAGGAAGGTGTAAAAGTACATGAGACTATGAGCATCTTAAAATGACCCAGGTTAAAGGGATCTTAGGGACAGATTGAAAGAGATGGCATTTGAGCTGGGCCCTAAAAATATGAGTAAATCTTTGACCAAAGCAAATGGAGAGGAAGAGGACATTTTGCACAGAGATAAGAGCAACAGTGCAGAGGCTGAAATGCACACGGAGGTTCAGAGGATGAAGAGGAATTTGCTTGGGAAGAGGGAATGGGAGCTGAAACCCTCCAACCCTGAAAGGCCTTGAATGCCTCGGCTGAAGGTTGGAATATTACTTTCTGAAATATGAGGAACAAAGAACAGCTCCACAATCTGAAAACGCCTCCCTGGGTCACCTATCACTAGAAACATGCTCAAAGGCTTCTCTTTCCTAAATGAATTTGTTTTCATTTCAGCCTGGGCCATCTGGCTTCCAAAGTATACAGTATGAGAAATCAAGAGGCCAAGAGGCCAGAATAAGCAACTGTCCCCTCTCACCCCTGCACGTCTATCCATTAACACACAATTAGTCCCCTGGCTTTCTCAAAGCTTGGGCCTCCTGCCTCTTTCACCCCTCGGCAATTAAATCCCTGCCAGTGAAAAGGCCAGAGAGGACAGGTGTGTTTCACACTTGGTTTCACTTTCCTGCAAGGTGCCAGACGGGCAGCCCCAAAAACCACAGACTTCTTTGTTCATTTAACGGCATCGGTTTCCAGCCAGACAGTCTCTCTGCCTGCTGGTAGCCTCAGGTGTGGCCAGGAAGAAAAGGGGGCTTCATTGCTCCTGCTAATTCCTCTACTCCAAGGCTTGACATATTGAGACAAGCTCCTCCTGGGAAGGCAGCATCTGAGGGCACTGCTTTGCTGTGGGAACCCATCCATTCATTCATTCAGTCAACACCATTCCTTGAGCCTGGAAAAGCCAGCTAGTCTGCTACTACATGGAAGATTCAGTGTAGATGAGAAATGGCCCTTGACTCTTCAGAGATTACAGGCTAGTCGGGGGGATGCTTACAGAGTTTTATATAATGTAGGAAGCATAGCAAGAAAGACATTTATTTGCAGCTTATTTATATACTAATTGATACATAGAGTTAAAAACATATATAGTGCTTATTAAATAGCACTACAAGAGTGACAGGTACTGTTTCAAACCCTGAACAAATATTTAGTCATTTAATCCTTATGAAAACCCTAGCTAGGTATTACCATATCCCTATTTTATAAATGTGGAAACAGAGGTATTAAAAGCTAAAGTATAATAACTTGTCCAAGTTCACCCAACTAGTAAATCAAGGAACCAGGATTTGAAGCTGGACAGTTCCACTCCAATCTTGATCAATCTTCTATGCCACAGAGAATACTTTGCTGTTTCACCCCGAAAAGGGATTTCAAAAGTAAAAGTGTCATGCCAGTTGATAATAACAACAGCAAGAACAGTAACTATCATCTACTGAGCACTTACTCTATGCCAGGTTTTGTGCTAAAGAATTTACACAGGTTATGTCATTTTATTCTCATGATAATTCTGTGAGGAACTATTGTGATCGACCCATTTTTACAGGTCAGGAGAGTGAGGTTTGTAACAGAACTGCTAGGTGAAAGATCGGGCAACTTGACTCCAGAATTGAAAGTCTTCACCAGCATGCAGGCCTGTGAGACACATTTGAAGGCCGAAGCTGCTAGGCGCCCCTTAAATGTCACAGTATAGGAAGGGTATGTCTCTATTTTCTTGATGGCCTACCAGTCAATGAACTCAAGCTCCAGATCTCCCCCCAGTTCATTCCCTGAAGTGAAAGTAATACAGGTTCCAAGGATTTCTGGAGCTTGACTAGAAAAGGGTTCATGGCCATGAATGCTGTGGGGCCCAGGCTTCAGATAGCCCCCAGTGTCCCTTAGCCCAACCTCAAATGGTCATCATTCACCAAAAGTAAACTAAAGGCCCACATCATGGCTGTCTTGGCTGCAGGGGTGAGTACAGCTGTAGAGTAGAGCGTTCCTGGCTCTGACCAAGGTGCAGCTGCATCTCAGGGAGGGGAAGCCTTTCTCTAGTTGTCTGCCTTGGAAGGGGCACCATTTTCTAATTCATACAAACACTCCGGGTGTGCCAGCCACTTGGCTGGGCGCAGGCACACCTTTGACTAGAAGATCAGGATATGACCTAAAGTTGCGCTAGAGAGTTGAGATAATAAATCATGTTTCCTGACAACTTATCTGGCCTCATTTGACCTCCTTCACCAAGACAGTGAATTCCAGTTTCATTACCAGGCTTGGGTTTCATGATTCATGTGGCAGAAGAGCAATGTCCCAAACAGAAGAATGGCTAAGCCCTGAAAAAGGAGGCTTCATTGGGAGTGACCCTCGGCAGATACCTGAGGCAGAAGAACCCGTGGGAAGGAAGAAAGAAAGGCCGCCAAATCAAGTGGGAAGGATTACCTGGCAGATGTAAAAGGAACAACGTTCTAGGGCCCGACAATTGAGTCTTCCTAAGAGACTGTGTGGTTGTGAGTCAAGCACCCCCGACAGCCGCCGCACCAAAAGAAAGACTGTAAAAACAGCAAAGTATAGTAGAGTAATAACAATTCTCAACCCTCTCAGACCCAAAGTTTGTTTTTAATACAAATATTACATAACTCCTTTACTGTCCTCAAGTGAAATACATGGCTAATATAACCACCCTTACATATAATTTTCAGAAAATCAATATAGTAGCCTAACTGTAATGTTACGCTGGTGTAGAAGTAATTGCAGTTCTTGCCATTACTTTTGCAGCAACCTAATGTAATAGAAATAAATATAAGGAAAGGAGTTTATAATAAAGTAATATGTGTTTCTGTCCACAGATACTTAGGCACGACCATGCAGAGACTCCATGAAAGACCCACATGCTTAAGTCAGAATCTATGGGAACACATATGCACGAATGCAGACGGGCACAGCTGAGTTGTGTTCGCAGCTCAAATACTGTGAGGAGCGTAGTCATCACTGACCTGATTTTCCAAAATAATGAATAACTCTTGTTAAGATTGCCACATGATCAAAGCACAATCGTCCCTTGCTTTCCATGGATCTTACCTTCTCAGAGCAATTAACATATCGTATAGTAAAATGATGCAAAAAGTGCTCCGTATTTACAAGTATAACCAAGTTACTCAGTTACTCTCTGAATTCATAAGTAGAAAAAGATTTTTCACCTCCTTGCATGTCTGAGTGTGATTTGTGTGATGTTCTATTCACTGACAGTAGTGCTTCCTCCATCATTAAAAATGAAAGACACCCTACACCTGAATGCTTCCTGGGGCTGGAATTACCCTTGTAGCAAAACAATAGTGTAGGGTTTACTGTTGCAAGCAAATAAAACTTACAAGAGCTCTATCTGCATATATTCATTAATTCACTCAACGAACATTTGCAAAATACTTAAGGTGAGCAAGGAAGTCATTCATTTATTTAACAAATATTTATTGGGTATATGCTAAGAGCTAGACGTCAAGATATATAAGACTTGGTCCTTCCTCTCAAAGGCCTTATGTTCTGATATTCAAGATAAGTTCCAAATATAAAAATAACATTAAGATAATAAATTACGGTAAGAAATAAAAAGTGACAAAAAGCATAAGATAGGCCAGGAACGCCTGTAATCCCAGCACTTTGGGAGGCCGAGGCAGGCAGATCACCTGAGGTCAGGAGTTTGAGACCAGCCTGACTAACATGGTGAAACCCCATCTCTACTAAATACAGAAAAATAATCTGGACGTGGTGGCACATGCCTATAATCCCAACTATTTGTGAGGTTGAGGCAGGAGAATCACTTCAACCGGGGAGGCGGAGGTTGCAGTGAGCTGAGATGGCACCATTGCACTCTAACCTGGGCAACAAGAGCAAAACCCGTCTCAAAAAAAAAAAAAAAAAAAGCATAAGATGAATAGACAAAAAGTATTTGATTTCTACTCCTGATTGTACTACATGGAGAACAGTGGAGATCCTAGTTTACAGTGGTTGGGATTCCCAACTCTCCCACCATGTCATAAGGTCCAGGATTTCTAGTGCTTTATTACATACACAACACCCACACAATGCACACATGTGCACCTACTCAGACATCTTTTACACACTCAGGGCTTCTACAGTCTCTGCCTGGGAAAAGTTAAAAAAAAGCCTTTGGGCTGTAGAGGTGGGACCTAGCTGCCCCTAGAGGGGACAGAAAAGCAGAGACACCACTAGAAGATGACTAAGGATAGAAGAAAATGTTCTGGTCCCCTCCCTTGCACTTTGGGAGATTCAGGACAGAAGGATGGTAAGGGAGGAGTGTGGATTAACAGCAGAAGAAAAGAGCGTTCCACTCCCCTAAGAAGCCTGTTCAAGTTCTTTTCTTTTTGTCACACGATATTCAGAACAATATCTTAATATTTTGTTAATACTTCTTTTTCATGTGTCTGGCTCCTCTTACCAAATTATGGGGCATTTGGGGTAGAGACTCTGTTTTTTCATTATTTTTGTCCCCAAATCTGGTCGAGAACCTGGAAGAAGCACAAGAGGTATGCACTCTACAGATTTTTGTTGAATTGGATAGAAGGAAGGAAGGGAAATAGGGAGGGAGGGAAATAGGGAGGGAGGAAGGAAGCAAGATCAAAGAATTTTCTCTGTAACCTCTGTCTCAGGGCCCCCAGGTCTTCTGAGAAAAAGAGAGTTACCCTCAGGAACGTTAGACTGAGGAGCTCAGAGTCGAGAAGAAAGGAAAGGATAATAGGTAGATAGATAGATAGATAGATAGATAGATAGATAGATAGATAGATAGATAGATAGATATAGAGGTGATAGCCCATTTACTTGCTATTATTTGAGATTCTTTGAAGAGTGAGCAAAGCCTTTCATTTTGCCATTAGAAGTAAAAAAGATTAACATGCAAATTCCTGAGAGAAACACACATTGACAAGATAGAGTTTGGGGCACAGTATAAATGATAATAGTGGATTCTTTCTCATTTTGGAAGGGAAATAAGGTAGAAAGTTATCAGACAGCCCATTTGGTGGGAGAGGATGTTTCTGAAGAGGCAAACATTCTCAAAAAGGAGACCCAGGTCCCCAGAGCCACACTGTGGCAGGTGCATCCTTATCTGTGCACACAGGTTCTGGCCGCCAGCAGGACAGCTGTGCGATGCCACCTGAATAGCCCCTGCGCCATGCTCACCTCCACAGGCCTCTGCTCCCAGCAGATAATAGAATGGTCACGAGATATTTTTAAGCAGTTGCTTAAAAAGACAGCATTGCATGACCACGACCCTGGGGTGGCTGCATAAACCCAAGCCTGTAGGAATCTTGAGATAAGCTTTCCATTTTACTGAGCACTGCTCAAGCGCTTCCTAGAATATTGTGTTTGAGCCCTGTAATTAAAGAGGAAAGAGGAGGTCTGGGAGAGGTTCCGAGAAGATTTGTGAGGATATTAAAAGGTTGGAAACAATAAAGCTTGTGGGAGAAAAAAGGTTAAAAGAACTGGGATTGTTTAGACTGAAGGACAGAAGGTCAAGGAGCAGAGTAACAATAATCTTCAAATACACTCATTATAGCATCAGGGAATACAGCTAATTCCTCCCTGATAAAATAGTCATTTGGAGCCCGGGTGCACTTGCTGTATGGACTTGTTAGCAAATGAGACAGAATTTAGCACAATGAAGGAGCTGAGAGCTCAGGCGGTCACAGTCTGCCTGATTGTCCTAGATCTTGGTCATGGCCCCTGTGCAGGAGCCATAGAGGCCCAGGGTAGGCAGGAAGGCTGGTAGGAGATACAATTCTTTCTAGACAGTGTAAACTCTCAGTGATATTAGTGAAAGCCTTCGCATGAGTCTGAGAAATCTCCCCGACCAGGTTTATTTATCTATTAAACAAAAGTTTATTATTTTTCCCATTGTAAAAGTAATGCGCACTCTATCGGGAAACCAGTTGCTTTCTAAATAAAAGCAAATCCAGATCTTCGAGAGTTGCCAATGAAGGCAGAATTCTACAAGGGTGGATGGGGGAGGAGAGAGGAAGAGGGGAAGGGGAGAGAGTGATGGGTGGTTAAGACATTATAATGAGACTTTAGTAAGGTTTTAGGATTATTTGAAAACTTGATTTACAACACAATCCAGGTTTACACACAGCATAGTTTCCTAATCTTCAGCCTGAGCCCCCTGCAGAGACGCCCTCCTGCCTGGATCCCACTGTACCCACGGGGAAGACAGAAGCCTTCCAGTTCCTGTAATAGAGTCAAGGCTTCATCCTGCTAAGTGAGCAGCAAATGGACAAGCTCAAGATGGGAGTCAGCCAAGGACCCCTTCCCATGTCTCTTTCTCAATACTCCTGCCATTTCCAACCTTAGAGAACCTGGAATCAAGTCTATTAATGAAGCAGACAAGCATCAAAACTACTTGAGGGGCCAAACTTCCTCAGTCCACCATTCAAAGGCGTTCATACTAGTGTATTTTCTCATAGTATATATTTTTTCTATGTTTCTACTTTGTTTTAAATTCTTAAACTGATGACATACATAGGATTTTGCAACTTTTTTCACCTGTTTTAGTTAAGTTAAACTAATCAAAGTGGTACATGTAGTATGGAAGCCTTTTATTTTTATAAAAGTGCAC
Source organism: Mandrillus leucophaeus (assembly GCF_000951045.1). NCBI lineage: Eukaryota > Metazoa > Chordata > Mammalia > Primates > Cercopithecidae > Mandrillus > Mandrillus leucophaeus. The sequence goes on along the minus strand of NW_012108275.1, from coordinate 47,257 downwards.
ACATATGCATATTTACATTAAAAAGACTGGGAGGAATCAAATCAAAATACAACTACGGTTATCTCTAGGTGTGGGATTACAAATTATTTTATTTTTGATGTTGTTATTATTTGTATTCTCCACAATTAATATGTTTTACATTTGTAAAAAGAAAATATACATACATTGTTGCACAATTACAACATAAAAATTTCTCTTATTATTATGAACTCTGACCACACCATTTCTTTAGTTTTGTTTTGAGACAGGGTCTTACTCTGTTGCCCAGGCTGTAGCACAGTGGTGCAATCACAGTTCACTGCAGCCTCAACGTCCTGTGCTCCAGCCATACTCCAGCCTTAGCCTGCTGAGCAGCTGGGACTATAGGCATGTGCTACTTTGCCTAGTTAATATTTTTCTTTTTTCCTTTGTAGACATGGGGTCTCACTATGTTGCCCAGGCTAATCTTGAACTCCTGGGCTCAAGCAATCCTCCTGACTTGGCCTCCCAAAGTGCTAGGATTACAGGCATGAGCTACCATGCCTATCCCTGACCACACCATTTCTAATAGCCATGTGGTCTAGGGTGTGATTGATACTTCATTTAATTATTCCTTCCCACATTGTTGAAGTTAGTCTGTCTCAAATGAAAGGACATATTCTTAACAGGATCAATCTAACTCAATAGCAATTTAAGATACATTCTCAGAAGGGAAGCTATTAAGTTAAATGACATGAATGTTGCTAAACCTTCCTGCAAATTGCTGACAGTCCGTTCTCTCTGATGACAAACATGCTCTGGTTTTAATACCCTTTTCTTTAGCTCTTATATGTGTTTCTCTCTCTTTGTCTTCTGGCTGGATTCAGGCTCGTGTGCTTTCATTGTCCCTGCCTTCTGCTATTGATCACTGTGGTCCTTCCTGTCCCATTTCTCTCCCTACTTCCCTTGAGGAAGCCTTAAGACCCCCAGTGTTATGGGTTTTCGTTGGGCATGCTTTCTTCCGGCTCCTGCCAATGAGATGACACTATTATTAATTTACAAACCTCCATTTCCGTCGCCTTGAAATTTAGGACACAAGAAAGCAGTAAGCATGCCAAAGTGCCAGGACCACAACATCTGCCCTGAGGGGTTGTCATAAACAATAAATGCTTACACTGCTGATACTGTGAATAGCCTTAAAGAAATTAATAAACCTAAGGTCTAAACATACTTTTGATGATACTTCTTTGATGTCTTGAACACAGCATAGTATTTTCCATGCCTATCTGGATAGGCAGCCATAAAAGATGGTAGGTTATTTTTAAGTTTATCTGATGCATGTGACTTACAGACTGCTGATAGACTATTATAGATGTAAAGCCTCTTACTATCTGCCTTCACTCATTGTCTGAAGACATCAGGCAAACCATTCTGATGTGAACCTACATGTGAGGACCTTGACTCAAGCAGAGGTTCCCACTACTGAAAGTTCATGATCTGGTCCAGAAGTTCCTGGCTTTTTGGAGTTATGCTATTGTTCATTCTACATAATAAACACCATTCTGTGCATTTCCCATCTTCAACTCACAACCTATTTGTGGCTTTATTGGTCACATTCATAGAATTTCAGAGCTATCAAGTATCTTTTTCTAAAAAACTGAGGTGAAATTTACATAACATAAAATTAACCATCTTCAAATGTACACTTCAGTAACATTTAATACGTTCACATTGCTGTGTAAGCACCATCTGATATGGTTTGGCTCTGTGTCCCCACCCAGATCTCATATAGAATTGTAATTCTCAATTTTGCCAATTTTAGAGGTGGGGCCTAGTGGGAGGTGATTTGATCATGGCGGTGGGTTCTAATGGTTTAGCACCAGCCCCCTAGTGCTGTCTCATGATTGAGTTTTCATGAGATCTGGTTGTTTAAAAGTGTGTAGCACTTCCCCCTTCACTCTCTCTTCCTCCTGCTCCAGCCATGTAGTGTATCAACCCTGGTATCTAAGTCAAACATTATTCTTTGTAGGTGTCATACAAGCTTATCTTTTTTGTAATGAATCTTGTGCAAATGCAAGTTAAGTTGTCCTCAAGAACATTCTCATATCTAGAATACATGAAACTAAACAAAAGATATTGGAGCAAATACGGAGTCCCTTGACAAGGGGAAATGCATAAGATCTAGAACCTTCCGAGTGGACACTTTTTGGGCCCCCAACACAGTCCTCTTGGTGCACTCCAGCCATTGCTGTAGCAAGCTCCTGCTCACAGGTGTAACCTGACAGCACTTTGTCTTGGCTGTCCTGGGTACCCCTGTTTTCTGCCCTGGGACATCTAGTGTAAAGAAGACCTATAAGTATGCACTTGGTAGTATGGATACCTGGATTCCACAAGCCTGGAAGTACAAGAGAACTAATACCCCAAGGGACAACAATTCACCAAAGGCCGGGAAGCAGAACTGATGGATCAAGGCTTCCTTTTCTACCCCTTGAGTGAACAGATCTGAGTCCTCTTCTATACAGCTCTTCAGAGGGTCTCAGTGGAACTCAGGTCCAGCTGCCCATGGCAGTGTTCCGCTTCCTAACGCTGAACACTAATCTTTGTGTTGCCTCCCCTCTTTCACTGGGACACTATTTCCTGTCTCCACTCTTGTTTCCTGGGGTCATTTTTCAAAATAAACTCTCTGAATGAAAGCCCATATCTCAGACTTTATGTTATGGTGGAAATCCAGGCTAAGACATGCCTAAATGTAGGCACTGTTATTATCCCCATTTTACATCCCCATTTTAACAATTAGGAAACAGAGGTCCAGAGACTTTAGGAAGCTTCTCTTGGGCACACAGCTGGCAAATGACAAAGCAGAGAATCATGCCCATCTGATTTCAGAGCCCAAGTGATTCACGTCACACTTTACTCTCTCCACTTAGACTTTTTATTTATGTCCCTCTCATTGTCTCACTATCCCAGGAGAAGCCAAGTATGTGCAAACTTCTCTCAAAGGCTTCTCACTGTGCCCAGCTCCCCAGCCTCATCTACCTTTTGCAAGATGTAATTCCCAACTACCAGAGGACCAAACTCAAATGCCTCCGGCAGTTGACTTTCTGGTAATATTTATAACGGCTAACATTTATTAAGCTCTTTTTAAGTAGGAAGCCCTGTCATAAGTCTTTTACATGTATCAGCTCACTTAATTCTCACTACAACCCTATGAGGTAGGCAGTGCTATTATCTGACCCTACCTGTGAGGGAACTGAGGCATATGGAAGTTAAGCAATAGCCAAAGACACACACTCTGAAGAAGTAGAGTCATCCTTCTAAGCCAGATAGTGTGACTTCTGAGCCAATGCTCTTAAGCTATTGTTTCCAGGAGAATGCAGATGAGTAAAGCTGGCTGACTAAAGCACAATAGGCAATGACAGGTATTGCAGCAAATTCGGGAACACAAACTACTAAGAGTGGGGTAGGGATGAGGAAGCAATAAACTCCTTAGCTGCCACTTATGGTTGCCTAAAAGCGATTTCAGTCTTCTGATTTTTCAAAGAATCCCAAAATCCTGATTTTATATAAAGCCTTCTAATTTGTTTAAGACTGTTGGCTAATTCATATTTAAATTACTCTGGACAAACCAAACAAAATAGTTCTATTCATCAAATTTTAGCCCTCTGCATAACAGTTTGCAAAATCTATTTAGCTATTCGGTAAGTTCCATCTTTTTACAAAGTATAGTTATTATTGTCACAAAGGACTCCCATCATAGTCTATAACTTGTGAGAAAGATAAGATTCATCAGGAAGAGTGGTATAATGGGATTGCTTTAATTGTCATAAACCACCTGGAGCAATTGTTTCTAAAATAACCAGCCAACTGGATATTGCATTTTGATGGAATATTAGGTCATGGAGATTGATGCTGGCTTCTGAACCCATAAGTTCTTAGTAATGGAATAAAGATGAAGTATTCTGCACTGTTATAAATCTAGTCTTTACATTGTGCAGCTGGACAAAACATTGTGTATTTGAGAATATAACATTCCATTCCATTCTGATTGGAAAAAAGTAACATATAATGTTCATTTTAGAAAATGTGAAAAACACAAAAAAGGTGAAAAACACGATAATCATTCTGAACCCTCCTGTTCAGAGATAATATCAACAGTTGAGTGTGGTTCCTTTGAGCCTTTTTTTCAGTCGTAGAATAATTTTTTATAGATGGGTCTCATCTCAAAGTAATGTGAGGTTTTTAAAGAATTTGATTATAGTGTGAATATAGACTCAAATTGAAGAAGTTCAATTCTGCCTGGTTCAAAGTCATTTAAAGTGATTTTCATGTTTTCAGATTAGTATAGTATATGCATTTTTTAATTGCTTGAAGTGGCATTTTTTCCCTTTCTCCTCGCTTCCAGTTTTCTAACATTGCTTTTTAGCATTAAACTAAATTTTTCATATACATTTTTAAGTTAAATTTTGTGAGATTCTTTTGAGACTCTCTTAACAACTGTTTTTGCTCTGCAAAACAAAAGTAATTCAGAAAGGGTCCTGGAAAGGACATCTTTCTTATGGGAGATAATAAAAAGTTTGAGGGATGATTTTTTCCAGTGTATAAGTTAATTCTCCAGACAGTAAGGCGTTTGGTGGAGCTGTGTTTGTCCTCTCAGGCCACTTGAATATTGCAGGGGTTTTTTTCTTTTTTTCTTTTCTTTTCTTTTCTTCTCTTCTCTTCTCTTCTCTTCTCTT
>NW_012108275.1:0-42514 GCF_000951045.1 Mandrillus leucophaeus | reverse complement strand
GACAGATTCTTGCTCTGTTGCCCAGGCTGGAATGCAATGGCGTGACTTCAGCTCACTGCAACCTCTGCTTCCTGGGTTCAAGCAATTCTCCTGCCTCAGCCTCCCAAGTAACTGGGACTACAGGCGCTCACCATCACACCTGGCTAATTTTTTGTATTTTTAGTAGAGATGGGGTTTCGCCATGTTGGCCAGTCTGGTCTCAAACTCCTGACCTCAGGTCATCCACCCGCCTCGGCCTTCAAAAGTGCTGGGATTATAGGCAAGAGCCACCGTGCCTGGCCGAACATTGCAAGTATTGATGAAGTAGAAACTAATCTACTAAATGAGACCTTAGCAGCCGAAGATTCTGAACAGTCCTGCAGTAAATGCTGTTTTGTCTTACCCTAATCCATTCCTCTCTTTCTGTTTCCTAAAAAAACCCTAATTTTTGATCCAATGTATATCTAATCCTACTTACTCTAAGCCAGTCTCCTGTTGACTACGATTATTGGTCCAGGGTAGGTGAGACCTATGGCGACACAATCTGACAGATGTGAGGATTTTATTCCATGGCTGGGGAAAAGTTTATCTCAGTCAAGTTTACTCAAACAAGGGAACAAGTAAGCCAGACCTGCCATTAGCAACCAAAGAGCAACCCAGAGTGAACTTGGTATAGGCTAAAGCTGAAGCAGAAGACAGCAGAGAGAAAACATGCCCAGAGTCTGGATCTGTGAGTTACCATGGAGTCTCAGAACATACTGCCTCTGAGGCCTGTCCAACTACGGTCTCCCAGCTATGCAAGATATTACCCTTCCTTATTGTTTTACTCAGCATCAATACTGCCACTTATAGCCTAAAGCGTCTTAACTGGTACAAGTTCTACAAGGCACAATTTCTTTTAAGCTTCTAGGTGTTATAACTAGTTTTGTATTATTCAGAAGTTAAACTGACAGAAACAGTTCTATATTTTTGCTATGGCGAATCATGATAAACAAGAGTATACTAGTTTTAGACAATTTACTTTTAAGAGATTCACCACCAACAGGGTGAATTTTACTATAGGTAAATTCTAAATTAAATCTGACGTAAAAGATATGTTTTAAAATATCACTACCAAGAAAATTGTCTGTGTATCAATTAGGATTGTGTTTAACTTGCTCCATAATGGCATCACTCAGGCTTTTTCTCTTTCAGTTCTGCCATCCTTAATATGCTTGATTCAGCTCTGGGGCCAAATTAGGAGAACTCTCAAGAACAAGGAAAATTGAGCAAATGAAGGGTCTGCTAGCTAAGATGAAAAGCAAGGGGAGAGATGACTTTTATGTAGGCAAGAAAGAGGGCGTCTACCACAGTCAGTCTTGAGTTGACTCCAACTTCACTCCAATTTTCTAAATCTCTGTGCATACATCTCCAGTAACACTAAATCTAATTATATTATTACCATTATTGCCATCATACAAAGATCTCAAATCACATACTTAAAAATCAGGGAAATAATACACTTAAAAGATAAATGCATTAAAATCATGGAATCCTGGAAAATCGCATCAATTTCTTTGTTACATCTTGAAGAGCTGATGTATACCAAGCTTAGAGTCACCTAAAATCCTGGTCTTCTAAAATAAAAGTTGTCATAAATTCACGACTCCTCTCAAATCTTTGTTTCACCATTTTGAAGGTCCAATCTTCTTGATGAGATTAACTACCTCCTATAAGCATGTGTAACTCTCTAAAATACCCACAACACAGATGAAATCTTATTTATTTAGTTCAGTTATATCAATTAAGAATAAACCCACGAGTCACAATATGAACAAATCCCAAAAACATGCTGAGTGAAAGAAACCCAACAGAAGAGAGTTCATACTGTATGGATCCAATCTTAAGTCCAAGAACAGGCAAAATTAATATATGAAGATAATAATCAGAAGAGTTGGTGGTGGGAAGGACTAACTTCGAAAGGACAAAGGAACTTCTGGAAATGGGAATATTCTGTGCTTTATTCTGGGTGTTTGTTATACGGGTATATGCAATCATCAGAAGTCATCAAACTGAGCACTTAAGATCTCCACATTTTAACTTATGTTAATTATATGTCAATAAGAACATTAAAAATAATATATTCACACACTCCTCAAGAGATAACACAAATTGTGGCACATCCATTACTGAAATACTATGCAGCTTTGAAAAAAGAATGAGACAGATCTGTCTGTACTGAAAGAGGATAATCTCTAACACAAGCCTTTAAGTTAAAAAAGTCAGATATGCAATAGTATGTAGATCTGCTGTCATTTGTGTTTTTTAAAAAAAGAGGAGAAGAATACACTAAGACATGTATGTTTGTACACCTACAGAAATAGTCTAGATGATACACAGGCACTGGTATCAGTTGTTATCTCTGGGGACAGAATCAGCAGGGTGAAAGTGGGGTATATGGAGTGAAAGGGTGGAGGGAGACTGAATTTTTTCACTGTAATGTTTTTAAAGAAAAATGTGCCAGGCATGGTGGCTCATGCCTGCAATCCCAGCACTTTGGGAGACCGAGGAGGGTGGATCACCTGTGGTCAGGAGTTCAAGACCAGCCTGGCCAACACGGGGAAACCCTGACTCTACTAAAAATACAGAAATTAGCTGGGCATGGTGGGTGCCTCTAATCCCAGCTACTTGGGAGGCTGAGGCAGGAGAATCGCTTGAACCTGGGAGACAGAGGTTGCAGTGAGCCGACATGGTGCCACTCCAGCCTGGGCAACAGAGCAAGACTCCATCTCAAAGAAAAAACAAAAGGAAAAAGGAACATTAATTTAATATGTTGGGGTACATAATATTGGGCTATACATGTTGGGGTATAATTACATGTGTTTAAGTTACTGGTACAGACCATTGTCGGATGTTGTAAAAATCCTTGGAGGATGACAGCCAGGTGCAGGACAGATCTACTGGAATTATCTGTGGGGTTGTGTCCATGTCAGCCCTGCCATGGTAAATTTGATTATTACGAGTTGAGTATTCCTTATCCGAAATGCTTGGGCCCAGAAGTGTTTTGGATTTTGCATTTTTTCAGATTTTGAAATATTTGCATATACATAATGAGATATCTTGGGGATGAGACACAAGTCTAAATAAAAAATTCATTTCGGTTTTGTACATACCTTATCCAGATAGCCTGAAGGTAATTTTATACAATATTTTTAATCACTTTGTGCATGAAACAAAGTTTGTGTACATTGAACCATCACATAGCAAAGGTGTCACCATCTCAGCCACTTATGTGGACAATCTGTGGTTGTTTGGGATCCCCAACAATCACTCCTGACTCTGAATTTATACACTACTGATTAGTCATTTTCTTACATTTACTCACACATAAGTACTTAGTAAAAAACGTGATATAGCATTCATACAGCGGAAAAATAACATGTTTGGGGTAACTAAGCAGCACGGTAACCTTGCAAGAATACCTGCATCAGCTATGAAACAGCAAGAACAAATAATGACAGATGTTCGGTCTCCACCTATGATTCTGGTTTGTGTTTCAATTAAAAGTTTACTGCACATTCTGGTTTATGTCTTTAGGTGAGAAGAAACGTCAGAAGCAATTGAGAGAACAGGAAGTTCTCTGGAGGTGAGGAAGCATTCTGCTGGGTGGCTTTTTTAAGTGACTGGGAGGGTCTTTTTCCTTCGGGATGCTGGATACACTGTGCTGTGCACCTGTATTTTAACTGCGGCCCGTCACTTGCGGTCAGGTGTGGAATTTCCCGCTTGTGGTAGTGCTCAAAATGTTTCAGATTTTGGAGCGTTTCGGATTTCAGATTTTCAGTTAGGTATGTTCAGCCTGTACTACGTCTGGAGCTGAAGGAAGTTCTTTTCACCATCTGCCAGGTGGTATAAATATCATTCTAGCTAAAAGTCCCTGGTCTCCTAGGCATCCCTCCTTCTAACTCTGGTCTTATACTTTGAGACAGCTAAGTCCTTAGTATACCAGTGAGTAAAGCACCTGGATGACATAAATGTCCAATGTGTGTTTGGGTAAACACAAGGCTTAAAAACATAAGGCTTATAAAAAAGTACCTAGTACTTTTTTTCCCCAAGCATGTTTATTTGACGAAAGTTAGCCTTTCATGGCCAGGCACGGTGGCTCACGCCTGTAATCCCAGCACTTTGGGAGGCTGAAGAAGGTGGATCACCTGAGGTCAGGAGTTCGAGACCAGCCTGCTCAACATGGTGAAACCCCATCTCTACTAAAAATACAAGAATTACCCAGGCATGGTGGTGGGTGCCTGTAATCCCAGCTACCTGGGAGGCTAAGGCAGAAGAATCGCCTGAACCTGGGAGGTGGAGGTTGCAGTAAGCTGAGATCATGCCACTGCACTGCATCCTGGGTGACAGAGCAAGACCCCGTCTCAAAAAAAAAAAAAAAAAAAAAATCAGCATTTCTTGTTCTGGGGTGGCAAATCCTCTTCACTCTGGAGTAAAAGGTCCCTTTTATCTCAAAAGCAACCCTTGGTGATGAATGAAAGCAACCAAGAGAAACTGCCATCACCAGTTAGGAAGTATCAGGTGATTGTTCATTTTCTGTGGTGCACAGCTGACCTTTATTGCTGCTGTTGGGCCAGGGTATGTTTGACTAGGACTCATTTCATTGTATATTTTAGAACTATTAAAATATGTTCCATGTGCATATATGCTACCTATTTCAATAAAATCATTAAATTAAAAAGAGTAAAGATACAGAGCAAACAGGAGGTTAAGAAGAAGCAAAAGCTATTTGCAGCAACTAAGATGGTCCTGACATTAATGTGGAGTGAGCATTGTCCACCTGGCCTGCCAATCAGCCCTCTTTAGGACAGATGCACCTAGAGTTCTGTTCATCCACACTTGTCAGTTAGCATTTACCATAGCCACTTTGTTCTTTTTTCAGACTGAGAAGATTCTCTCACACCAGGCACCCCTCTCCAGCCCTCCTTGAGATCTTGATTCACTTTCTCTGTGCATATGGTTTAACTTCACATCTACCCTGGAAGTGATCTTGAGAAGAGGCACCTGGTCTTATATATTTTTTGGAACCCATCCATCACAAATAACTGGCTGCTGAATAAATATTTGATCATTAAAGTAAGTAACTAATACATGTGAAGGTTCTGTTGATCTCAATATGTAAAATAATTGCTAATGATCATGTGAGACAATAGTGACTCCAAACAAATTCCAGCCAATCCAGATTTTTAAAAATTGTTGCTTTTCTAAGTGAATATTATATTAACGTGACTTGCTTATAAAATACATTGTCCTCAAAATTTGTAAGTATAATATGCACAAATCAAATCCTGTTTTCTGTGCTCCAGGGGCTCATTATTTAAAACAGTATATCTCACTGTTTTTTCCTTAAAAATTGATATTATACTTCCATCAGTAATAGCATAATTTTTTGATATGAATAACCATAGTATAATTAATCTGTTTTCTAAATTCAAAAGTCTAGGTCATACATTTCCTAAAGCAAGCCTCAAGTGTGCCTGGATTAACACCAAAATGACTTTTTTTCTGGGTCACACACTCAAATCCTAACTTAGTCTCTCTTTTTATTTTGATTATTGGATGTCAGTGAATGCAATTATTAAAGGGGACAGGACACAGGATTATAAAAGACAAAGGAATAATCTTAGAATATTAAAAAAGTGGAGGCCCAGGAGCTTTATATAACAATGAGGGGAAAAGAAAGACTGTCCCTGGGAGAAAAGAGGTCACTTACCCAGGAAGTACAGGAAGGCAAGCGGGCTGGAGAGGGGACTCAGAGAACAGAAACTGAACAAGCTCTTGTATCAACATTGAAATAAGAAGAAAGTAGTGAGGAGCTGTTTGAGAATCAGGCTAGATGAGGGCTGATTGTCCATTTCTGAATATTGAAGGAGAATCTTGAATTTGAGGGTTTTTTTTTTCCTCAAATACGACACATCTTTGCCTAGAAAACTAGTTGTAGGGGACAGTGGTCCCCTGGAGGTAGAGAGAGAGCTATATCTGCAGTTGTCTGCGCCCAGAACAAATAAAACGTCCTAATGTCCACTATGTCCAAGTTGGTTCATTAATGACTTCATTGGCTTTTATTTTTGTTTTTTTGTTGTTGTTTAAAAAGCAGGGTATTTTTTGCTTGTTTCTTGCTTTCTTGTTTGTTTGCTGCGTGTGTACATTGAATAATTGATCTGAAGCGTTAGGACAAACCATTTCCTAGCCCCCTGCTTGTATCTGTTTATAAGGAAGCAGCTTCCTCCAAATGGTTCCTGTGTCTACTGGCAATGCTGGCCTGACCTCCATCTCGCTCTCTAGTACTGATGCAGGATCCAGGGGGCAGAAGAGGGAGAGTAGCCACTAGCTGTTTTCCCTGTTTGTTGTTTCTCTCTCCTACTGGGATGTGAGCTCCATGTGGGCAAGGATTGCTGTTTGTTTTGCACTAGTACATATATTTCTAGCTCCTGACACAGTGCTCGGCACATAGTGGGCACCTGATAAATATTTGAATTATGAACAAATGAATAAATCGGTTGCAAGCCTGACAGCTTGCTCTCTGGAAGCAATGGCAGGATTTCAGGGAGAGGGAGGTGGAGAGTGTCAAGCACTGTACTAGGCTCCTTACATGAGATATCCGTTGTTGAGAATTCACTTCAGCTAATTTGGTCATTTGACAGTTACTGGTTATTCTGGTATTAGTCTCCTCTGGGCATTAAGATGGATAAAAAGCCATAAATCCCCTCTCCTCTAACCTCCCTGCAATATACCATGTACCATCTAGTAAGGTGATGTGTTACAATGAAAGCATATCCTGGACCAAGTTCTTTGTTTTTTGTTTTTGTTTTTTTGAGATGGAGTTTCTCTCTCATTGCTCAGGCTGGAGTGCAATGGTGCTATCTTAGCTCACAGCAACCTCTACCTGCCAGGTTCAAGTGATTCTCCTGCCTCAGCGTCCTGAGGCGCTGGAATTACAGGCACACGACCCCATGCCCAGCCAAGCTCTTTTTAAAGTACAAACATTTATTAGCAGACGGGCACAAAAACAATCATACAGGCACAAAAACAATCATACAGGCTATTCTTGTAAGCTTGGAAAAGCTCACTACTTGTCTCAGGATTTCTGACCACACCTTTCATGAGAAGCTCACTCAGTCTTTCCCTGACATTCTGAATGGTGGTTCAGCCAATGCTCCCAATACGTGGGAGAAACAGAGCTCTCTCTGAGCTATGAGGTGAGCGCAAGACCAAACAGTTCAGGATGGATATGCAACTCTGAAGGTGCCAGATTCTCACCCCTTCCAGCAAGGGCAGTAGGGCCTGCTGAAACTTTCTAGTCAATGACATATCTTGAGCAACACGAATGTCACCAATGGGGGAAAAAAAAAGTGTTATATCTCTTATACCAGCTAACAAACCTTCTGGTGTGTATTCTGTTAATGGATATTTGAAATACTTAAACAGCCACTTCTGGGGGTAGATTCCTGATTAGATTTTTTAAATACCGAATAACCAATAACCACCTCCCTTTTCTCACTCCCTCCCCTCACTGCAGGAAAAAGTTAACTTACACATACACATAGGCTCATATGAAGGTACTGTAGATGACCACATAGACCCATTCAATTCTCACAACCTTTGTGGAGTAAAAATAAGAAGAGAAAATACCTAGAAAGCATTTATGACATGCTCAGCCTTGTTTAAGGAGTTGTATACTAATTTAACCTTTGCATCAACTCCACACCATTATTGCCCTGATTTTACAGAGAAAAAAGGGAAAGCCCAGAGAAGTGAAGGAACACATCCAAGGTCATGCTGCTGCTAAGTGGTCAGGACCACGATTGTAACCTGTTGTTGAGTTTCGGAGCCCACACTCCAAACCTCTCTATTCTGCTATGTTTTCTTCTGAAAATAAGAATTATTGGAATATTAGGTATTCCACATCCCCAACTCTTCTTTATCTCTTTTATTCTTCAAAAGCAAGGATCTAACATTCCTGGAGGCAAATGTGTTCACTGATAGTCCCCACAGAAGTTGAAGGCACTCAGCAACAGTTCGGGAGAATTTATGCATGGGTGCCAGTCAGGAACAATCGAAATTTCTAAAGATCACATTATCTTTTTCATTCCAAATAGAATTTGATTTTTGAGCCTCAGGGGAAGAAATAATATTCTCAGAATTCCTTTACCACCTTTCAAAATAGAAAAATATCAAAACTTCAGGCTGGCTAAATGTAGTGACTAAAATGGGAATATTTGGTATATTTGGAAAGTAACAACTAACTCAGAGACAACTTTCTACTTTCTCATGCTGAAATTAGCTACCAAGAAACATCACTAGGACTCCAGTGACTCATTACTGTTGAGGAGATAAGAATGTGGGCTTTGGAGTCATCAAGATAGAGTTGGAAATTCAGCTTCACCACTAAATGTGCCTCTTCATGCAAGCTACTGCACCTCTCTAAGCCTCAGTTCTTCATTCATGAAATGGGGATGATGTGTTTGTAGTTCCTAACAGACTGTTAGTGGTAGTGGATTCTTACAGGTCTGCAGCAATCTTGATTCTTGCCTCAAGTTTTGTTGAGAGGTTGTGTGGTTGGTTTCTGACCTTCTTAAATTACAAGTAGTAGCACAGGTATATAAAATGTAGGCTAGCTACAGCATAGCCAAAGCCCAGGAGCTCATTAATTAGCCTCATTTGACCCAGCAAATAACCTTGATAGAGGTTTCATTGAGGCTTGATGATAGCACTGCAAGAGGCTGTTCATCAGAAGCGTGTCAATCCTCATACTTGGTTGCACTGGTTCCAGAACTGGGGACAACAAAGCTGATCAACACGGGCTTCATAGATTCAACAAGGTGGTCTCTGGTGTTTGCCTTTCCTTGGTCACATTGCAGTTCCAGTTCCTAGTGAGAAGGGTCTGAATGCTGTCCTTTCCTGCTATCTGCTTTGCTGTTTGCTTGCCACTTGAGAAATGATGGGAGCTAGTGCTGTGACCTCCAGCTCTTTGCAATGTAATTGAGTCTATAAAACCATGAGTCACCAGGACCACGTGAGCTACAGAAAGCTCATATAGTCCAGGTATATAAAATGTAGACTAGCTAAAGCATAGCCAAAGGCAAGCCTTAGAGCAGGAGTGAAAGTTTATTAAAAAGTATTAGAGTAGGAATGAAAGGAAGTAAAGTATGCTTGGAAGAGAGCCAAGCAGGAGAGCTGAGAAATCAAAGTACCCTGTTTGACCTTTGACTTGGGGTTTCATACGTTAGCGTGCTTTCGGGGTGTTGCATCCATTCTCCCTTGATTCTTCCCTTGAGGCAGGCTGTCTGCATGTGTAGTGGCCTGCCAGTACTTGGGAGGAGCCACATGTGCAGTGTGTTTACTGAAATTGTGCACGTGCTCACCTGAGGCATTCTTCCCTTATCAGTCAAGTGTTTCTATATACCAGTTATCATATACCAGTTAAACTCCACCATTTTGCCTCTTAGTGCAGATGCTCAAGCCTACTCACCCAACTCCTAAGATCCTATTAGCAAGTTTCTGATCACTAACTTTAGGTGTTTTCTATTTACTGGGAGACTGCCTTTCCCTGGCACTGGCTGTGACCAATTGTTATTTTAGAGAGCTAGTTTTCACAGCCACCTGACCATCATGTGGTGGTTGTCTGACATTTCTGGGATCAGGGGCGCCTCTCCTACCCTGTGCATGTTTGCCTCACTACCTACTATAACAAGATCATAATATAATTGCAGTAATTATTAGGATGTTTATTATTCCAGGGAAATTTGTATTTAGTCAAGCCTCCTGAGAACAAACAGCCAGAAGAGCCACAAAAGCAAGGATTTCCCTGACTTTGCAAACTGCCCTCCATAGAAAGCCACTCCCAGCATGGCTTTAGTATACATATTTTGAGAGCCCAGCTTATTGTTGTATAATCACTCAGTGTAGCTGGGTAGGAAGTTGGTCTATGACCCAGGCAAGTTCCATGTAACTTGCTTTAGGTAATCAGACAGGGGAAGCCAAAGTCAAGTTGTTTTCTTTGGCTGGCCCTTCCATCTCATGTAAAGATGTCACTTTAAATAGCTCAAGGGCTGCTCTGTGGATGTAAGAAGTAGACTTCCAGTTCAGGAGGCAGAACCACAACCAGCTGGTAAGGATTTTCCCAGGAATGGATATGGACTCAATGGAATAGGAGGTAGTGACTTCTCTGTTACTGGAAACATTCGAGGAAACCAGTGATTACAGGCCAAGATGGGTGGAGAGGACATTCTTACCTTGGGGAAGCATGGAGTCGATAATGATGGGAATGTTAATAAAACATGGTTTCTATTTATTGAAGCCATATGTCAGCATTATGCTAGGTAGTTCACATATTTTAGTTCATTTAATCCTCACAGGAATCTCTCCAATTTTATACTATTATGTTTTTCACACATCATTAAACAAAAGCTCAGAGAGGTTAAGTAATTTACCAAATCTCACACAACCGGAATGATCAACGTTGAAGTTTTGAACCAGAGCCTATGCTATTATACCACCTCCCAAAATGATTTTAAAACTTTCTTTTTTGGAAACAGATCTCTTATACTACACAACAGTTTATAAAGTGCCAGAGTTATGTTGTATTAATATATATTTATTTTACAATTTCAAATACATATTTACCTGTTATAAAGTCATTCGTAAGAATAATTACTGAAGATGAATAATTGATACCTGAAATTATAAATGACAGATATCATTTAATATCAATCTTAATATTCAAATTATATTTTTATTTTGTTTTGGCCCACAGTATTGCAAATGGTACAGTGTTTTCGCTGTCCTCGTTGATATTTCTGGGCAGTCTTCAGTTGAACTGATTCAGAAGCTGGAGAGAAGATCAGCAGGACATTTTGTTTGAAGTCTGAATCATTAACAATATCTAACAACCACACGCCCGTCTTATCATAATCCAGAAGTCAGACTAGAAGTACCCAAAGCTTACAGAAACTGCCAGAACCATCTATGATATGATATTATCATCACATGGCAGTTACTCACTCAACAAATACTCTTTCGGAGAGGCAGTGGAACATGTTGGTTACAAGCACAAGCTTTGACATGAAGCAGCTCAGCTGTACCATCAACCAGCAGATTGACCGTGGGCAAAATTCTGAACCTTTTCCAGACTTATTTTTTTCATTGGTAAAGTGGAAATTGTCATGAACAGTTACTAAATTCTTTTGGGTAAATAGAGGTAACTTCTAATAGGTAGAAGTAGGTCTCTCCCACAGCATCCTGAACACAGGAAGTATGTTAAAATGACCAGGTTCTGCTATATACACTAGCACTTACTACATAATCATTCTATCTTATTTTATGTGAGCTCAGTGAATTGCCAACCCTCTGCCCTTTTAGGTACTTTGACTGTACCTTTGACTGTACCTTGTACGTTTTACTTGAGGCTGGTGCAGTACTAGTCTGGCAGCAGGTTCAGCTAAACTTCTAGTTGGTCAGGTAACATGATCCTCCATTCAATCTCTTACACCCAGAAGTAACTGGAATCCTAAGCACAGATTACTATTTGAAGGGTGTAGGCTATTGGGCTAGTTAGGTTCTTATTTCCTATATATTCCAGATCAGGAGTGCCTATTCAATATTTCCAGTCAATTCACTCCTGCTTGAACACTATTCATTTCCTCAGTGAAGTGTCATTTCTATATCCATAATGCTAATTAGAAAAACTTCTGATGTTGATCAGAAATAAAGACAGTTATGAATTTGAATTATGGATATGATTTATGGATTAGAATCTTTGAAATGTGAACTAACTCCATAGATCATATATTTTTATTTAAGATACTGCAAGTGTTAACTGCTAGCCCTTAGGATAGAGAGATTAAATTTAGTACATACTACACTGAAGTATTTTTAAGTGAATTACAAATAATATAACAGGGGGAAAATTCTCATAAGAATGTTGTGAGAATTAATAATAGCTAATTTTCTGAATGTTTTCTAGTGCCAAGTACTATAGTCAGGTAATCAAGTGCATATTCTGATTTAATCATTATAAAAACACCATGAGGGAGACAATATTATTAAATGAATTATGAGTAAATAAGCAAATAAATGTCACTATTTAGTTAGCATTCTTCCCAGTGCATGATAAACATGCAATAAATGGTAACTATTCTTATTTTGCAGATCTGAAGATTATGTCATGAAAACAAACTGATAGCAGCAGCTGGGCCTTGTCTGACACTTAAATGAACATGACACATGCTAAGTTGACGTCAAATGCTTCCCTTTAAAATTTGGGTGAATGTGGGTGAGCCTGAGTTTTATAAAGGCCTGTTCAGACCTTTTTAATCAATGGCATATATCTATTAAATGCAAATACATTCACAGAGATGACACAGGTTTCTATTTTTTTTTCTTTTTTTTTTTTGAGACAAGAGTTTTTTTCTGTCACCCAGGATGGAGTGCAGTGGCACGATCTCAGCTCACTGCAACCTCCACCTCCCGGGTTCAAGGGATTCTCCTGCCTCAGCCTCCTAAGTAGTTGGGATTACAGGCACGTGCCACCACGCCTGGTTAATTTTTGTATTTTTAGTAGAGACAGTTTCATCATGTTGGCCAGACTGATCTCAAGCTCCTGACCTCAGGTGATCTGCTGCTGGCCTCGGCCTCCTGAAGTGCTGGGATTACAGGTCTGAGCCACTGCACCCGGCTGACAGATGTTTCGTTCTGAGGTCTATACAAATGGAACTAACCCACAGCATGTATTGTGTTGACAGTCTCTAATGTGTTAAATTTGCCATAGTGCACATTTGGATGTATGTGTAATTTTTGTAAGTCTCAGGGTATTTTATGTTTACAAATATTTGAAAAAGGAAATATGAATCAAACATTTGTGGAGTCCCTGAAGCACTTCCCTCCATGAGGTCCCAGTTTGATAACCATTGGCCTAAATGACTGGCTGGCATCCAGCACTCATTTCAGTATTACAATCCTATCATTCAATTATTGCTAAAAGCAAAAATCTAAGATCTGCAAAAGCCCAGTCTCCTAACCAATGAACAAAATCCAGCTACCCTTTATTTTAAATTCCAATCAACGTAGAGAACATGATGAGAAAGATGATTCATTATGGTTGTCACTAATATTTTGTTCTCATTGAATAAACATGATTATTCGCCATTTGCTAGTCAGTTTTCTCTCTTCTATTAAGGCTTTGTGTGTGTGTGGCTTTAAACACTAAAGAAATGTCATAAAGTTTCCTGATCTCTACTTTTGAAGGAGTCATATGCTTCTGCCTCACAAGACTGGCCACAGTCTCACGATGCGAAGAACACGCTTAGCCACAGGGCTTCTAATTGCAGATCAGAAACTTCCAGGTTTGAGGCCAACACTTTCAGTAGCCTCCTGACGGGCTGACTTGTCTTCTTTTCATTCTTTCTCTGGAATTAGAAGTCGTAATTCTTCCCTTCTTGAATCGGAGTAGGCCACTAGGGTAACAGGAATGAGTGAAGCCGATAGAAATAACTTCCTTAAGGGGAGTGTAGACATCAGTGTAAAAAAAAAAAAAGAGAGAGAGAGAGAGAGAGTGGGGATAGCTTCAAACAGCCACAGAGTGGGCACTCTCCCAAAGGCAGAGCAGGTAACAAACTCTTTAAAGAGTCTGGCTTTATAGCTGGGTCTCTGGAGGGGATTAAAAACTAAAAAGCATGGACTTCATGACACAGTATGTCTAGATACAGAAGACACAGAGATAGCAAAACGCTAAAGGCAACCAGAGCATCCAAAAAGAAAAGCTAATTCAAAACTACAGCTATAATTACCGAGATTAAAAGAGTAAATGCCCTTCTTAAATTTTCAGAGGAAGGTTGTTAAAATCACTTAATTTAAAATAAAGCATACCTCTGATGTGAAAACATGCAAGTCTGGAAGCAAAGAAAGGTAATATAATTAATTTTTTGATCAAATTTTGAATGAAGGGAAATATTTTGTATTTGTTTGTCAAACTTGCAAACATTAACAAGCAATTAATGACTCCTAAATTCAACAAAGTTATTACCAAACTAATAAAGGCAATCATAGCCAAGATCCAGTTAGTCAACCCAAAGATGGAAAAGACTGAGTTAGCTAAATGAAGTCAGATGATGAATTAAAAATATATATAAATTTAAAAACCCACCACTTTAATTAATGGAGAAATTAAGAAAACTGCTACCAACTCCTGTGACTTTCTGTCACCTCAGGCCATCTCTGCTCTCCTTCTTGTCTGTTGATTGTCTAACTTCGATTACAAGGCACTGAGGCAGGACACATCTCATGGCCTCATTCCATGTTGAGCATTTCCTTGGCATTAAATGGAGTATATTCTGTGGTTCATTAGTTCGTTCATCCAGCAAACGACTACTAAATGCATATTGAGAGCAAAGCATTGATTTGAGTTTGCTAGTTATACAAAGAGAAAAAGATATGAACCCTGCCCTTGGAGGAATTAACAGTCCAGTGTATAAAAATAATTACAATATAATATGCATAGATACACAATAATTACAATGCTGAGGACCTTTGAAAAAGGTGTAATAGGAGGTGAGAAATGAAGGGAAGGAGGCTGAAGCCTCCTGTAGAGAAGGTCGGGCTTCAGCTGAGAGTTAGGGGCTGAGAAGAAGAGGTTAGCTGTGAGGATTAGGGGTGCTGTGGACTCCCTGAAGCCTACTGGGTCATATAGAACTCAAGTGCAATTTTGCTAAACAGTCACTGCTCTCACTGAAGAAGTTTCAGGCAGGTGAGAGTTAGCTACTCCTCCATTCTTACCACAATGAAAGCAAGGTTCAGGAAAAAAAAAAAATCTGCCAAATATAAGATATTTATTAAAGAAACAGTCATTGACAAGGAAGCACAAAACAGTTCCTGCTCTGTCGGTTAGATGAACTGGCAGCTCTCTGTCCTTTTGTGTGCTTTGTGTGCTCAAATCACCCCTGTGCTGTCCAGTAGACAGAACTACATTCCAGAGGCAGGATTCTGTCAGAATTGGAGCTGGCATCAGGCAACCATAAATCCTTCTAATCCAAAGGTTGGACATGGAACTATTTAGGGACTCAGCTTCAAGTGCTATCCCTAAGAGTGAAAATCTCCTAACTCTTAGACTCTGTGCATATGAGAGTAAAAAAAAGTCTCTGCAATATTTTAGCCAATCCACATTTTAATATCTTTAATTTCAACCATAAAAGCCCACGGTAAAAATCTGTCTTGCTATATAAGAAGCCATCATTACACCAATGAAAAAACATGTCAGACATTTGCTATGTTGATTTGAACAACCTTGAATGTTGATCAAGATCTAGCTAACACAAACTAACACAGGAACAGAAAACCAAATACTGTACCTTCTCACTTATTAGTGGGAACTAAATGATGAGAACACGTGGACACGTAGAAAGGAACAACACACACTGGGGCCTATCGGAGGGTGGAGGGTGGGTGGAGAAAGACGATCAGAAAAAATAACTAATGGGTACTAGGCTTAATACCTGGGTGATGAAATAATCTGTACAACAAAGCCCCATGACACAAGTTTACCTGTGTAACAAACCTGCACATGTGCCCCTGAACTTAAAATAAAAGTTAAAAAAAAGAATCTAGCTAATAGAAGCACTTGCAGACTGTCTAGGGCTGCACTGTCCCATACGGTAGTCACTAGCTATATGTGGCTATTGAGTGCTTCAGCTATTGAGTGTGGCTATTGAATTGTTTTCAATTCAACAAGTTGAATTGAGATGTTCTGTAAGTGTAAGATATACATCAGAATTTTCAACACTTAGTACAAAGCAACAAAAAATGTAAAATATCTAATTAATCATTTTATATCAGTTACGTGTTGAAATAATATTTTGTATATATTGGATTAAATAAAATGTATATAAGAATCCATTTCACCTGGATTTTACCTTTCATAATGTGGTTGCCAGTAAATTTAATATTAAATATGTGGCTTACATTTTATTTCTATTCGGCAGAGCTGTTCTAGGCTCTAGATCATGGAATTTCAAATTAGAGTGCTTGCCAGTATTTTCTTGACCTTGCATTCCCAGTGAAAATGCCATTAGCCTTAGGTATGGTTGATGTAGCTTAACCTAAGTAGCATACCCATAACATCAAACTGTGTATGTCAAAGTGTTTTAAAGTAAATTCATTTATTTACTTATTAATTGCCTCATAAGATGGATAAAATCTGTACTGTCATGGGGATTTATGTTCTCTCTGGGGTAGACAGAAAGAAATAACTGAATAACAAAAAGTCATAAAATCATCAGTGTGGTGCAGGGAGAGAAATGGTGTGATGTGTTAAAGAGTGGCTGGACAGCTTCTTTAAGTTGAAGAGTCAGTGAAGGCCTCTCTGAGGGGATGACATTTCAAATGACATCTGAATGACATGAAGGAGTCAGACATACAATGATGAGGTTTGTTGGCAGTGGGTGGGGAGGGATTGTTCTAGGCTGGGGAAACAAGCTAGATTTTCTAGCTTGTTTCACAAGTTCAAATGTGGGAATGAACTTGGCTTGACAAGAAAGAGAATAATGCATAAAGATGTTAAAACCATGACATTCAATGAAATCTGCTAGAGAGGGAAGATGAATATAGGAGCCCTCTAGGGCTTCTCCTTCATTTAGTTTCAAGCCCTAGAGGGCCCCCATATTTAGGGGTTGAGTGGATAAGAAAGTATCCACAAAAGGAAAGAGGGATCAGGGAATCCACTGTGGGCTGTCACAGAAGTCAGGAGCTGACACTGTTTCAAGAGGAACAAGTCGTTCTGTTGAAAGTGTATTGCTGAAGGGCTGGGCACAGTGGCTCACGCCTGTAATCCCAGCACTTTGGGAGGCCGAGGTGGGCGGATTACCTGAGGTTGGGAGTTCGAGACCAGACTGACCAATATGGTGAAACCCCATCTTTACTAAAAAAAAAAAAAAAAAAGAAAGAAATACAAAAATTAGTCTGGATGTGGTGGAACGTGCCTGTAATCCCAGCTACTCAGGAGGCTGAGGCAGGAGTATTGCTTGAACCCAGGAGGCAGAGGTTGCAGTGAGCTGACATTGTGCCACTGCACTCCAGCCTGGGTGACAGAGGGAGACCCTGTCTCAAAAAAAAAAAAAAAAAAAAAAAAAACGTGTTTCAGAAGGGTTGGGTGAGTTGGGCGAGTAAGACCAGTAATTACTGACCTCAACTGATTGGGAGCCATTGGACATGTAGCACAAGCCATCTCACCTGGGCACTGGGAATGGAATTCAATTAGGAATCGGTTGAGAATAGAACATGCAGCAATAAGTGGAGACAAAAGTTCTAGTCAGCCCGTTCAAGCAGTTTTTTTGTGATGGCAGAGGACCATGTTGAGCCTGAGGAGCAACAGGAATGGATGAATGTAGGTAATATTGAGTGTGTTATTGCTGGTAGAGGTAAGGGTGAGAGTAGATGGACAACATCACAAGGAAATTTTGACCTTGTGACCTCACAGTAGTTTCCCTCCCCTCTATTGTAACACAAGAGGGGAGGGAAACTACTGAAAGATATTAAGCAGAGGAACACAGTGATCATATACAAGAAGAAACAGGAAGATGAGAAAGAACAATAGGGAGCTTTGATTAACAGACAGGGGTCAGGCCCAGTGTAGTAGCTCACGCCTATAATCCCATCACTTTGGTAGGCCAAGGCAGAAGGATCTGTTGGGCCCAAAATTCAGGACCAGCCTGGGCAACATAATGAGAACCTGACTTTACTTTAAAAAACAAACAAACAAACAAACAAAAAAACAATAAAAGAGGCAGGGGTTGTCCTTGTACATTTCCCCCATCATGGGTTCTACAGACCTCATGGAAAGTTTTCGAAGAAGTTAGTTCAGGAGAGAGAACAGGGAAGACATCCTCAGTAGAAGCAAACCAACTTACCAAAAACCAATTCATTCAAAGTCAATTCACCAAAATTCACTTTGCCAAATTATCAATTCACTTAAGTCATCAAACTTTTCATTAGCCAAAAGTTGTTTTGGTGGAATTCACAGAAAGCTAATTTGCTGAAAGCTAAATTGCTAAAAACCAAATCACTGAATGGCCAGATCCCCAAATTATCCATTCATTAGCAACTCTGTATCATAAAGTTTATAGTTAAAATGGTAAAGGGACAAAGGATATGGACAGGGAATTCACAGACAGGAAAGCCCTGAGAGCCAAAAAGCATATAAAGAGATGTTCCAATTCACAAGTAATGAAATCAATGCAATTGAAAAAACACTGAAATTTGACTTTAAATACATCAAGATGGCAAATACTATACCGAAAGATAATACTAAATATTGGCAAGTAACACTAGTTGCAATCCCTGGGCAACAGAGTCTCAGCACAAGCTTAGCATGCAAGACATGTATTAGTAAGCACCAGTGGGAGAAACATCTAAGGAAGGGTGTGGGAGGAAATAGTACAAGAGCTTCAATGCTGTCTCAAAGAAAGCCCAGCCATCCTAACAGGCATGAGGTGATATCTCTTGGTGGCTTTGATTTGCAGTTCTTGATGATGAGTGATGTTGACCACCTGTTCAAATATAACTATTGGCCATTTGTATGTCTTCTTTGGAGAAATGTCTGTTCAGATCCTTTGCCCATTTTTTTGTTGGGTTTTTTTTTTTCTTGCTATTGAGTTGAGCTCCTTGTCTAGTTTGGATATTAACCCCTTACTAGACGTATGGTTTGCAAATATTGTCTCTTCACTCCTGAAAGAATGACTATTATCAAAAACGTAACAAGTGTTGGCAAGAATGTGGAAAAAAATCCTTGTACACTGTTCGTGGGAATGTAAATTGGTACAAGCATTATGGAAAACAGTATGGAAGTACTTCAAAAAATTAAAAATAGAACTACCATATGTTCCAGCAATCTCACTTCTGGGTACATATCCAAAGGAACTGAAATCATCATGTCCAAGAGATATCTGCATACCCGTGTTCACTGCAGCATTATTCACAATAGCCAAGATATGGAAACAACCTAAGTGACTGTCGACAGATGAATGGATAAGAATATACAATGGAATGTTATTCAGCCTTTCAAAAAAAAAAGGAAATCCTGGCATTTACAACAAATGGATGAACCTGGAGGACATTATGCTAAGTGAGATAAGCCAGACACAGAAAGGCAAATACTGCAGGGTCTCACTCACATGTGGAATCTTAGAAAGTCAACTCCTAGGAGCAGAGAGTGGAGTGGGGTTGCCAGGGACTGGAGGGCAGGAGAAATGAGATGTTGATTAAAAGGAATAAAGCTTTAGTTATGCATGATGAGTAAGTTGTAGAAACCTAATGTACAGCATGGTAACTATGGTTAATAATAGTGTATACTTGAAATTTGTTGAGAGTAGCTCTTAAGTGTTCTCACCACACACACACACACACACACACACGGTAACTATGTAAGGTGATGGATATGTCTATTAGCTTGATTGTAATTATTTCACAATGTACACATTTATCAAAACAAAATGTAAACACCTTAAATTTATTTAATTTTTAATTGTCAATCACACCTCAATAAAGCTGGGGAAAAAAAGAAAAAGAAAGCTTCCTCTAGCCCCACCAGGAGGACTGAAGCTGGGTGGCCCCTCAAAGTTGACCCATGATGAGATGAACTGGTTATACACACCCTTTCAATGAGATGGTCAGCTACTGACTAATACGGGCAGTGCATGATGGAAGGCATGACTCTAAGCAAGGTCATTTTCTCCAACTGAGAACATTCCCAAAAGGGCTACCACTGATGACTATTCCAGCACTGGAGGACCAAGTTCATCTCTGAAGGTGAATCTGAGATTCATGCAAGTGTAGGGTTGGATGTTGTCTTTATTTTAAAATTTTGTTTTCTGGCTGTATTTAGGTGTAATTGTTATACAAAAACACTGCACATAGTTAATGTATACCATTTGATGAGTTTGGACATATGTATACACTTGTGTTACCATGATCATAATCAAAGTAATGAACACATCCATCATCTCCAACAGTTTCCTGTGTCCCTTTGATGTTGTTTTTTCTCTTCATTTAAAATTTTGATTTTATTGTTCACATCAAAATGTTTTTGTATGAATTTCAATTTTAAAAATATTACACTAAAATATTATTTAACTTGATCACTAAGTCTTTTGGCTCTCCCTTAAATTTTGCCTCACTCCTCTCATCCTAATCCCAGCCCTGCTCCTGGTAGTTACGTGAGCTAGCTAGACATTCAGGAAAGCAAGCCAGCAGTATTTAGTGACATTGTATGTGAATATGCCCTATGATGTAGCAATCCACCTCCTGGGTGTGTAGAGAAACCATCTCATCTGTCTGTAAGGGGATGTGGGTGTGCATCTAAAAATTGTTATGGAACCAGGGACGGTGGCTCATGCCTGTAATCTCAGCATTTGGGGAGGTCAAGGTGGGTGGATCACTTGAAGTCAGGAGTTTGAGAGCAGCCTGACCAACATGGTGAAACCCTGTCTCTACTAAAAATAAAAAATTAGCCTGGCACAGTGGCGCACACCTGTAATCCCAGCTACTTGGGAGGCTGAGGCAGGAGAATCACTTGAACCTGGGAGGCGGAGGTTGCAGTGAGCCGAGATTGCACCATTGTACTCCAGCTTGGGCAACAAGAGCAAAACTCTGTCACAAAAAAAATAATGACTGGGCGCAGTGGCTCACACCTGTAATCCCAACACTTTGGCAGGCTGAGGCAGGCGGATCACGAGCTCAGGAGTTCAAGCCAGCCTGGCCAAGATGGTGAAACCCTGTCTCTACTAAGCAAATTACAAAAATTAGCCAGGCGCAGTGGCAGGTGCCTGTAATTCCAACTACTCAGGAGGACGAGGCAGGAGAATTGCTTGAGCCCAAGAGGCAGAGGTTGCAGTGAGCCGAAATCAGGCCACTGCACTCTAGCCTAGGAGAGAGAGTGAGACTCTGTCTCAAAAATTAATTAATTAATTAATTAATAATAAATAAATAAAAATTGTTATGGTAGAGGAGAGAAGGAGAGCTGAAGACAATTTAGGAAGCCATCTTTAGGAGATGAATAGTAAAATGGGTTGGATGCATTCTATGGAATACTAAGCAGTAGTCCAGGGTGATAAAAGAAAACCTTCAGCCAAATTTTAAAAAGTTTAATTGAGCAATGAACAATTCATGAATCAGGCAGCCCCCAGAACCACAGCAGATTCTCTGAGACTCCAGGGATGCCTTGTAGTCACAACAAATTTATAGACAAAAAAGGGAAAGTGATGTACAGGAATTGGAAGTGAAGTACAGAAACAGTGAGATTGGTTACAGCTTGGCGTTTGCCTTATTTGAACGCAGTTTGAACGTTCAGCAGTCTTTAAGTGGTTGAAGTATGACCGCAGGGATTGGCCAACACTCAGTCATTGTTACAGGTGCGTACTATTAAGTTAGGTTTTCAATTTTGACTTACTATTAAGCTAGGTTACAGTTCATCCACAAGGACTCAATATAGAAGCACAGAGTCCTTCTCAGGCCATATTTAGTTTGCTTAACAAGTTTCCTCTTTTGGTCATTTTCTCAATTTTGAGAGATTGACCAAAATCTTAGTTATTGACATTACTATGACTGTCATAAATGTACTTATATGGTTTTGAAACCCACTGGGAAACAGTAGAACAGTGGGTTTTACAAGGAAGGAATAAAGACTGAATAGAGGGTACTTCCTTATGCTGGGACATCCTGTTTACAGGAGAAAAACAAAACCTGGTCTGTTCTAGGACCTATGTGTTTTCTTAAAGCCTTGGTTTGATTATGTCACATTTAGCACAAGTGACTCCACGTTATCTTGGTTTGGTTTGTTGGGGCCTAGTGCATGAGCTCAGTCCAAAATAATTGCCTCCGATAATTTTGTTTTTTAAAAATTCACCCTTTTTGGCCAGGTTCTCACTAGGTGTGAGTGTGACCAAAACTTAGGGCCTTAGCGCCACTCTCAGTTACCGTATTTTGGGTTTCCAGTGTCAGCACATCATTTGTAGGTTACAGTGTTCTCATGGTCGCACATTTCTTTCATCCTTTGTCATTCCAGTTGAAAAGAGACCATTTGACATTCTAGAGATGGTTGCATGTGAACACTCAAAATCTTTGAAAGAATACGGTGCACCTGGGAGACTATCATTACGACTATTGGGAGGATAATACTAACAGTTTGGAATATGCTCCTTACCCAGGGTCCCCATAAACAAAACCATGTCAAATAAAATAGATTAAAGAATGAGCTAGATGAAGAGTCTACTTGTTTGACCAAGTGGTCTTTTCATTAATTCCCTACAACTGAATTCTTATAATCTACATTTGGTATATTTCTCCAAAGGTCAAAAGTGTCAGTAGCTTCACAGGTACTTTTCTGTTTAGTCAATTCCATTATTTAGCATAACTTTCACAAGAGAATTTAAAGTCTGTTGTGTAAGGATAGCCTTTAATGTAGAATTTGCTGTAGAGCCTATTGTGAGGGTGACGTTTCTAATTATTGCCTATTTGATTGTAAACCATGGAAAAAGGACCTAACAAATGACATCCTTCTATAAGAGTGAAGGCCTCCTGCTAATGTTCTCTTTAATTCATGAGGAATTTTGACAGATTATGAGGCAATGTATGTACTACCAAAGTCTCTCGCCTACACTGGGCCTTCATCTTTTATCTATTAAAGTATTCGGTTATTCATGTATAAAGATGGCTGCAAAATCCTTCACAAACAAAAGTATACCCCATAAGTGCACATAATAGACTCCTTTTTCATTTTGATTGCTCATAGAGGCATAACAAGGAAAAAATATTCAAAGATAAGAGTCCATGATAGTAGAAGTCTTGATCAGTGATCTTGGGAAAAGCTGTTCACATCAGGGATGCCATCTTCTTCTGGGGAGAAACTTTCCTGGTTACTTTTACCTTAAGGGTTCCAATGGGTGCACACTTCCGGGACTGTGGAGGGTCCCTTGTCAGTTGTGAGATTATGAACCCAAGGCTCAAGGCGCCAAAGTTTTGCTGTAGTGTGGGTGGCAAGGACAATCTTTCTCTTATGTTCTTAGAAGATCCAAACTTCAGGCTCTAGATTATGAAGGGATTATCCTCAGTGAACCATAAAAAGCTCTCTTTACCTTGTGAAAATACACTATAGCATAATAATCTGCTGTTATAACATCAGTCCTCTTGCATGGGAAAGCTTTTATACACCCAGAAAACATGCATTGAAAATGACAATTGAATGAAATCCCTTTATAAATGTTTAAATGGACCATCAAGTAGCCAAATGTACCTGAACCTCTGATTGTCTTCCCAGGAATATGTAACCAAACATTGGTTTCAAACTATTTCGGCAATTTATAAGTCACCACATCAATGTATTCAATTTGGATTATTTTATCTTCGTCATGACGAGTCATGGAATGCAGAACCTTTAGTAACAAAAGCTTTAAGCACTCAGGAAGGACAAGGCGACTGTCTTGGTTCTTCATGGGTCCATGCTTAACCTTGGACTTATGTCCTCTTGAATATCAGTTGTTTCTCCAATGTAGGTGCATAGCACTGATAACTAATGGGTTATCAGAGGTAATTTGACTTAGATCATGGAGTTCATTCAAGTTGTATGTTTAAACAACTTTAGTATTGGCTGATTTAGCATGATAATCTAGAGCTTGATTTTGAAAGGTCTGTTAAATAGCAAAGGTTTAAAATGTTGGATACTACAAAATAGAATTTTAGGTTACCATAAGTCATTCATTTAGCTGAAACGATAACTCAAAAATTTTTTAAAGGAAAAATACTATTCTGATAGAGAGGAGACACAGCTTTCTAAATAGGACAGTGGAGATAGCAAGAAGCCAACTGACTCTGTCTCCTTTCTTTCCCTTCCCCCCCTTTTTCTTTTGTAGTTTACTTAAAAGGTAAACAAAAACCTTTCATTATCTTTTACTATTACATAAAAATTATTTTTGAAAGAGAAAACCAAATTTTATGTTTCCATTGCTGTATTTTTAATGATAAAGCTAGTTTTTTAATAACATTTTACAAGTCTATCAAGTTTACTTATAAGGTTTGACCATAAGGTAAGATTTTTATAAATCTTTTATAACCCTTTATATTTTTTTTTCAGAGCAGAACAATGTTCTAAGAAAACTCTGTTGTATTTTTATTCCAATGTCCAATTTATGGAAAAAAACTGAATAATGCCATTTTAACTTTAGCCAATAGGTCCGCACACATAATTTTTTACAATTAATTTTTTAAAAACCTTCTACAGCTTGTTCAAACCTTTAGCTTTATTTAATTTAAAACAATCCTTTAACCCTCTAACCTAGGCAAAAATTTACATTCCGATACCTTCTTATAATCTCTTACAAAAATACATTTTATTCTCCTTACATACCTTGTATGTAAACTTATTTTTTCAGCAGTCTCAATTGCATATTACAATGTTAACTCTTAGAGACTTTTACTTTTGGTGAAAACCTTGGTAATTAAGGGATTTTAATTAGGTACTAAGTGGGGAGCCTAGGACTCAGACAGAAGTTCACATAAGGTTTGACTCTTTTCATCATCTAACTCCACGTGTCCCAGGCCTTACCTAGCTGTAAAATAGGCGAGCTGTACAGTTAAGAGTCATAGTGGCATGCTATAAAGCATTTAGGAGGCCTAATCACCTTTATTTATTTTTATTTTATTTTATTTTTTATTTTTTTTGAGATGGAGTCTCACTCTGTTGCACAGGCTGGAGTGCGGTGGTGCCATGTCGGCTCACTGCAACCTCCGCCTCCTGGATTCAAGTGATTCTCCTGCCTCAGCCTCCTAACTAGCTGGGATTACAGGTGCGCAGCCACCATGCCTGGCTAATTTTTGTATTTTTAGTAGAGACGTGTTTCACCATGTTGGTCAGGCTGGTTTCAAACTCCTGACCTCGTGATCCACCCACCTCAGCCTCCCAAAGTGCTGGGATTATAGGCATGAGCCACTGCCCCCTGCCCTAATTACCTTTAAATTGTACATTTCTGGCATAAATTTATTTCCATAAATTCTTTCATGACTTAGACTATGTAAGACATGTTTAGACTTTCTGAGTGACTTGCCCTAAACATCCTTCTTTTTAAACAACCAGTCATTTTACTTTAGGACAAGAATTTACCATACAACATCCTTTCTTATACAAAATCTCTTTTCTTTATAACCTTCTTTGCATAGCTAAGGGGCATGGCTAATTCCATATATCCCCAGGCCTTATTTAGAATTTAATGTCTCCAAAACAAATTGAACAATTTTCAAAAGTCAAAGCAGTTTATGACCTTAAAGCATTTAGCAAACCTAATATCTGACCTGCATAATTTAGACAAAAATGTCTTCACTTTATCAATAATCTTTAAAGCTGTTTTTATTTTGCTTTCGAAACATTTGATTTAAGCGCTTATTTTTGTTTAAGTCAATTAATCGGAGCTCTTTTATAAACATTACACACAACACGTATATAATTACACAGACAGAAGATTACCACCGTAGTTATAAGATTTTTTATTTGCCAGTTTTTATGTTTCTTACCTGGTGATTGGCTTTCGGGTGGAGCCCTTGTAAGAACAGGGTCAGAAAGGGATTTCTGGTGCCTCTTATTTTTCCCAAGAAGTTCAGGCAGTTACAGCTTTAATATCCACTTTTAGACTTTTGACCATCGCACTCTTTAACAAAGTTCTTTTAAAAGTTTTTATTACCCGATTTTAGCCAGGCCAAATGTCTGGTATTTCTGGCTTTTGAACTGTACCAAAGGTAACCTCCCAGGTGCTCAGAGAAAGGAAAATGAGATAATACATGGAGAAGAGATTAGACAAGGCCATACAAATATTAAGCTAAAAACAACTTACTTCATAGGCAGAGGATTGAACCCACACAACCAGTATGAAAGAGCAAAGCCTTAGCTACTAAACTACAGCATGGGGCAATCTTCACTGCCCCTCCCAAGAGGAATCTAGAGTAGTTAATTTTGAGTTTGCAAAGGCTTTTAACTAATAATTTTTAAAGCTAACTATGACAGAAACCCTAAAATTCCTGTTCTCTGGAAGGTGGAGACCAAGAGAAAGTACTGCCACGTGGTTACAAGAAAGAGCTCCCAAGGACATAAAACAAAATGGAGATAAACAGTGATTTTTACCATTCATTCAACCATTTACACAGAGAGAGAGAGAGAAGCCGGAAGTCTAATTGATAAGAAATTCTTACCTTTTTGCCGGGATGCCAGGCTTCTGGGTACCCTTTCCCTGAGCACCTCCAGTGACTCAGCTTGCCACACCATTGCGCTGGGGCAAAGCCACATCATAAAGGAAAATTATCTTTTTTTGTCCTGGCCAGAGTAAAATATGTGTGACAAAAACATAGACATTAGCCACTCTGATTGGTACCCAATGTCAAACTGGCAAGCTCAAATTTGCCCCTAGTTGGGCTCCATCATTATTAATCCAACCTCTGACCAGGAGTTTCAACCTGTGGTCTCTGGGCAAGATGGACACCCTGAGTTAATAGAAACGTAAGAAAGGGACAGGGGAGAGAGAAAAGCATTGCCTGTGGCAGGGTGGGGAAGGCAAAATGATCAGGAAGGCCAGAGAAAGACCCACCTATTGGAGCGACACTGAAAAGTTCAGGCTGCTGCTTCTTGGTACCAAATGGATCTTTTCTGGCAGTTCCATCATCTCTCAAGTTTCCCCTTTTAGGGAGGAAAAAGCTCCCCATGTCCCACGATCCTGTACATGCCTAATCCTGTCACCCACAGCCATCAGCAAAGACTGCAAGGCAGTTTACGCTAAAGAGAATAGCAATTGACATACTGGAGTGCCAAACCCGTTCTTAGCCAAAAAGGACTTTATCAAGAGCCCTCATTTTTTAAAAGTACCTCAATGCATTGTTGTTCATTGGGAATGTTCCACTGTAAGGTATCTTTAGTAAGATTTTGCTGTTTCTGTAAGACTTTGCTGCCTCCCAGGCCTAAAGTATAAGCCAGAAGGAACTCAGTTTTCCAGAAGTTAAGGATCCCATTCTTACCTCAAATATTGGCTTTGTGCTCAGGTTCTCTTGATTAACTTAGCCATTGATTTTTTTTCTACCTAAGCATGCAAGAAAAATGAAACAAAGGGGTATAATGCAAAAATCCCTGTGGATGTTCAAAAGCCAAATTTTATAACCCCTCTAATATTACTGCTTACCATCAGTTCCTTTCTGACCTAGTCAGATGTAAGAGGCCTCTAACTTGATTCAAGTCAGTTAATTTCTGGATCAAATCCATTCCTGGACCCAGTCCAGTTTCTGTTGTGACTCCAAACCCAGTTTGGATCAGAAATTTGTTCAAAGAAACTCGGAGAGCTCAAAACACAAATCTGTGGAGCTCTGAAATCTGAGAGGGATCTTACTCACCATCCCCAGCTGCTCTGAGAGATGAATGGACACAAGTGGGTCCTGCAGGTACCTTGCGTGTTCCGTCAGTCTTCCTAGTGGTTGCTAGCAGCTCCACTTCAGATACCGCTTGACACCATCTGATAAAAGAAAAACTTAGGCCAAATTAAATTTAAAAGAGTTTAATTGAGCAATGAATGATTTGTGAATCGGGCAGCCCCCAGAATCACAGCAGACACAGAGACTCCAGAGGTGCCTTGTGGTCAGAACGAATTAATAGATAAAAAGGGGAAAGTGATGTACAGAAATCAGAAGTGAGGTATAGAAACAGTGAGATTGGTTAGAGCTGGGCATTTGCCTTATTTGAATGCAGTTTGAACATTCAGCAGTCTGTGAGTGGTTGAAGTATGGCCACTGGGATTGGCCAACACTCAGCCATTGTTACAGGTGCATACTATTAAGTAACATTTTCAATTTTGTCTGTAGTCATCCACAAGGACTTAAATATAGAAGTACAGAGCCCTTCTCAGGCCATATTTAATTTGTTTCAACATGGGTAATGAACTAAATGTACAAACCTCAACATGTGTAGACCCTTCAAACATAGAGTAAGAAACAGAAGATTTGTAGCACCATTCTATGTGTGTAAACTGAAACCAAGTATATACATAGCACTACTGAAAAGGTACATGCATTTTAAGAACATATCATGAACATATTAAATTGAGTCCTATGGAGTTGGGGAATGGGAGTGGAGATTGGAGATGAAGGGGAAATACACAAAATAAAATCAAACATGACAGGAACCTTGTATGGCTCAATGATGATGGTATTTTATGATGTAAGAATGATTAATTCAATTCTCTAGATTGTGAGTAAAGTAAAAAATATATAATTTTTTAAAAAATTAATAGCAAATTAGTTATGTGAAATGGTTTCTAATGCCTTTATAGGTTGTCTGCTTGCTGCTGAAGTTAGAGTTTAGTTTTAGCTTTAGTTGTGCTGCAGCTGGTTCACCCTAGCTGCTTTCTAACAGATTTGTCAGTCCAACTCAACTGAATTTCAGTTTTGTGAGTGATCACATTTCAGACACCAATCCCTTCTCAAGTGCTTGAAATACAGGCAAAATATTTATTTGAACTAGCTGATTAACAAATCTGTGAATTAAGAGATACACGAAAGGCAATGAACTGGAATGAAAAGTATTGGAAGAGAGAAACCTGCTCTACCATTTCTAAATCCTTGTCTCCCAAAATGCATGCATTCTAATTTGAAATAACAATGAAACTCTCACTCCCCAAAGTCATCGATCCAAAATATAGAAAAATAGGAATATACTGAAGTTTGGTTGCGTAAAAACAACTAGAATAAACTAGAACTAAATTCAAATGAAAACTAAACCAAAGTAAATCTTCAAATTTATCAATTAATATTTCATGAAAATCTTTAATATCTGCTAAAATAATTCCATCCAAAACAAATTAATATAAACATTATGAGCAGTTAAAAAGAAATAGGTAAATTGACAAACAAGGAGAACTTACTTGAAAATCCGGCTGATCATTTGGAGAATTCATCCTTAGTGAATTGACCTGGAGTGTAAACGACTAATCATTTCCTCTTCCCTCCTCAAGCTTGCCTTTGACATTCATCAGAACTGTGGGCATTTGGATCAAAACTCTAGAGGGTGAGATTGGGGGAGGGGCAGTGAGATTGACCTCAAATATGTTCATCTTCAAAGACAATCCCATCTACCATGTGGCAGAATTTCAATACATGCATCCCCATCTCCCTGAACCTGATTACAGGAAACCAAGCAGAAAAAATTAACCTTGGGCTGAATCCAGTTCACTTGCAGTGGCAGCCCAGGTGGCCTTTTTAAAGCACACATTTGATCATGCCACTCCCCAGCTTAAACCATTTCAAGGACTCGGGATCAAGTTCCAACAGCAGCTTGGGGCTTACAAGACCCTTCAAAATAAACCTGCCTCTGACCAAAAAAGGCATTGTATTGTACTTACAACTTTTCTGTATATTTGAGATTGTTTTACTTTTTTTTTTAAAGATTGATCAGTGGGCTCAGGTGATATTAGCCTGATCCATCCACTACACAGTTTCCTACTAACTTTTTACTTTGTGGTTTTTGGCATTTGTTGACAATGATTGCCCAAATCCATTATTTCATTAGAGATTCCAAAATGTTGACTTTCTAATTCAATTAGTTATTTCAATTTTATTAACTATAATACTTCTATAAAAAAGAATTTCTTCTTGTCAACTAGCTGGTTACCCTGAAATAAAATTTATACAGGAAAAGCAGGAAAAAAAGAAATTGATTCTGTCCCTTTATTTTCAAAGTAATGATTTGTTGCCCTAGGGAGTTACCAAAGACATTGGTTTTTGATTGCTTTGGATGAGCTTATAATTTTAATATAGTTAAAGTTTTCAGTCCATGGCAGTCATTATTCCTTTTGATGCTCAAATGTCTCATTTCAGGCCAATGTAAGCTCCTTCAAGATGAATCCAGTGTTCTTTTGTCACGACTTTATCAATCTTTGATTGTTTCCTTGCTTTGGGCTTAGATAGTTTAGGTTCATCTTGTACATTTCTTGCCCTAGATCTGAAATCAGTCATTTCTTTAGCAATCTTTGACTCTTTTTTAAGGGAGATTGGTATTTACAGGCTGCAATCTAAGAGCTAGAGGTGTTCCTTGCTACGGAGTCATCATTAATTTCAGGCTTTTCAGTGGGCAGAGGTAGGACATTTGCATCAAATGCTGAGTTCATGCTGGCATTTACAAGATTTACATAATTTCTTTAATTTTATCCTTTTTCCTATATATGGAAACCTTAGTTCCTAACCACCTTAATTATATA
This sequence comes from Mandrillus leucophaeus, assembly GCF_000951045.1. Classification (NCBI taxonomy): domain Eukaryota; kingdom Metazoa; phylum Chordata; class Mammalia; order Primates; family Cercopithecidae; genus Mandrillus; species Mandrillus leucophaeus. Next base: position 12,239 of record NW_012108275.1, on the reverse strand, counting down.
TTTATCTTATACTTTACCGTACTTATACTATAGGTATACTATAATGGTCTTACAATACAATACTTCAATAAAACATTGACCATAGTTAAATATTTCTTTGTGGTTTTTATTTGTCCTTAGAATATGTCTCACTCGGGATGTATAGCCAAAATGTAGGTTTTATAATCTCCTGTTGGGGTGGCCAACTGTAAACCTGGATAGTTCCAGGCAAACCGGAAGGGTTGATCACCCTCCTTGATGTAATTCTCTACTCTTTGATTTAGCCACCAATTTGACATAGAGTCAGGTTCATTTGTTTCAGGTTGTTTTTGATGTTTTAGGAATTTTTAATGTAAAAAAAATCTAAAACATATACACCATTTCGAAGCCAAAACCATGTGATAAGCCACCTAAGTCACATTCAGAGAAGTCTAGTGTCTATCTCTATCTTCTTCACCTTATTCCCTCTCTCCCCCAGAGATATCACTTGCCTTAGTTTTTTTGTTTATATTCTACAACTATTTCTTTTTTGAAAAATACATACATATACTAATATCTACCTTTCTTACACAAAAGATAACATTTTAGAAACACTATTTCTATACACTTTTTTGTTTTGTTTTGTTTTTTGGGTTTTTGTTTTGTTTGTTTTGAGATAGAGTCTTGCTTTGTCACCCACGCTGGAGTGGAGTGGCGTGATCTCGGCTTACCGCAACCTCCACCTCCCGAGTTCAAGCTATTCTTCTGCCTCAGCCTTCCGAGTAGCTGGGACTACAGGCACCTGCCAACACGCCAGGCTAATTTTTTGTAGTTTTAGTAGAGATGGGGTTTCATCATATTGGCCAGGCTAGTCTCGAACTCCTGACCTTGTGATCTACCCACCTTGGCCTCCCAAAGTGCTGGGGTTACAGGAGTGAGCCACTGCACCTGGCCCCATACACTGTTGTTTAAAGGTTTCCCACATCAGCATTTACTCTATAACTGCAGTCATGTATCTAAATAATCACATCTGTCATCCTCAGAATGGCCTTAAACCTAAGACTCCAGAATTGAGGGAAACAATCCACCAGCAAGAGACAGAATTCATGAATAAACCAGCTTAACTGAGATAGAAAATTTCATGTTTTCTCTCCACACCATACCCCTGACATTACCTACTCCGTCCCAAATAGCTTTCAAAAATTGTTGCTGAGCTCAGACCCAGGGCCTTGAGAGATTGAATGTAATGACGGGTCTCCATCGGTGACAGGGATTGCTGTCCACTCCCAGCTGCTGAGGATGGGAAATTGCTGGTGAGATGAGGGCAGTGAGGGCCGCTCATTTAGCTCAGTGATATCATACCGGTGTGCAAAGTGCAATGCACATGGGCATCCCAGGCCTCTGGTGTAACAGGGCCTAGGAGAGGAGTCAGAGTGTTTGTGTCCTGCTGAGGGGGCTGTGTGAGACCCTACATGGGAACTCAGCCTGGTGCAGTGGCTCACACCTGTAATCCCAGCACTTTGGGAGGCCGAGGCGGGTGGATTACTTGAGGTCAGGAGTTCCAGACCAACCTGGCCAACATGGTAGAACCCCGTCTCCACCAAAAATACAAAAATTAGCCGGGTGGGGTGGTCTGCACCCATAATCCCAGCTACTCTGGGGGCTGAGGTGGGAGAATCACTTGAACGTGGGAGGCAGAGGTTGCAATGAGCCAAGATTGCACCACTGCACTCCAGCCTGGGCAACAGAGTTAATGAGAGTCCATCTCAAACAAAACAAAACAAAACAACAACAACAAATACATGTGAGGTGTTCCTATAATGTGTGCTCAGTAGTGTCACAGGAGGAAGATTTTGGGAGCTGCAAGAGGAGTCATTTATGAGATACAATGATTTCCTGGCATGTGAGAGAGGACCAGTCTCCTATTTGTTATTTGTGAAGAGCCAGGCTCATCTATTGGAAAATTGGCCTCAGCGCCCTGCAGACTGAGGACAGATTGCCTGTGGCTGCTAGTGTTCTAGACAGTGCTGCCAGATTTGTGGACCAAATTGATGGCTGTCTACCCACTACATTTAAAGCACAGCCCAAAGCTCCCCCCGCCCTTTCACACTTCCTTCCTTCCAGGGCCTGTTCTCTTCCCCTCCCCTTCTATTTGAGGAGGACACACTCTCTGAGTTCTTTCTGACTACGAAAGAAGGGCATCATCTTTTGAAGATCACCCTTTAAACACACTTTCACCAGTGGGGAAAGGAGATAGAGAAGCTCTAGCTAAATCAAGTAGAAAATTCAGATTGGTGTGGGGAGGTAGAAGAGCATAGTGTTTAGAAAGTCCCTGGAGACAGACTGCATGGGTTTGAATCCTGGTTCTATTACCTCCATAGGGATCTTGGACATATTATTCATCTTTTCTATACCTCAGTTTCTCACTTGCAAAATAGAAAAAACTGGGGCTCTACTTATCTCATAAAGTTGTTATGAGACTGTAGTGGGTTGGACTGTGGCTCCTGAAAAATACATCCACCAGAACCTCAAAAGATGATCTTCTTTGAAATTAGGCTCTTTGTAGATTATTTTATTCTATTTTCTTTCTTTTGCTTTCTTTTTTTCTTTTTCTTTTTTTTTTTGAGTTAGTGGGTTGCCCTCCTGCCCAGGCTGGAGTTCAGTGGTGCAATCACAGCCCCCTGCAACCTCAACCTCCTGGGCTGAAGTGATCCTCCAACCTCAGCTTCCCAAGTTGCTGGGAATATGGGCAAGCATCATATCACTCAGCTAATTTTTTATTTTTTTAAAGACAAGGCCTCACAATGTTGCCCAGGTCTTGAACTCCTGGGCTCAAGTGATCCTCCCACCTTGACCTCCCAAATGCAGACATTATTAAGTTAGACAACTTAAAATTAGATTATCTTGGATTTAGGCTGGGCCCTAAATACAGTGAATAGTGTTCTTCTAAGAAGAAGGAGGAGATTTGAGCCTCAGACCCAAGGAGAGGACAAAGTTAGAGACAGGAGTAATGCATCTACAAGCCAAGGAATACCAAGGATTGGCAACAACCACCCAAATCTAGGAAGAGGCAAGGATTATCTGTCTTTCTCTATTAGAACGTAAGCTCCAATGACAGCAGGCCTAGAAGGGGGCTTGCTGCCTAGTAGGTGCTCAGTAAAAGCACTGAGTGGGTGTAGAGAGGTGGGGTCAAAGAAGGATTCCCAGAAGAGAGATTGGAGAAGAATCTTCAAGGGAGATAAAAGGACATTCCAAAACAGAAAAAGGCATTCCAAGATATGCCCTAGAAAGTCCTTTGAGAGAAGTGCTACTAATGGCTACTGGACTGGCCAACCTGAGCCCAAAATAAGGTGGTTCAGAGGGTGATATCACTGCCTGAGGAGCCCTCTGTGCTCTCCACCAGAAGCCAATAACAGTCCCCAGCAGTTGCCTCTTCAAAGCCTAGGTCAGGAAGACGGAATAAGAACATGCAAATTGCTATTCCACTGGCAGTATTGCCTGCAAGCAATTTTTGAGACCACAGAATAGAAGTTTTCAAATAGATGGTTTCAAGTATCCACAGTGTAATGAGATCAAGACTCAGGACTGCCAGCATGTAGCCCAACAGGAAAAATATCATTTATGCCAGGCTCATGAATTCTATTTGCATAAAACTTATGAACCCGAAAACACACACTCCCGATGCAGTGAAAATCAAGACTTCGCCTTGTTTTTGTTTTCCCTGGATGGTGGCAGCCTATCAGGCAAATCAGCCTTCGTGGTAAGAGATTTCTCTAAAGCTGCAGGAAGCTACTTTTAATAGATTCCTAAATACATGACTGGCGGGGTGCGGTGGCTCACACCTGTAATCCCGGCACTTTTAGAGGCTGAGGTGGGCAGATCACCTGAGATCAGGAGTTCAAGAACAGCCTGGCCAACATGGCGACACCCTGTCTCTACTAAAAATACAAAAATTGGCCAGGTGTGGTGGCACGCACCTGTAGTCCCAGCTACTCGAGAGGCTGAGGCAGGAGAATTGCTTGAACCTGGAAGGAGGAGGTTGCAGTGAGCCGAGATCACACAGCACTCCAACCTGGGCAACGGAGTGAGACTCTGTCTTAAATAAGTAAATGAATAAATAAATGACTGAATTTATTCAGACATTTATTTTATTGTGTTATAGGAGATAAAGTCTTTCCACTTAAACTGTTTTACAGCCCTTAAATACCTGCACACTTATTGATGCACCCTCCATACCCCACCTGCATATCCACCTACCTAGGCACAAAACATGTATGCACACACATGCACCCTGTGCATCTGGGCATGTGCACATGTACAGAAGCCTGGCCATGGTACTACAAATTTTCTAAAGTACTCATTCTCCCTGACTGATCTATAAGCCCACAAGGGCATGGTTTGTTTAGAGGGAAAACACACCCGATGGGTAGGAGAACTGTTTTCATAGGTAAATTGGGGGAGTTGAATTATGTGAAGTTTGAAGTCCCTTCCAACATTTTCGCATTCTCAATTTCCATTTATTCCCTCCCTCCACGCTGCCTGACCTTACAACACAGCATCAAGTTTAGCAAAGAGCAGGTGCAGGATTTATTACGCAAGAGTCTTTCTGTGCCTTCGGGGGGCCTGAGCTTTTCTGCTGGAGCTCTTCAACCCTGGTTTTCATTGGTACCAGTTGCCACTGCATCATAGAGTTGAATAAATACCAATTGAATTAAAACCATGATTCAAATGCTTTGGATAATCCCCTTCATTAGTGTTTCTAGAGGCAACGCGCCATCAAAACCCCCTGGTTTGACTGACTAATGGGGAGAACTGGAGGCACCCAGCAATGAAGTCGGGCAATATTTCTGGACATCAGAGGTGGTTAGGATTATAGAAAACTGCATGACTCTGGCAGGGTGTGAGGGCGATGGAGAAGATGAGGACACACTGGGGCTTGTGAGAGAGGGACAGGAGCCAGGGAAGATGGTGTTAGAGCAGAGAGCAGCACGAGGACCTGAGCATGGGATCCTCCTGTTCCAGGGTTACAAATGTCCCCTGTCCCAGAATGGCAGCATAGTTTAAGAATCCCTAACCTGGCAGGTGATGGAGCAGGGGTTGCAGATTCGAAAGCTTACTAAGAAAAGTGGCATATTGTTTGAGACTTTGCTTCTTCTCAGTGTTGGGAAAAGAAGAGGAGTAAAAGGGACTGTGGAGAGAGCAGTCCAATTGTGGATTTTAATGCATAGGGACTCAGCATTGCAAGATCTGTAATTTAATGTGAAATTTGCACATTTGAAATAATAGCAGCTAAATCAAATTGAGAACAGCATGCATGCCAAACAAAATACCTCAGTGGGCTAGATTTGAACCTCCAGGGGGATTTATGCAAAAGGGCAAGTAAACAGAGACACTTATCAGTGGTGGAACCGAGAGCCTAGCCTGGGGAAAGCATGTGGGGACCCTCAGATAATCTGTGAAAGAAAGACAGGTCATAACACTCAAAATGCCTAAAAGCGATTAAGGCTAAGACTATTTGAAATCATGGAAAAAGCTTGGCTTCTTCAGGAAAATTATACTGTCAAGGTCCAGGGACACATGTCATCCTAGGATATATACGACTGTGGCGGAGACTGGTATACCATGAGCCACTCAGGGTAAAAAACAAAACAAAACAAGCCAAACAAACAAACAAAACTCCTTTCTTAGTAATGCATAAAGTTAAAGAGAAATTGCATCTAGGTTATACCAGAAGAAGGAAACGAGGTAAGAAAATGGTGAGAATAAATCACCTAATCAAAATATTGGGTTATAAAAAGAACTAGCCCACCTGTTTCAGGACTGCAAGAAACTGAGCAATGCTTTCAGGAGGCCAGGTTGAAAAACACAAACCTGTTTAGCCACAGCTTGATTCCATGCAATTCATGCTCCAAGATTCTGTCTCACTGTGGTTAAAAACTAGTGTTTTTTAAATGGTGGGCTGACAATATTGCATTATTGTAGATGTGGAAGGAATAATATAAATGAAGTAGCATTGGAGAATCAATATTTTTGGAACACCACCATGTGCCAGACCCTGTATGGGTGACTCACGTATGACAACCACTTTTACTACTCACATCATTCTTATGAGGTAGGTACTTCTTTTCATTCCTGTTCTGCAAATGAGGAAATGAAGACACACGTTGGTAACATGACTTACCTAATGTCAGAGCTCTAATAATAAGTTAAAGAACTGGGATTTAAACCAGTTAAATATAATAATGATAATAGCTGTAAACAATTCTATCTTTGTGTGACCTCTGAGCTCTGATTTCCATTATTAACTCCAGGCTGTCTTTAGAGGATTGTGAAGATTAAATGAGATAGTGCCTGTAAGTACTTAACACTGACTTGCCCAGTCAATGAGATTAATAGTTGTTATTAATAATAGTAACTGGATCCAGTATTCAGAAGGCTCTAGTGGGAGGAAATATAGGGAAAAATTGCAATGGATTGAGAAGTGACTGGGAGGTAGGAAGAGGTAACAGGTATAGACTTCCCTTTGCAAAAGCTTTGGGTTTGAAGTTTGTTTTTAAGAAAGCTTATTTACCATGACTGCTATGGACTGAATTGTGTCTACCTGCCTTCTCCCAACCACCAATTGTTTGAAGCCCTCATCCCCAGTGTGATGGGTATTAGAAGGCAGGGCTTTTGGGAGGTGATGAGGATGGAGCCTTTGGAATTGAATTAGTGCCCTAATAAGAACAGACTCTGGAGAGCTCTCTCACGCGCTCTCTCTCTCTCTCTCTCTCTCTCTCTCTCTGCCATGTGAAGATATAATGAGAAGGCAATTATCTGCAAGCTAGGATGTGGGCCCTCACCAGATACCAAATCTGTTGGCACCTTGACGTTGGACTTCCCAGCCTCCAGAACTGTGAGAAATAAATGTCTGTGTTTAAGCCGCTCATTCTATGGTATTTTGTTATAGCAGCTTGAGCTAAGACAGTGGCTGCAAATGGAAGAGGAAAGTCTGATGGTGACAATGGTAAGGGGTTTCAGGTGAGTGAAGACCAACCCCTGGGCCACGGAGGGAGGGTATCCAGAGCCCAGATGAGAAATTCAGCCCTGGAAAGGGGTAACGACAATTGTTCCCTGAAAGAGAGGAAAGAAGAGAAGAATGGATGGAAAACACTGGGAGTGTTTGATGTAGAAGGAAGAAAATTAAGGGACTGTGAATTTGACCTAATCCAAATGGAAGGGAGAAAATTTTGCTGATGAAAATGGAAGGTGAGGTGCTGAGGGTAGAGGAAACTAGGAAAAGGGGGCCTGGCCTCCATGGGGGTTCAGGACCAGGAAAAGCATGCACTCCAGATCTTCTGACACAGCTTTGACTTCTCTCCTATTGTCCCGCATACTACATGCATAGGCACTGGCTACTTATACCCATTTTGGGATCTGAACAAACTAGTTCTACCAGAGCTGACTGATGCCATCTTGGAGTCCTGGTCCTTTTCACTTCTTAATGCTTCTGGTAGACTAGTTTGTATTTAGGATCAGAATTGATAAATGCCAATAGCAAATTTAGTGGTCTTCTCTAAATCCTCTAGGTATCAGTAACGCAGCTCCCACCCACCCCATTCTATGAATGAGAGATAAGTGCTGGATATTAGAAGGCCTATTGGTCTAAAAGACAGAAGGTTTGGGTCCAGACTCCTCCACTTACTAGCTGTATGACTAAGGGCAAGCCAACTAACCTGTCTGAGCCACAGTGTTTTTTAATTATAAATTTAAAATGCATGTATCAGTTCCACCAAGACATCTGGTCCCAGGAAGCATTAGTGTCTCCTTCATCATTTCCCATAGACATGCTATTATCTTTCTTGGAGGATTCATCTCAGGAATGAATTGGCGTTGTTCAGATAGGTGAAAATAGGGCTCTGTTTTGGGGATGGGAGTGAGGGGAAGGAACCTAACTCAACAATCCATCAAAGCCTCACACTGGAAAAAGGCCATTTCATTGAGCCATCTTCCTTTCCTTTAAAGCTAATAGAAGGACCATTTCTTCCATAAACTTAGTACTTTTTTGTGTCATTTCCAAACCACTGATACCCTTTCTAAATTGATACTCATTTTATGTTTGAGCAAGTTTTTAAACTAAGGTTCAATGCATGGCATAGACTTGGAGAACTGGATTATTCACAGAAAAATCAGTGAAGCTGGTGATATATCATGAAATAGAGGTATTTTTTATGCTCAAAGATATAGCAAAATTCGGGATAATTTCATATGTACTTGAATCAGTGATTATTTTTTGCATTGAGCGTATAGTGCTAAATGAGAATATAGATAAATATTTAAATATTCCCGTGTCCTCAACCCTCCTAGTGGGAATTGAAAAAAAAAAAAAAACTGGCAGGATAAAGTTATTGTACTACTATTGCATAGTTCTTTTCTCCCAAGAAATTCTAAGAGTTATGCTAATAATGCAACTTGTCCTGGACAAGGTGAAGTGATACCCAAAGTGTCTCAATTTAATAAATGGGAAAACTGAGGCCAGAAGAGGTATATGCCCAGCTTGTCAAATATGCACAGAAAAGCCATACTGTAGGTTCAGATTTTCTGACTTCCATCCTGTAGCTTCTGTTTTGTTTATTCATTCACACTCACATCATTCATTCACTTATTACTCCTTCAGTTGATACAATGGACATAGCAGCAAAAGGAGCTATAAAGAATACCAAAGAAATAGAAAATAATTCTTGGAGTTAAGGATCATAATCTAGCTGAAGAGATAAAACCAACACAGCAAAAACAAAACACAACAAAGCAAAGCTAAAATGACAATGTGCCTGGTACTCTGGTTGGAAAAGTACTTTAAAAATTCAAAGAGTCCAGTACAGTGTGAAGCCTGCCTGTTAAGGTTTCGCAAAGAGGGCGGAACTTGATGTCAGAAGTGACAACAGTTTTCTTGCCATGGGAGTGGCAAGGTGAGGATGGTGACAGGGTAAGTCTTTTCAAAGAGAAAGTTATGGTCTGAATATCTGTGCCCCCTATGATTCATATGTTGAAATCCTAACCCCAGGCACTGATATTAGGAGGTGGGGCCTTTGGGAGGTGATTAGGTTATGGGAGATTAGTGACCTTATAAAAGAGACCCCAGGCCAGCCACAGTGACTCACGCCTTTAATCCCAGCACTTTGGGAGGCTGAGGTGGGCAGATCACCTGATGTCTGGAGTTCGAGACCAGCCTGGCCAACATGGTGAAACCCTGTCTCTACTAAAAATACAAAAATTAACCAGGCGTGGTGGTACATACCTGTAATCCCAGGTTCCCAAGGGGCTGAGGCAGGAGAATAGCTTGAACCCAGGAGGTGGAGGTTGCAGTGAGCCGAGATTGTGCCACTACACTCCAGCCTGGGTGACAGAGCAAGACTCTGTCTCATGAAAAAATAAAAATAAAAGAGAGAGACCCCAGACAGATCCTTCATTCCTCCTGCCACACATGAGCTTACAAGGAGAAAATACCTGTTTATGGGGAATAGGCTCTCACCAGACACTGAATCCTCTGGCTCCTTGATATTGAACTTCCCAGTCTCTAGAACTTTGAGAAGTAAATTTCTGTAGTTTATAAGCCACACAATCTATGGTATTTTATTATAGCATTCTGAATGGACTAGACAGAGGAAACGCATAAGCAAAATAGTAGGAAGGCAGAAATGAATATAGTTTATTTAAAAAAATAGTGGGGTTGTTTTGAAATGAACTTTTCTTTTGGAAAAGAAGAAGGTGAAAGGAAGGAAAAAAAGCCAAAAGAAGAAAAGAAACCCTACAAGGGGAAAGGAGCTGAGGATCTGTTGCATATGCAATGGATTGGCATTCAGAATCTATTCCCCTTGCCCCTGGTATATGTATGTACTGCAGAAGCTAGATAGCAAAAAAAGACATTTCCCAGCCCCCTTGAAGTAGGGATTGTGCATGTTAATTAGGTTCCACCAGTCAGGCCAGCTTCCAGGCACATAACCTGTGTTGCATAGACCCCTTGCTATCTAGATGTGTATAAGAGGATTGTGCATGTTAATTAGGTTCCACCAGTCAGGCCAGCTTCCAGGCACATAACCTGTGTTGCATAGACCCCTTGCTCAGAAGGGCCCCAGGTTTGTTTTAATGCTCTGCTGCTGCGGTCTTGAAATCCTGAATAATTTTAGCTTTGAATTCATGTTTTGTAAGTGAAGTCCAATGGAACAATGGAGCATGAGCAGAGGGAATATATGCAAGATGGGTGTCCACTGTGGTCCCTGCTGCCCCATTCCCATGCAGCTTCAGGGGTGCCCCCGAGCACAGAATGTGGTGGACCTAAGATGCAAGAGAGTTCAGCCAGGCTCAAAACGAGCACAGAGTAAGTGTATCAGAGAAACAACTGAGTCCGCAGGCTGCTAAGGGCGTGAGAGGCCACGCTCTCCATTTGAGACAGTATTTACACAAAAAGGTGAAGGTATTCTAAGAAACGTGAACCACTGAGTTACCCTTATCATATGTTTTCCTACTTGTGTATTTCTTATCTCTCTGTATTAGGCAACCACTTACACTGAAAATAAAGACATAGAAGGAAAGCAAAAGATGGGGCAACACGTAATTCCTTTCCTTTTCTGTCTTTCCTTATTCATAAGCAAAGCCAAAGGTAGAGAACATTAATGGACTGTCAGCATATCAAGAAATAAAATACAAACAGTTGAGTTTGTTTTATGCAGTGTTTTCGCTGTTCTGGTAAGAACAGAATATCTAAGTACGTGTACAAGCTACCAGGTACAAACTGTGTGCTTTTGGTGATTCTACATATAAGTGAAATGCTATTATATTTGCTTCTGCAACTGGTATTGTACAATGTAAAAATGAATGTTAAAAGTCATACTAATAATTTTAATGTTTAATTTTTCCTTACTTAGAAAGACATTAATACTAAGTAAAAAACACCATGACAAGAGAAATACCACAGAAAAAAGGAAAAAGCTTTCTATTTTAGTACCTTTAGTGGCACTTTTTTCCTCCTTTGTGAGCAAGATGCCCCACATATTATGTAGCAAACCCTGTTCACAAGTTTGTTTCCCATGTGTGAGATCTGGAGGGCAACAATGGTGTGGGCACGACCTTTCTTTCTACCCACTACCTGCATCAAGGTCATTGCCACTGCCTGAGGCCAGCCATATTTCATGTTTTAAGACACTTTCATCACAAGATGAAAACAACGTGAATCCCAAAGTAATGTTTAAATTAATTTTGGGGTTCTTTTACTTATCCTAAAACTAATTCAGGGTTTTGAGAATAATATCATTTTTAAACTCATTTTAATTTTTATTGCAGTAATATTTTTGTGTAATTTAACATTTCAAATAGCATATGATTTTTTAAATTTAGATACAATTCGCAAACCCTAAAATTCAGCTTTTCAAAGTATACAATTTAGTAGTTTTTAGTATACTCACAAAGTGATGCAACCATCACCACCATTCTAATTACAAATATTTTCATCATCCCAAAAAAGAAACCGTGTACCTTATTGGCAGTCACACCCCATTTCCCCTCTCCCAAACTCCTGTCAATTACTAATCTATTTTCTCTCTCTGTGGATTTGTTTATTCTGAATATTTTATACAAATGGAATCAAACGATATGAGATCTTTTGTGTCTCGCTTCTTTCACTTAGCACAATGTTTTCAAGGTTTATTCTTGCTCTAACAAGTATCAATACATCATTCATTTTTAGGGTTAATACTCCATTGTATAGATATGCCACATTTTGTTTATCCATTCATCCACTGAAGTATATAAAGTTTTGTGTTTTGTGATTTTGTGGCTTTTGTTTGTTTGTTTCTTGAGACAAGGTCTCATTCTGTTACCCTGGTTGGAGAGCAGTGGTGCAATCATGGTTCACTGCAGCCTCCACTCCCCAGGTCAGGCCATTCTCCTACTTTAGTCTTCAGAGTAGCGAGGACTAAAGTCACACACTATCAGTCTTAGCTAATTTAAAAAAATTTTTTTGTAGAGACAGAATCCTGCTAAGTTGCCCAGGTTGGTCTCAAACCCCTGGGCTCAAGTGATCTCCCCGACCCCTACCCTACTTCAGACTCCCAAGGTGCTAGGATTATAAGCATGAGCCACCGTGCCTGGCCTGCAGTCCATCAGGTTTTAAGGAAATAAGAGTAGTTGGCCAGGTGCAGTGGCTCACGTCTATAATCCCAGCACTTTGGGAGGCCAAGGCAGGTGGATTACCTGAGGTCAAGAGTTCAAGACCAGCCTGGCCAACATGGCGAAACCCTGTCTCT